>NC_044577.1:34404974-34768724 GCF_901933205.1 Camarhynchus parvulus
TCTCTCAAAGCACTCCCCAAAGCAGGATGTAATATTTTATCTACATGCTGACCCCATCCCCCTGTTTTACACCCTATTTCAGCAGGGAAAATGCTTTTTCTTTCACCTCCCCACAGCACAAGGCAGGGGGATTTTCACCTGCGGGTGCAGGACTGGTGCAAGAGCCACCACCCAGCGTGACAACACCTCCGCCTCCCGTGTGGGGTTAAGTGATGCAGAAGGCATTGTGTGAAGGGCGAGGGTTTTTTTTTTTCCTCTTAATGAGTCTAATCTGATTAACATCACCATTCGTTCCCTTGTGTGGAAACAATGTGGAGCCAAATTTAGTAACTGTAGTTTATGCCACATCACCCTGGGTACCTTTGTTCATAGTGCACATCTGGCACTGCCAGCTTTAACTTTACCCTCAACACCCTCCGTCCATGCTGACACTCTGCACCAGTGGAGCACAGGCTTCACTGGGATGCTAAAAACAATAAAATACATAAAATCGCCAACATATAGATGTGTATTTGGTAAACTTGCCTGTAGTTAACCAAAAAGCACAATTTTTACCCCAACAGGAAGATTTCATTTGATCTGCATGTGACTGGGGAGCTGATTTCATTTCCTGTAAAACCCCCTCAAATACCACAAAGTTACCTGACTCAGCTGCTTGTAGAAATCAAATTCAGTCTGAGATAACAGCTAATCATTTGTCACAGTAAGAAGCAATTCCCTGAAATCGGAAGGGAAAACCTGCCGCTTCAATCCGCAGGTCTGTCAGATTGCTAGAAATTACATTCTGCTCTGACTAACCTCTGCACTTGGATTGCTAACAACAAGCAGCCCGGTCTATCAAAAGAGAATATCATACAACCAGGAACAGCTTTTGATTTGTTCTATTCCAATAACCTGAGAAAAGTTTATGGACATGCATTGCTGCCTAGACCTCAATTTTCACCAACCTGCATACTGGTTGGAATTTATAGCTCCGCATCCCCACAGTAATGTAGGTAAAATTTACAGGCTGATTATCTGCTACTTCATAGGAAGAAAATTAGAGTTGATTTTATAACCACACAACACATATTTGGTCTTTGATACTTTGAGTAAGGACGTGAGGTTTGGATGCTCCAATTAAAATGCCAGGAAAAAATAAAAAAATAAAAAAATAAAGGAAGGGGAAAAAAATTGATGAACTTTATGGAGAAGGAAGCTTTCAAAATGCAATTTATATTCTTTAGAAATGTTCCCAGAGAGTAAATTAAATGTATACCCTTCTATGTAAACACTATTTGTGCAGCAGTCATGTTATAAGTTTAATAAAAAATGATGTATCACCCCTGTTTGTAAGATTTATAATTCACATGGCAGTAGTGAATCTGGGAGCCTGGCCACAATGCATTTTCTATACTTAACTCTGTTATCTACAGGATGAGGACAGTTGCAACATTGGCGAAAAGAGGCACAAATAGTTCAGTATCTTTGCTTGACTATTTTTTTTTTTGTAAGGAGACATTATTAAAATTGAAAGCTTGTATCTCAAAAGGCCAGAGTTACCCATGGGGTTAATGTTCTTAGCAAGACATGTTTAGGCAAATCTATCCACTGTACTTTTATTAGCAGGTAATGAAAAGGTGTAAGTTAAAGTGTGAAAGGACTCTGTGTTTTTTGAAAACAGTACTTCAGCAAATAGCTTTATCTGGCAGAGCCTCTTTGTATTGTAATTACATATAATACAAATCTTCACAATAATTCAGAGAGAGAAAATGCTAATGTGCAGGTTGTGGCAGAAACTAAACCAAAGCAATGAGATTTGCAGCTACAGCTGATTCCCCATCTCACACTGTGATTTTTAACAATTTATTTCCCCACTCCTCTCTCCACTCTCTTGCTTAACCACAGCCACAAAAGTTATTTCTCCTCTTATTTCTGCTGTGCTCCTTTTCCCCTCAAAGTGCAAAAGAGATAAACCCCCCAAACTGTTGATTAAAGTAGATGGGAGTTGGTAGGAGGAACTAGGAAGAGTTTCTAGCAGCTAAGCAGAATTTATATTAGGAACCAGCTCCTAACATCCTTTCCAGCTTTCTGCTCGCCGCTGCTCCAGTTTTGAAAACATGCAAAATTTATCTGACTTACCACAACAGCTTGAAGGACCAGCTTGGATAAATATGTATTTTTGTGATCTCTATTGGTTTTGCACATATGGTATCATCTACCTGATTGATTGTAAGGGCTCCATTGACTAAAAACTGAAGGGATTTTGATGTACACACTCATTTTGAAAATACATATTCATGGCAGGGCATGCCACAATCCCCTAAATGTGAAGTCACTGCCCTGCCCGGTGCCGGTGTCTCTCCCGCAATGAATCACCCTTGGATGGACCCCGACACTTCAGCCTCCTGCAGTGGCTGCTGTCACCCTCCAGCTCCCAGCCACGTCCCTGACTCCACTAAAAGGGCAAGGACCTGGCTGCCCTCCCCACTGGCCGCAGCCTTTCGTTCAGATTATTTTTTTATCCGTTATTTTTTTAATTTCCATTTCAACAAGGCCAAATTAATTGTTTGCGAAATGAAGAAACGGATCCTGCAGCAATCTTATCCCTCTGATAACTCCTCACAATTTGCAGCGGAGTTCCCTCTAGCCTCAGTCACGGAGCAGGGTCTGTATTTCTTCTTCTAAGATTATTTTTTCCTCCTTCCTTTCCCACCGCCACAAACTACAAGGGAGACAGACTATATGAAAAAAGACCCACTGTAAAATAAATAACTGCCTTCACAGGGAAATGTGTTGGGTTTCCCCCCTCTCTTTTACATCCCTATATCTGACCCTAATCTAGATCCCACAGCCAGTGACAGAAATATTGACATCAGCCGGGAAAAGATCAGGTTTCTTTACACAGGGGACGAGTCCTGTAAACTCTGCTGTGTTGACAGAACCAGGTCCCGTGCTGGTGGGTCCTTCTGCTGGCCTGGAGAAGGTTTAAACACCATTCCTGCTCCCCTGTAGCCAAGGGAGCTTTCTCATTAACTCTAGTACCAGCATCATTACACCTTAAAAATAAATAGGGATGGATCCTGCGACAGGAAGAGCATGACCTGACTCTTAGTGCCCGCAACAAGATGTTTCTGTATTACAGAGTGCAAAGAATACCACAGTCTGGGCCAAGATTAATTAAAAACCCCTTGGAAGTTAGTTAAAAAAACCCCAAAATTTCTCCTCTGTATTTTTACAGTCAAGCTATAAACTCCTGATAAACAGAGGCCATGGGGGAAATATTGACACAAACCTCTGCTTGGCACTGGGAGCAGGCACGACCTCCTGTTACCTGCTCTGGTGAGAGCATTCATAGGTCCGTGATGAAGTAGGGGCACTCAGGATTTGTACAGCCTTTTCCTTTCTATTCTGAAACTTGCTCAAAACCCAGCCCTCAAATTTTTGGTCACAGCTTTATCTCAGAAAAGACTGAATAGGTACTTAAAATATTTTTCAAGAGAAAGAAAGACGCGAGGGAAAAAGAAACCCCTGCCCATTCTTCTGAAATTTAAGTAGGCAGCCCTTGAAAGATCACTGAGAAAAAGTCTGTATTTTCTCAGGTTTAACTAAATAATTTATGCATACTTTCACTTTGGCATGATGAAGCAATTTTAGCCTTTAAAACCCACAACTACTCAGGAGGGAAAAGGTCTGGTTCCTGCAACTTAAATAATTTAAACATCCAGGTGGAAATGCTTTCAGTGCTGCTCCTTTCTGAGACAAAGGAGGAAGACCCCAAAACTCTGAGACACTGAGAAGAAAAGGAGCGATAAAAGAGCCAACCTCGGATACATTTGATATTGAGGGGAAATCCGGCATTGTTCACTGGAAAAATATGACCAGAGAGATGCTCACAGTACATAAATCCGCTAGGTAAAAACGCTTAGGAAAAGAAAAAAATCATTGGCCTAGAGCTACAACAAACATGCTTTGCAAAAGAGCACGGCAAAAATATCCCTCTGCCCTCTAACCCAAGTCAGAAATGGTTTGTGTATGCTTAAGGGTTAGGCAGATGTTAGGGGTCACTGAAGAAGCTGTGTGAAAAACTGCACCACCAGCACCGGCTTCTGAATTTACAGAAATGAGTGCGACGCTTTGCTCCCAGCCCAGCAGCTCTGTGCCAGCGAGAAATGAAAAAGTACCTGGGCTGCTTCACTCTTTCCCACATTAGATGGCAGATGTGAAACTCCTGAGACACATGCAGAAATTTATCAGCTTTAAGACAGGTAAGAACAGCCCTCTGAGTCAGTGTCCATTGCCCTCATGTTGGGTTTCACTATGTGCGAGCATATAGGCAATGACATGATGTCCTGGGGAAGGATAGGATGCCCAGTGGGAGCTGATGGTTATGGGGAGAAACACTTAAAAAAATCTCCCAAAACCAGAAAGAAAGAGCCAACAGCGTAGGTATGGCTAGAACTAGATAACTGGGAATGATTTCACATAGTATTAAGCTCTGTTAATCAAGATGTCTCCCAGTAAATAGCATTACTGAAATGAACATTTGGCTCCATCCCAAGGACAGACATGCCTCGGACTTCTCTCCCCTTTGGTATGTATCGACCAGAAAGTATTAGAGGGAGAGTTAGCAGTGACCCATATATCTAAACCACCAGCATTTTCTGTTAGGGAAAAAATATCTGATTGTCCTCTCTAACTGGCTTTAAAGCCTCTATAGTTCGGAGTGAGCCTTGAAAACATGGCAGGAAACAATGTCCTGGGGGTGGAGAAGCCTTCTGCATGCCCATGGTTCTCTCCTTGGTTTTACAGAGATAAGAACTCCTAAATATCCGAGATCCCTTCGTTGCTCATGGTCCTCAAGGTAGAACACTGAATTAATAACAGTGCCCATCCCTCCACAGCCAAGCTGGTCCCAATCCAGTGCTCACATGGCACCAGGAGCAAACGAGAGGTGCCATGGGGAGGAGAAGGAGGTGGAAGAAAAAGAGGGGAGGTCAAACCCAGCCATGCCCTCATGTGGGATTTTCCCCAGCACTCTTCACCTGTGATTTCCTACTCCTCTGCCAGACACCCGAGAAGCGAAGCCAGACATAAGCTGTGCTCCTCCAGCTACCCCTCCATTGACTACATATTTTCCATGGCCTATTTCCCTTTTTTATTTTTTTCCTTCCAGGTGTCTCACTCAATATATCCTGATCAATGCAAAAAAGGGCAAAATTCATGCCTTGCAGCACTAGAAATGCTGCAATTGGTGTTAAAACTGATGCTCTTTCAGCATAGATTTTTGTTGCTGCGCACATGAGGAGCTACTGGCTGCCAGCATGTGTGTATGTGAAGTAACACCACCTCCAGAGCTCGCTTCCCACCAGAATTTGAGCTTAAAATGGCTCAAAGTTTCTCCTATCTATATGTGCCTCATGGTCAGCTGAAATGTTCTTATTAGGCAGGTCCCCAACCTTATCCTCGCAGCCAAAAGGAAATGCGGAGTAGGGCATAAGAGGCTGTTGAAACCACATGTCATGTTTGGGTTTGCTGTGTCATAATGATTTTATTCTGGTTGGGATAAGGCTTTCTGCAGCTGTTTTCCTACGGAGCTGATGGCAAAGGGCAAGGACTCGGCTGATACTGAGCAAAAAGGAGCAGCAGCAAGAGGGGGGATGTCCCAACCGAGAAAACATCTCTGTTAAAAACGCATTATTTGCGTTGTTTTAAGTGTGCAAACTTCAGAGGCATTGCCTGTGGTTAAGAGGTAAAAGAAGGGATGTGGAATGAGGCTTCAGACCTCAAGCCTTCAAGTATTTTCCCTTTCTTTCAACCTTCTGTATTTTCCCTTTTCTAAAATTGGTATTAATGACAGCACCCCAGACACCACCTCCTCTGCAGGAAAGGTGGGTGCTCTGGGTGCTCCTGGGTGCTCCAGATCCTCTCTGCTATCAGATGAAAGAAACTTTCCTTTCCCTGATTCCATCACAGGTGGGACTCCTACCTGGACCTCATCCTCTAATTAATGTGTCAAAATGTACAACAGTTATCCCAAAGGATGTGCTGCCTCCTGCATCAGGTACCTGCCCAAAACCCCCAGCTCGTTGCTTTGGGATAGGAACACCCTTTGGGTGCCATTGAGTGGGTTCAGGTTTCAGCCAGTGCCTACCTCGAGGTCAAAAGAGAACAGAATGTTAAGCTAAAAAGATCTGACTTGAAATTAAAAGTTATTCCCTCTTTCAATACAATGCTGAGGCACAACCCGTGTCAGGATTGGTTTTCATGGGAGAAAGTTAAACTTTCAAGGTTAATACTGTTTCTGAACAAAGTATCTATCAGATTTTTTTGAGGCCTTTCTGCTGACTTACGTCTTGCACCCGTGAGTTTCGATGGGAACTGGAGACCTTGTGTTTGCAAACCTGTGCAATTTTGGGCACTAGAATAACCATTATATCAACACCAGGAACAAAGAAAGCTCAGGGACTGTGTGAAACTCCTCTCACAACAACCCAAAAAATAAAGAGGCAGCCCATTTGGCACCAAGCTCCCTGAGGAAACTGCGTGAACCCGAGGTGAAAGGCCTTTTCTTCTATTCCCAGGCTGCTAAACCATCTAGCTCTCCTCATTCATTACCCCGAGTTAAGCTTTGCAAGCTTACAGTAAACCTGGGAGAGCTCAGGTTTTGTACAGAGGAATTTCACATTAAGGATTCGTTTCCCCCGCCTCCAGCCTGTTCCCCTGAATCTTCAAACAGAACACCTGATATAAACCTAAAATCCTAATCTAGCCTGAAGTGCATTAATAGGAGCTTTGATTTTTCTGTTTAAAAAAGAAGAGAATTAGCTCCATAATCCTACTAGTTATACTTCTAACAATATTATTTTAAGACAATTAATTCATATTTAAAAATAATGAAATTACTAGCACAAGACACTAAACTTCTTTTAGTATATTAAATTGGGCAGATTGCTTCTCTCCTTCTAATTATGAATGTAGCAGTTACAAAAGAAACTGTCATTTTGATAGAGTAAAAGACAATCTGTCTGCCAAAAGTGTCCAACCATAATTCTAAAAAAAAAGTCATCTGCATCAAGAACATGCTACTTTGTTTGATGTACTGTCTTATTGGAAACCTAATTTGCTTTCAACCTCTGAGACAACACATAACATAAGTTTGTGTGACTAATTTTCTTGGAAATATGAGTAATTAGAATAAGGGACCATTTCCACTGCAGGAATGGGTAGCTTGCAAAATCCGAAATAAAACCACTTTTAAGTCGCTTTCTTTTCCCTCTCAGCCACGTATTCCTGAAGGGAGAGGGATGGCTTTGCACAGTGGAACGTAAGCTCACATGTAAATCGCGAACTGCTGCAAAGTACGGAGAGGTTTATTACCTGAGGTGAGCACTCCCAGAGCTCCTGGAGTATAAAAGCATTAGCCGTATGTTCTAACCGAGTCATAAAAATCAATAAACAGGAACCCCCCACCTGTGCTATGGCCCCAGTGTTAAGTTTTATACACGTAGTAATAGTGCATATCAATTTTCACCACCCTTCCTACGCTAGCTATTACAAGGCGTACAACCACCGGAGGGACTGCGAGAGCAGTGCCATTCATCCCACGGAGTTGTCCAGATGCCAGCTCCATTGCATCATTGTCAATTTTATTCTATCTACAACTGGACAAGGCTGCAGCCCCGGCTCCTATCCACCCACTCAACCCCATAACAATTGCAAACTCTGTTCGGCTGGCTAAAGAGTTTACAAGCCAGCTGAAAGAAAACAGAACAGTTGCATATTAATGCACCCAACCCCTGAAAGATCACATAATGGAGCGGGAGAAATGTGTAACTGCAACCAATATGGGATCTTGTCCAGCTGCCGCAGCCTGTGGATCAGTGACCGGGTTTTTAAATAAATTAATGATAAGCATCCGTATGCAGCTGCGCCAGGTTTCGGGCTGCAACTGGTTGTGTTGCTGGAGGCTCCTCAGTTGCCCAGAGGTATGGGAAGCATGGGTCGTCAAAGCTACTGGATGCTAAAAAATCAAACAGCCCTACAGATGTGGTAGCTCTGCCAGGTTGCAAAAATAACCACTAAATCACGCTTATCTTATAATTAAAAAGAATGCCCCTGATAAGGCAGGGAGGAGTATGAGAATAAACCTTTGCCACGTACTTTCCACTATTCATTAATCTATGGAAATAAGGGTGGCAGGTTTATTTAAGTATCAAGGAGGCCAGGAAAGTTGGTTGCTTCTTGTTTTCAAACCACGACCCAAAAAAAAAAAAAAAAAAAAGCCAACCAAAAAAAATTTTTGAGGAATATTTCATTCTACAGGCATCCTTTAAAAGTGACAGTCTTTTTAATTACAGCCCCAAAATGACCACTGAACCCTTTAGCAAGTAATGAGAAGCACTTGAGGATGAAGGCTTTGATTCTGAAATAAGTCTGACCTAAGAGTAGTCTCCCTTTATGAAGATGTGGTAGCTTCAGTTTTAATAGGCACGAAGGAAAGAAAAAAATAGGGGAAAAAAAAAAGCCCAGCACTTGACGATGACCCTTTCTCCCCTCCCCAACAAAAAGACAAGGAGTTTTATCTGCCTGAGGTTGCCTCTGATAGTGCTTATGGTCCGGAAGTACCACTCATGGGCACTTAAAGCAGCATCACTCAGAAGCATAAAAATAGAATAAAGTTGTACAGCAAATGAGAAATTATGATATATCTCAAGTGTTATGACACGAAACGAGCAAAACAAACACTCCCAACATTCCCTGAAACTGATAAAAATCTATCTGAAATTAGTAATGCCATCAAGGTGCTGCTTAGGATGAAGAAGTGCCTTTAAAAGCTCTCTGCAGTGAGAGCCAGAGAGCTTTGTGGTGAAGTTAACCATTTTAGGCAATGGGAAGAAAGTAAGACCACTGTAGTTGTGAACAGCTGGCATACAATAGATAATTTAAGGGAAAGTGACCCTCATGTATAATTTTTAACTGAAGAACTGTCAGGCCCCATTAATTCCAATAGGGCCTGGTAGAACTGAGGTAGGTTTATAGGGGCTTTGTATGAGAAGAGTTTCCTACAGAGAAGCAAAAAAAAAAGAAAATAATTTTAAGGGAACTTTTGTGGATTCAGAATTAGTTCCTTTTTTTTTTTTAGCTGCTGTTTGAGACAATGACATATCTACTTTTCTTCCAGAAGGGAACCCAGAAAACAGTAAAAGTATATTTTGGAACCAGTTTGACCGATTGCTGCTGTTTGAAACAGCAGCATCTCTGCTTTTCTTTTCAGAAGAGAACGCAGAAAATGGTAAAAACATATTTTGGAGCCAGTTTAGCTGTGTTCTGAGCCACATGTGCTGATAATGCTGAGGAATTCTGAGAGACACCCTTTAAACATGGAAACCGTGCTGTTAAATCTACGTCACTGCCTTGGCCAGTGAATAAAAAGGCAAGTAAAAGAGCAAGGAAAGAAAGCAGGACTCCTTAAATAAGTGCAAATAATGAAGGGTAGAACCTGAGTAGAACATAAAAAGTGAGCAAGTTAGGTAAAATAAAGCTCCAGCACCATTTCTGCAGACATATTTTAGAGGCCAGTCCAACATTATAAACAATTGCTATAAAACCTGAAAGGTCCAGGTGTCGCTAAGTCATGTTTACTTTATGGCTTTCACTTTGCTATTTGGCAGAACTTCTAAGGCCCTACTGAGTGATGTTGCCCTTAACTTAAAGCACTGTAACTTTCTTGCCCAAACTTAAAAGAGATACTGTAAAATTATTTAGCGACTTCTTGGGCCATAAACCCAGAGTCCTCTCCTGAGTGTCAGTCAGCCCCACTTTAAAAGCTGTGGTTTGATGGTGGGTGTGTGGTGGGTCTTGGGGGCGTTCATGGGAATTGGGGTAAAGAGGGGGAAGACTGAGCATGTTCCTCTCCTCCTTCAAAGGGCTCACGCTCCTGGCAACCTTGTGCCTCGTGGATGCTTGAGGGGATGGGGAAAATGGGAGGAAAAAGCAGTAAATACAGGCAAAGGTTTGGGCTTTTCTCCACTCCTTGTAGAGTCTCCTTCCTTGGGGAAAGTGGTGTGGCAGGAAGGTGGTGGGTTTGGGGGAAGTTATCTCCCTGCACTGTTGGGGTCCCACCATGCTTTCCATAGGAGCCAAGGGTGGCTGGGTGACACAAAACCAGACTGCTGTCATAGCTGAGGTCAATATTGGGTTTAAAGTAAAAAAGATAAGCTAATTATGGCCTTAATGAGTTGACTTAAGGCCTATATACTATAAAAAAAAAACGATAAAAAATACAAACTGTCATTTAAAGAAATGATAAAAGAACCATCCTTTTAAACTCAAATAATATGACAATAAAGCCAGGAGTTATAGGTACTGCAGATTGTCCTTTACTAGACACTCTATTACGTGTGTCATTAGGCCAGCTATAAAAAGAAGGTTTAAATACTAATGTATTTTTTAATTTGTTTTATATCCTAAACAAGCAATCAATGTACATTAATAAACATAATTGTTTTTTTGGCATTTGTCCATTCATTTGGTCTACCTTGTCAGCTCTGGCAAACACATCAGCAAAATTCAGTAACCACAATACACAAGAAGGAAACACCAATGAGGCCATCTGAAATATGCAGGCAGAATGTATTGAATTACTTTGCTGCTCCACTATTGACAGACAGAAACCCCCAAAGTTGACCATAACTGTCCTCCTGTCCGTCTTAAACAATGACTTTGACAAGTTTTTGTCCACAAATACGGCTTTGGAGTGCTGTTGCAAAGAACCTTTAACGAGGTGGTAAATATGTTTACCTTTGATAAGGTGAGCTGCCTGATAAGATAAGGTGGATGGCCACTTTTCGAAAGCAAACATGCACAGAGCTCAGAGCTTTCACCCAGGAGCTGTGCTGGATTTGATCAGCATAAGGAAACGTCTACTCGCTCCGGAATAGCTTCCTGAAATCAATTTGTTCCTTTTCAGTTTTAATTATAAAATACCACTCGCTAGAGAGAGATTTATTCACTCAAGAGGGTGCAACGTTGGAGATGGATGTGCAAAAGGTGCTCATCTCTGTAGTCTCAGCAATTAGGGTGCAACTCTCGGTTTAACTAGGACACTGTGGGTATCTACCTCCTGGTGTGTCACCTCCAAGCAATCCCATCCAAGGGACATCCTGCAAATGGAAAAGATCAGGAAATACCTCAGAGGAGGAGACTCTCATTGGTCTGGTATGATTATCCTGAGTGCTAGCGACCAGAGAAATGCATACCAACAAAAAGCTCCACTGGGGGCAAAATCTGTGTGGAGACCCTATAATGCTTCCTGACATCTCCGCCAGGTCCTCTCCGTAGGTGACCCCACCATGACAATCCTGGCTGGCCCGTTGGTCGTGGGCGAGGAGAGGGGAGGTAACGTGGGCAGTGTCTGCACCACAGAAATCTCTTAAAATGTCACTTGTCGGGGGAGAGGAAAACAAAATTGCAGCAAGAGCAACAGAAGCTGCGAAGTCCAAAATGGGAGCTCCACTAAAGCCTTTAACGCACTAGAAAATTTATGAAAACATGAATAAAAGGTAACTTATTCAGTGTCAGCCTTACATATTTATAGTTTAAAAATTAGTCAAAGTTTATGTCCCGAGGTTGCACCTACAGGAAGCCAGATGTGTGCCTTCTGCATGTGACCTAAGACAGGCCTGAAGCAACAACTAGATAATTTCTCGCTCATACTCCACACCGTCGATCGCGGCGGCTTTCTGAGGTGAGAGAATCTGACAGCACTAACTCTCCAGGGCAGAACTTTCCAGTCAAGTGGATCAACGGACTGAAAATCTCTTATGAATAGTCATTAGGCCTTCATTACAAACCCCTCACAACCCAGTTCTCTTTTCGCAACCAAATGCCTTTTGTCATCTTCACAAGGTGCATCATTTAATTACCAATTGATTTCTTTATATATGACAACATGTCAGATAGCAAAATACAGTGTATCTCCCTTAGGGGGAGAAGTCTGTTAACTATCAGCGTGCCAGATTACTGAATTTAGCTGGAAGACAGCTATTCCCTCCACTGCGCCTTTATTTTAACTCGCTCTCCAGTTTTCCAGAGGAGCAACGTGGGGAAGAGGTAAAGGCGAGGAGCAGCGCAAGGAGGGATTGTTTCCCCCCCATTCTGTCAAAAAATTAAAGCTGATTTCCAGCGTTTCTCACTCTGTTTTTAGGCAGGGGCACCCCATGCACGCACACATGTACGTTGGCATTGGCGGCTGTGTGCACACACAGAGCCGGGCTCAAACACGTCAAACAATTGTTCTCATTATCCCAGGAATTTACCCAGCTTCTGACTTTGCTAGCACGCTGAATCTTCCCCTTCACAACTGCAGCCTGATAATCAAGCCAGTACTGTATTAATAAGCTGAATAATAAGGGAATTTCAGAAATGTACAGGACTATTATACCGTAACAATAAAACCTCAAACTGAGTAAACCAGAGCAGCGCTGAAGGTAGGCGTTGGGAAAGAATGAAACCAGTGTTGCAGTAATGCACTCCATTGTATGGCAGTGTAAATGCCTGCTTCTTTCATACACAGAAGCTACATTACACGAGTCCGAAATGTTCTCAGAGCATCACTGTGCCTGGTTGTGATAGAACCTGGCACCAGCAAGCACTGAAAGCTGACATTATACTGTAGGATGTGCTGCAGGTGTGCAGGCCTGCGAACGTGCTCTAATTACATATTTTCCTGCAGAGCAACAATTAAGGTCGCCAAAATAATTGCCAGTTTCTTAATCCCTCTCTAACAAGACTGACATAAGGAATGGTTTATTTTTCTCTGGTTATTTTGAAAGTGTTCTCAAGATTTTGTTGTGTTTTTTTTTTCTAGTGCGCTGCATAAAACTAATTCTTACATTCAAATGTGTGATTATAGCCATTGTTGCTGCTGGGATGGGTTTTTTTAAGGCCAAACCTTTTCTGAATTCTAGAGTACAACTAAAATAATGAAGAAATGCTGATTGTATAACCTGGCGTGCTGTTTCAACATTTTCCCTGCAAGAAAGTACTTATTTTCCCTTTCTGCATGCATTTGTTCAGTGTTTTGGGGCTCTTTTTCAAGACTACAAGCTCCAGGTCAGTGCTCAGAGCCCTCCACAGTGGCATTAGGACTGCACTATTCCAGTCGGGCAGCCAGAGAACTACAGAGTCCCGACTGTGTCCAGGGTTCAATAAAGAATCACCTTTATTTTCATTTCAACTGGCCTTATCTACTGTGGGAGACATTACAGAGGCTTCTTTCTCAGAGGCGTCAAGCACTTGACTTCAAACAATTGAAACAATTGTAGTACATGAGACAGAAAGGAGATGTCTGGTGCATCTATTTGCAAAGCTGAGGCATTTAACAGCAACCATTATACATTGTAGTTATATATAGCCCTCTTGTAGGCCTTGGGAATAGTGGCCAGTATGAGTCAAACCCAGAGCTGGGATCAACAGCCGCAAGTCAACTGATTTTCATCGGGAAGCACGGAATGATACGAGCCAGGAGCCCTCCGTCCCTTCCCTCTGACTCTTACAGAAGTGGAAACTGCTGGATAAAGCTGTGGTCTCTGCCTGCACACAGAGACCTTCTCCTCTCGCAAGGCCTCAGAGCTTTAGGCTCAGTTCAAGCCTTACCGAAGAGGTACCTTGAGACACCAAACCTTTGAGTTGAATTCTGCAGAACCTGGGTCAGACCCACCCAGTGTTTCTGAATAAAGCCTCTGGAAGGTATTTCATATAGAAATACAAGGACATTTGTATTCAGTCATGTTAAGACAAATCTCCACTTCTGGGTTAAGCCAAAGGTTAATAGTCTGCTCTTAATTATATTTTTAAATAGTAGAACTTCTTTCCAACATTCTGACAGAGCCTGCTGTCCCTTCTCTACCTATGAGCAGATCCTACTGATGTCAGAATGAGTATTGCTTATGTCAGGATTAAATTTATCTGAGCAACCCCAAAGATCAAACAAAAAATGCCACACAGCCCCAGTCAAAGGATGTCCAGAGGTATGCCAGCGACATTGGCTTGACATGCAAAATCACATTCAAACATCTAAGAATATTAGCATTAATGAGCCAGGCAAGACACCCTTTGATAATTGTTGGCAATCTGAAAACTTTGCTCTGAGGATATTAAAAGTAAACTGTTATCATCTGATTGCCAGTTTTAATCCCACTGATAGAAGCTGCCACAACCTGTCAGCATTAAATATATAACAAGGGGGTTATGAATATAAATTCCTGCTGGGGAGCGTAGGTAGATGTCCACCTTTGCAAAGGGCATTACACGTTCACAGACTGCAGAAGTGATACTAATATCACAGACTCCTACTAAGTTACTAGTTTTACTGCTAACTCCACTACTCACTTTCTAAATTTGTCCCTCTTTCCTACACTTCTCTTGAAGTCTTCCTTCAACAAAGATGAGCTAATCAGTTGCTTAGACACCCATCCTCATAAAGCTGTTCATGCCTTTTTATGCTTCACCTGCAAAAGCCACAACTGTGGTACCATGGTACAGGAAAATGTATTTTCCCTCACTGTACTTATTACTTTGCAATGGTCATTGATTCATTCTGCAAGTGAGTAAACAAAGGAAATTTAAACTTTAATGGGTATTAAATTATTTGCAAATGAATAGTTTGCTTTTCTCAAAAGGGACAAATGTATTTTATTCACTTGAAACCTGTGTAGAGAAGCTGCATGGGAATGATAAAACTCAAAGCCCAGGGTCATCTACAACCAGGCTAAAATTTTCAGACCTGGTCATTTCATTAATACTGTGTATAGAAACATATGGTTTGGTTCTCCAAGGAGTATAACTTCACTTGTAGGCACTGAATCTTCAGTCTCCAGCATATTTGTCATGCTGGATGATGCTGCTGTAGGCACCTGATTGGGTTTCCAACTTGGAAAACAGTGATCTTAATGGGTCCATAGCCTGCAGACAGTGGGAAAGGTCACAGCAGAAGGCAGATCAGAGCCAAAGCATGACTGTAAGACAGGGCCAAGTCTCATTGGTTTTATTCACGTGAGAATTGCAGTGATTTCAGCAAGGAGGGCATGGCCCTGTTTACATGAAAATGCTTTGAAGGGAAATATTTTAGGTTTTGATCAGAACCTCATTTACATTCTTACAAAGAAACTGCGAAGAGTTATAAATGAGCTGTAGAGTATATTATAAAACACATTTTAAAAGTAACACATGCTCAGAGATGGATAACATTAAAATAAAAGTAGGTGCAATATCCAAGATGAACATTTCTCATGAGCAGACATCGCGCGAGAAAGCATTCCACAGGCATAACTTTGCAGATAATCAAAGCCAAGTATTAATACATTTTTATCAGTCCACCTTCTAAACAATATTTCAGTAGATTTCCTTTCACACAGTGATATTTGTAATAAATGTTCTGCCTTTGTTTTAAAGTCAGTCCGTAGAAAGATGACATCAGCTTAGCAAACAATAAAGTGCCTGTAATATTGTCTCCAGAGGGCTGTTACATTTACTTTGTAGCAGTAAAATTCAATTTTCAAAAAACACTACATGAATGATGTTAGGTTATTAACCCTATCACCACCGTAAACCATCATCATTGTGTGCAGAATGTAGGTCACTATCTAGGAGCTAGAAGTTGCTTTTTGTTAAATAATCCATTTAAGCTGCTTTTCTTTCCTATAGCTTGGGTTGTGTCCCTTCCCTTTGAAAAAAACAAACCAAAAAACAGTCTCATTTTTAATCTCAAGGCTCTGAGCAAGCGTCCTTATTACACATCTCATTTTAAGGTGTTCTTCCTTTGTTACTTTCAGATTTGGCCGCACACTTTTGAAGAGCGACTCTCTGTGAATTCTTGTTATTCAGAGCTGCTCTCAGAGACAGAGAGAGAGAGAGGGGAAAAAGAAGTGTATCAAATCAGCCTACGCCTGTGGTGACTCTCACAAGTTTCAGTTCAAGGAAAGAGAAGAAATTCAGCAGCTACGAATTCTGACTCATTTTGAAATTTCAGCGCGATTGAGAAGCCACCGTCCTGATTTGGGGAGCGAGCGCTCAGCCCCTGCTCATGCTCAGAGCTGAACCTGGTTTTCCTTAGCAAGCTCCAGGGCAAAGAAAGATCAGCGAGCAAACTGTCTGCAAGCCAACCCGTCACATGGCTCCCTATAAAGAGGATTTGCATACCTGACACAGCTATGGAAATATTCCCCGTCCGGGAAGGGGCGAGAGAGAAGGACTAATAGCGCCCCGCTATCAGGATGCAAGGGGTTAACTAGTTAAACTTCTACAACCCCCCACAGTAACTTTCCAAAAGCTGACAATAAGTAAAAGAAGTGCTGGTTATCCATTTTTTAAAGGGATGGGATTGGTTTTAGAAGAAAGGGAAAGAGGATCAAACACCTCAGAGCAACAAAAGGTTGTGTCAGAGGGCCCTCAATCACAAACCTCCTTCAACAAGAGATATTCCAACCTTCCAGAGCAGTTACCCAGGCAGCACGGCTAAAAAGTTCCCTGACATGAAAAGAACAAAAACAGAAGGGACAGAGGTAGTTATTGTTATGCACACTCCTCTTTTTTTTTTTTTCTTTTTTTTTTTTCTGGGGCTTTTTTTCTCCCCCACAAAACTTTTTGCATAAGCTGTTCGGGGGAGAAGTAATAGTGCTGCTTATTGAAAAGAAATCCCCCCTCTTTGCATCTCCTACCTCCTAGGTTGGGAGGTATGGCCCAGCAGATTCTAAGCCAGGAACACCTGATGAATGGAGAAGGTCAGCTCCATGAATGCTTCAAAAGAGGCATCCGAAATTAATAAACATAATTATAATGTCTCCTGGTTTTCATCGCCCCCTGAACACATATTTGAATTTTTTTTTTCCTTCTTCCAGACAAGTGAAGTTGTGTGCACACAAAGAATGTAAATTATTTGCATTTGCAGTGTCAGGTCTTGGAGGTATCTTAACAGCATGTAAGAATTTTCCACTTAAATGTAAATTATTAACAAGTCAGAGTTTTCATTTGTTTTATCTCCTGATGTGCAATCTAAATAAATAAATGGCACACTTTACAGTGTTCACCACCCACTTCTCTGCTCTTTCAAAAACATACTTTATATATGCTACCTTTGCTTGAAGAGGATGGTGGATCATTCTCTCTTTCATCATTTATCTTTGTCTCAGTGCCTCTGAGGGGTTGAGGTTGTTTTTTTTTTTGCTAAAACAAATTTACCTCTAGTACTTCATCAAGTTTTCCTGTGTAATATCGCTAAGTAAACAACACAGTGGTTTATTCATAAAATATTCATATTTCAAAATGTTCCTTCCCAACCTCCCCTCCTGGGTTTACCTATGTTTACAAATATGTAAGCCTTGTTAATATGCCTTGTCTGGGGAATGGTGAGTAGTGACCCTCCTTGAGGCACAGCTCTTGCTGAAGAAGTGTATTATTTCAGCTGGGAGAACAGCAAAGCTCCGGGATGAGACTGATTGATTAAGACCAGATGGATGGCCACACATAGGTGTGACAAAAATAGAAACACATTGCAAACATTCCTGGCATTGTCCTCCTGTGGTCTGGGAGGTGGATGGACCCGGTGGTACCTTATCTACCTCCTGATGGGCTCCAGAATTGAAGAATGTTAATGAAAGCTAACTCTGCCTCGCCTGCCTTACAGTGACACTTATTACAACGAATCAAGCTTAAAATTGAGTCTTGTAAATAAACTCTGGGTTCCCCCCCAGCCCTGATCGAAAAATGACAGCTGGCATGCCACTGGAAAGCATTCACACACGTTTCCCTGAAAGTAATTCGAAGTAAGGAGCTCAGAAAGAAAGAAAGAGAAGGAAAGAGAAAGAAAACAAACAGAGCATACCCACATCCTCTCCTTAAAATTAAACTTTCAGAAACCACATAAAGGAGTAAGTGCAAAATGAATGACCTCTGGTTTGGAGAAGAATGTTTCATTGAAACCCTCTCAGCTTTTATGTTTATTGGCCATAAACTGACCAACCCTCTCCGCAAGGCTGTGGTTGTTCTTCACAGAAATGCCAAACCAAGGCCCTGAATCCCACTCACCTCACTGAAGTGAGGATCTCAAGAAAAAGGGGGAGGCAACAAGCAGGATTTATCCCAGTGTGGCTGTACACTCCTCAGAGATGCTGTCCCTGCCTGGCCATACCCCACCCTTTACCTTTCATCACAGCACAGGATGTATTTCTCACACCAAGAAAAACACCATTACCTAAACCTTCCCATTCACGTGGACAGAGCCAGGAGCTGTGGGAAGGAGGTGGGAAGCAGTGCAACACCAGGCTCCCAGGGCCACCTCACTTCTGTCCCTCCACCTAGGGCACACCACAAATGGGTTGTGTGACAAGCTCCAGCCATCAGCCCCGACACCAAGACACGTTTAAAGTCGCAGGAGTATCCCAAGCCTCTGCCTGGCACGACCCTTTTCCCATGGCACAGCGTGGAGACTCCTGACAGCCATGGAGGGACAAGGGAGAAACCAGACCCTCAGGTTTTCTGTCCCTCTCCCTAAAACTGCAGCTCAGCCCCAGCGTGAGCTTTTCACTCCCCTCTCACGGGCCTGAACCGATTACCTACTTGTTATAAATCTTCTCAGGTTTCACAGGCACGCATTTGCCGGTAGGTTCCCAACCCACATTTCGGGACGTTGGGGGCTCACAGAGACACATTCTCACACATGCAAAAGCCCTATGATGGATCAGGGGCTCCTCCATTCACCCCTCCACTTTAAGCAAAACCGTTCCTAATATACCTTTTCATACGTGAAGCATAATGAATGTACCTTTTCTTATGCATGTACAATACTGTACTTTCACCCACTGGCAAAGAAGTTCGCTAAATTACTAAGAGCGTTTAAAGAGGTGGCATTCATTGTAATATACAAAGGAATTTAAAGCACATTTACAAATGAATCGGCAGGCACGCCAACAGGAAAAACAAGTTTAAATGTAAAATTCAAAAAAACCCCAAAAATATAGAATTGAGGATTGCTTGAAATTATTATTATGATATGAAAATGTTTGTCCATTCTGCAGGCTGAAAACTACTTAATTTCTCTTCATCTGCAATTCAGGTGATGGTGGTTTTAAAGAAATATTCTTTTCCTTGGTTTCCTTCCCCCCTCCCCAGCTGAGTAATAAAACATAGACTGATTTAAATAAGAATCATTATGCTCAGAAGGCCTCCTCTGGCTGGAAGACTTTTGTTCCACATGTCCCATAATCTCACTCCCACATGGCTGCCATAAGGTTGATGCTGAAATCAAACTCTACTATAGAATTTGCTTTTAGACACAGCAAAAATATGTATATCAGTTTGGGGAACGGAGTCCTGTAATTTGGGTAATGGGGGAAATATACTTGGGATAGAAACCTCTTGACTTTGCTGCTCCCTTCTCTGTGTTTTCCCCTCATCCAGGTTGCTATTAGCATATGAAAAATGCTTTTAATTTCATCCATTTCTGGCCATATCTGTCACACACACAAGCGAGATAGCAGTTAGGTTTCAACTTATCTCTTCTTTACCACCTCAGCAGCAGGTTTAAAATAGATCATGCTCTTCTCGTTATTTGCAGCCAAGGTGTGTGTAACTCCCTTCCTGAGCAAAACCCGATAAAAGAGGAGCAAGCCACCCCATGGGAGGTGGTTTGCTCCCAGCTCAAACCCCAGAAGTCTCTATCGCAGCATCTCACAGCTCTGGTTTCATTTGACAAGTACGAGTTCAGGGCAGTTCTCACCCATACCTCGGGTCACAACGTGGCAAGGCTGGGCGTTATGGCCCTATTTTTAAGCATTTTCTATGCGCTGTTTATCTGTTTCCTTAAAACTCCCACTTCCACCCCTGCCCTACGGACGGAGCGCACGCGGCACCGCGGCTCCCACGCGCCCTTTTTCCAAGACAAGGCCACTTTGTTTTACACCCAGAGACACCTCCCAGCCAAGCCCTATCCCCAAATTCTTGGCAGGCACACGTGACACGAGGCGATCCATGGCAGAGCCCAGGGAAAGGTCTCAGCAATATGCAATCCATTTTCACACATGCTATGGATCTCATGGCGTCACTCATACGGTCACTGCACACACAGAGTATTTAAAGCCCATTTCTGCTACTTTTTAAGTAAATTAAAAACTCCCATTGCCTCCCAGGCAATTAGGCTGGGGCCCTAGGACTGGCTTAAAGCAGTGAGGCGCTGAGAGTTTGTGTTTAGTGGTATCTGGCTTGGGAATACTTGTGGCTTGGTAAAATTTTGCACACGCACTCTCCAACTTGGCTTTCTGGGACATGTTGGGGAAATGGCTATTTTTGCATGAATGTTAAAAAAAAAAAAAAGGCATGAAATTATGCTCCGTTTAATGGAAGGGTGGTTTTGCTTGACAAAACACATGTCTCTTATTAACAGTATTAATAGAAATAGGCCTGCTTTCAAACTTGCAATGAAACGTGACAAAACCCAGGGCTGGGTTCTCAGCTGAGCTTCAGGCACCTTTGCAACCCAGTGCAGGCCCACCTAACAAAACCCATCTCTTGTGAAAAAAACTCATCTCTCTGAGCATCCCACTAAGTACCTGCAAGGCCAAGATCTACACCAGGAGCTCATTTTGTAGGATGCCTTCTCCAGCTGGGAAATTCAGGAGATCCTCCTTGCATCACACAGCAGCCAGAATAGGTATGTATGACCTGCCTATATAGTTTTGGGGTTTTTTTCTTGGATCAGCCCAAAGGAGCCATGGCAATGGCTTTTGCCAGTGGTGCCCACTCATCTACAGTGGTTAATAATAGCCAAGCAGCTCCAAACTTCTGACTGGCATCAGCAGGACCCATGGGTGTGAAATACTGCAGGAGAAAACTCTGGAAGAGTCCAGACCAGCTCAGAAAAGAACAGCCCCCCTTGCTAGAAGTTATAACTTGAAGAATAAAGGGCACCTTGCTCTAATCAGGCAGATTAGGCTGATGAGCAAAGCACCTGAAACAACTTTCCTCCCCACCTCGTCTGAAGAGGAAGGATCTCTGCTAAGTAAATAAACCAGCACAGTCCTTTCTCATTTTGACCATTTCTCACCATTTTGCTCAACTGCCGGGGAGACAGAAGCCTTAACCCTGACAACACTTAAGTGAAAACTCCCTGGTTGGCTTTTTTTTACTTGCCTGACTTCTTTATTAAAGGCTTTCTGGCTGTGAGTGGGTGTCAGAGGTGCAGTATTTCACAGATCTGTGGGGCACTGCCTCATTTTGTGCTGTATCAAGATATTACAAGTTCCTCTTATTATAGAAAGCATGAAGAAAGATGACCGACTCCAACTAAACTGATAGTCTCTGAGTATATTTATTTTATGATGATCGCAATGAAGTAGCCTGTTATATATTTTCTATTGTCTTCAATAAAGACACACTTTAATCACAAACTGACATATGAAACCTGCCTACTGGCCTATTGATATTTCTTTTGCACTGAGCAAGAAGCCAATAACCTATTTTAAATATAACTTTTAAAAACGACATTACCTAAGAAAAAGCTAGCAGTATTCCTGATAAAATATATTGTGGTGGGGCTGAAAAGTGCATGCAAAGCAAGCTACATTATTAGAATGTTTAAATATTAATTATACCGCTGTGTAGTAAAGATGATCAACTGTGAGTGTCAACTAATTTTCTAAAAGCTGCAATGTTGGATGTCGTCTAAACTTCTATTGTTAAGCTAAAACTAAAAGCCCAGCAAGTTTAGTCTACTGGAGTGTGTTTATTTTTATTGGTTTCTGCATAATTTTTTTTTAACATAAACCAACTTTAACCCCTTTACTGTAATCTCTGCCAGTGGAACTCCAATAGCACATCATAAAATTCCTATAATTCTTCAAAGCAATGTAGCTGGGAAAGAAAAAAAAAAACTAAAACCCAAAAACTATGGGCACTTTGCAACAAACGCCAACTATGAGATTCAGCCAATTAAATTTAACTCTTGCAAACTCATTTTGCTGGCAACATATGAGTAGATGTAGGTTCAGCCTGCCCTCCCACAGCCAATTTTGTTGGGAGCAACTCCCAGCCAGGCTGCTCGGTGCTGGGCTGGCTGTATTGTGTGAAAAATCCCGCTCAGGTGGTACCTAGAGCTGGTAGGGGAGGGAGGCTGAGCAGACAGATGGGGAGGCAGATGTACAATGCTACATAAAAGTAGCAAGACTTATATTATCTTCTGTGAATGCCTTAAGTGACTGAGCGCAGGCAGCAGGCGGGGAGGGGTGCCGGGGTGGGGAATGAAGAGTTAACCAAAAAAATGACTGTCATTTCTCTCCCTCCTAGCAGCTAATGCTCCCTCAGACTTTCAAGAGGAGCCACAAGACTCGAGTGAGAGAATCACTTTGAGATTCTTCTGCGAAGACAAAGAAATAGTGTGTGCCGGGGCTGGTAGGCTTCCTTCCGTCACTCATGGATGCTCTGCCAGGATTTCCCACCTGAGACAGATTGCGACGCATGTTCGAATCACTCATGCAGGAGAAGCAATACACAAGTTCAGTGTAAAGCCACTTTAAAAGCTCATCGGGTGCATACTTTACTTGTACAAAATACCTTATTCATGATGGAGCAGTGAGGGCCTAGGTAATTACTTGAATCAAGGTGGCCTCAGAAGTGTTTAAATCTACAAGGACACTTAGAGCATGAATAATGCAAAATAATTTGCATCTAAATTTTTTAAGTGTTCTTTATTCAAAAACTAAAATGCAGTTCCGATTAAAGTTTGATGAGTGAAAGCTGAGCACTTCATACCCACTGTGAAACGTCTCCTATTTGTGGAAATTATTTCAGACAGTGGTAAAGGGACAAAAGAGATCAAAAAAAAAAAGTTGGTGATTAATCTGCATTTCTTTTAAGCCACCCTTATTCCACTATGTTTGGTGAGTAGGAAGTTAATTTCTGAACTTGCTGGTCTGATACCATCTACATTTCACCCCTTTAAAGCAGCCCCATCGAAAGCACAGCTCTAATTATTAACCAGACAAAATAACTATTCTTTTGCCTCCGATGATAGCACGAAGCCGCTCGTGGCTCTGAAATTTGTCCAGTATCTCTTAGTGCAATTAATCTCACTTCTGTCCCCGTCAACCTCTTTGGAAAAGCCTTACGTGCAAAAACACCCTGGCTGCCTCTCGCTCTGTGCTTATAGGGCAAGGGCGTGCATTTCTTCACTTGGAGCGTGTTGCATCCCTTTCTTTTGAATTTGCCATTGACAGCATAAACTGCCGCGTATATCATCGGTTCAGCACTTTATTATATCGTCTCCAGTCCTATTTTAGAACGTGTTGAGCAACCCCCATAAAAATTGTTAAAGAGGAAGGAGTGAACAAGACAAATGTTGTGTAATGCGCTCGCTGAAAATTATGCCTTTCTCTGCCTGGGCTGGAGGCAGAGGAGAAAAAGGGAGAGGGGAAGCATGTCAGAAACAGCCGTTTTCACGTGCAGACGTCAGGGATCCTCTTGTTAAATGTGCTTAATTCACGATTATGTTTCCAACGCTCAACCCTGCCCATCTCACTGGCGGGAAGGCACCGAGAGAAGAGACATTCAAAGTTGGAGAGTTCTCAGATCCCCGGAGATTTCTGCAGGAGAATCTGCATGGATCTGCTCCCCAGTTTGTTCCTGCCCTCCACACCCGACCTCTTGCTGCAGTATGAGAGCCAGACCCTCCCAAAAGCAGCCCTGGGAGCAAGAGGGATGTTTTTTTTCCAGCTGCTAAAACCTCAGGTTGGGAAATCCGCTGGGATCCAACAGGTTAGGCAGGCAGCAAAGTTTTAAGCGCCGGCTCACTGCGAGAAGCTAAACTTTAAAGGCCCCTTTGCAAAGGAAAATAATTTTCCTTCTGCAGCCCTTATAAAGAATAAAGACTTCCAATTTATTACCGGCTCGAAAGCTGGCTGCCACTTTATTGGACTTTCAGATGAGTGTGCTCGCCACGCTTTCTTAGGGAGAGGATCTGCTACGTTTTTCTTGGATTTGGAACAATGCGAACATTTTTTTAACTCATTGAACAAAGATTTCCCCAGCAACAGACCCCCTGCTCAGCAGGTCACCTATCTTTGCGACAGTTTTTCTTTTCCCACGCTAACCCTAGGGCTCATTTGCATAAGGTCTCTGTTGTGACAATTAGTTTCAGGTGAGCTGATTTCTATGAGGTTTGCCCAAGACGATACACAAGCTCTGGGCCTCCCTGATCCTGGCCCTAATTGCGACTGACTGGCACCAGACACAATCACCCTCTTGATTCAGCAAATTGTCCTGCAAGTAGCTTGTTGTGACCCTGCAATGCACAAATCATATCATGTCAGCCTGGCATAGTAAACAGTGAATAAAGCAAATACAAAAAAAAAAAAGGTTTCATAATAGCTCCTCCATCTTCTAGCCCCAGTGGACAAGATGAATACAAATTAAAGCTATATCATATCTGTGTGCTGGTGGAAAAGGTGTCTCTGCCCTGACTAACAACTTTGGTTTGCTGGGGAGTTTTTTGGGGGCTATTTTTAATTTGCTTTGGGGAAAAAAAATCAGACGTTGCTTCATTCTGTCACCTGGGGAGAAATTCCCCAGGTAGAATAGCAGGGTCACTGTAAATACTTCCTAGCTTGTCATTGTGGAAATAAGCAATATGTTCCTTCATCATCTCAGAAGGTACATGGTACAGCCACATGCACATTAGTTGGGCTCCCACACCGCCCACTCCAAGGAAAATACAAAATGTGAAAGGCGACCTGACTTTTGGGAAGCTGGGACAGAACATTTCCCAAAGTGCCCAGGGAGGAGTGGGGGGGTGTAGGGAGAGCTCACCCCACTTCTCCATGGCTGGCAGTCCCTCATCCCACCACAGCACTGCTTTGGGCTCAGTCCTGCCTGTTTCAGAGCAGAGATAACCCTGTGGATTGGGTATTGACATGTCAGGCTGGGGAAACACGCAGCCTCTGAGATGGGCAGGGAAAAGGAACAAGGAATAAATCCAAGGGAACAAAGGCAGAGTTAAGGAGGCTGGAGGAACACCTTTAACTGCCACACTGAAGATAACGCTTGGTCAGGATGAAGAACTGTCCTTATCTGTGAATAACTCCCTTTTCCTCAGTTTGACTCACAGTTTTCTTGTTATTTTTTGGTGTGATGCTCAATTCTTTCCTACCAGAGTAGCTCCGGCTGTGACCTCCGCCCCATGAGTGTGAGCCAGGAGACATTCCCTCCCCACCTTATATATTGCTTTTTTTTTTTAAGCGAAGACTAATTTGCAAAATATTATTCACCATAGAGACAAAAGCTGCTCCCCTGCTGTAACTGGGATATGAAGGGTAAACTCAAATCCAGACAGGTATATTGAGTCCTGACTTCAGAGAGAGACCACAAGGGCAGGATTAGACCCCTCAAATACATTTCATGATGATCATTATGTGAATTAGATTAGGCTATTAGTTTTGGACTACTTTTAATCTCCTGGGGAAATCTGTATTTACATTTGGGTTGGGTTTTTTTTCCCCCTGATGCAAATTGCTTCCCCAAATAAATAGTTATGTTAAAAATCCTAGTAAAAAAAACTGTTTCAAAATCCTTCACTGACCATGGCTGGCAGCCAGTGTGAGAGGTCAGCCTGCCAGCCCCAACAGTTTGCAGCTGCAGTCGAGGTAACTATATAGGCAAAAGTGCATCTGACACAGTGCATTTCTGCTAATCTGTACTCTTAGCAACTGATACAGGCAAAAAGTACTAATTGTTTATGTGCATATACTGATAAAAGTAAGAATGAAAGAAAGATCTTCCCTCAACTGTGAACACCAAGTTTTACCCTGGGAAAAAAAAACTGTAGGGTGGGAGACCTAACTCTACTGGTACAATTACATTGATTTAAAAGTCATTAAATCTTCTGATATTCCTGTGATCTCAGGAGTTGTTTATGACCTGGGGTTCTGTCCCAAGCATGCCTGAATAATGTGAGAGAGGTGGTGATACCCCTTCCCTGCAGGAAGGGTGGCCACAGTCCCACCCTGGGCTCCCCCAGCCTCATGCTCTGTACATTTGCAGGACATTTAGGTTGCGTTTGGACACACAAGCAGGACAGGCAGCACTCTTGGAGCAGGACACAAGGTTAGCCTTGGGTTACTCCTTCCAGTGGGGTGCATGATCCTGGTGGAAAGCCCCATCAGTCTCTCCTGATCCCTCCTGCCCAGAAAGGTGCACAAGAGGAAGGACACCCAAAGTCCTGCCTGCCGTGAACATCTCCAAGAACAACTGCAAAGCTCCCAACACTTTTGTCACCATATAAACTTGGCTAGGCTTTGGCTGGGCTGTACAAACCCGTTGTGTCCAGCCTGAAGCACTGCTACCACACTCAGTCACAGAGGTGACAGGACCCGGCGGTTGCCCACCACTTGCCATGCGGCCAGGGCTTGGCTGAGGATGCACAGCAAGAGACCCCCCAGACCTCACCATCCCCACTTTTAACGTGTGTCCCCTTTCCATGGCATCCTGTGTCCCTGCTAATGCTTTCATCCCTCTCTTGTGACACAAACCATGCTTTTACACCGAAGGCAACGCAGCGAGCTGATTTTGCACTTTAACCTTCAGCAACTCTGATTCTAATGCAAGGCAAAACTTTTAGATTTTTAAGTAAATAAACAGTTGATTCTGACAAAAAAATGACTATTCCCTGAGGGGACATTTTTGTGAAACTGCGCCAGGTACAAAAAAAAATGTATATTTTTTGGCTTGGTCATGAAACTGTCAAAACACAACTCTAACATGTTTTGCTGCATATGTAATTTTTTTCCCACAGCTCTTTCCGAGCAATGCTTAATTCTGAATTCTTTCTGCACCCAGCATTTGCAAGGAAATTGATAGATGCACAAGGAATTCAAGCTGAGTTTCTAAGTGAGTGAAATAGAACAGCCAGGAGAAAGGAGGAGGAGGAGAAACGCAAGACAAAGCCAGAGGAACTTTGTTAAACTTTCCAAATAAATTATATTTTTGAGATACAATTCATCCTCAAGATAGAGTTTTGGTGAGATTTAAGCAGGGAGAAGGTTGTCTGCTGGCCCTGGGCTAAGTTTTATCTTCTGTGCTCATGTAACTTCACTTAATTTTATTTTTAACTGCGCTCTCTCTCTCTCTCTTGCTCTCTCTCATATACAGATATATGTTTGTATATGTAAATATCAAAGTATCTTGATCATAGTTGTGATTAAAAACTTCACATTTACTAAAAACAGCTACGGCACTGCTCTTCAAAATAATAATATATTTTCCCAAGTGCCTTCACTGTTTCATCCCAGCAACTGAAACAGAGACAATCCTTTGTATGTTGAAATGTATAATTATCATGTAGCCAAAAGGGAGGGTGTAATTTTCACATCTGATTACAAGGGAAGAGTGTAAGTGAAGCTGCCTTGGTAAACTTACACTTGTTTACAGAGAGCAATACCTTTGATATTAAAAACTCCAAACATGTAAAATGCTGGAAAAAATCAAGATTGTCACGCAGCAAAGCTAGGCATCAACAGCAACAACAAACCCTAAGCAATTTTTTTGGCATAGTTACAAATGAAAAGTCAATTCTTCTGTACTTGGGCTGTTCTCCTCACTTGAGATGTTTGTTAAGAGACAAATTGTTTTTGCACAGTGTGCTCTACTTGTTTGTGTGGAAGGTTAAGAAGCTGAAGATCCAGCTTTACTTAAAAAAAAAAGTGGGGGGGAGATTTCAAATGTTTCTACTGTTTATAGCTCTACATGGGGAGTTTAAACTAGAGAAATACTTTTCATATTTGATTCCATCTTCACAGAATTTACTTCTCCTAAATGTGACTGCATTTGCTTTCAAGTTTTTGTTTTTCTTTTTTTTTTAAAGACATGAACTTTCTGCTGTTTATTTCTTTTTATCTTTCTTTGCTGATCTACCTCCCATTAAATGAGCTTCTGCTCGTGTGAAATTATTTTTTGACCACGTAGGACAAGATGATATCAAGGAAAGGAAGAACTGTTAGAGAAAATATCACTTACAAAGGAGATTAAAGATAAGCAGAAAAATCACACTACAGGTAGAAGGAAAAACTACTGAAAAACTAAGAAAGATATCAGAAACTGTTTAATGAGATGAAAGTATAATTTTTAAAGAGTTGTTGCTGTTGTAGTTTTAGAAATCATTAAAAACTCAGTGCAAGCATTGAATGTCAAAGTATGATAATCTCAGGTTTTTGCAAGCAAAAGGAGGGCAATGAGAAGGAAAACCATATTATTTTTAGTATGTTGAAAACTCAGATTTTTGTTAAGAGTATGAAAAAAAGATAATATCATTAGCATGTACAACATCTATCAACAAGACTATGTTAAGAACCTATTTCCTAAAGTATGTCTTTTTTCCTGCCCTAAAATTAGGTTCCTGATCCCATATCCTTGCTCTGAACATCATATCCATGGGAAAAAACACCTACCACAACAACTAAAGCATATGAAAAATAAAATGTAACCCAGTAATAACAGTAATTCCACTTGAGGGTGCATGTAGTTACTTTAAAAGTGGTTTTGTCTTGTGCAGAAAGACATGAATGCAAGGGCTACCGAAAGCAATTTAATACCAGGTGGGGGCTGACATTAATCTTTCATGACAATAATATTGTGGTGTTACAGGAGGGCAAAAACAAATACCTTCTTGCACGTAGAACCACTTCCCTAAGAGTCTGTGCCTGTCTTAAAAAGGCATGGATAGAATTGATGTATGGCCCCAAATTCATAATGAATATGATTATTAAACAGTGTCCACTGGTGCAAATAATCGGACCTGTCCTCCTTCTGCTTCCCTTAGGTGTGATCCAAGCTCTGTCTGAGAGCAGAGCAGGAATGCTATTCCTCCTGGAATGGGCCAGCTTTGGTGAGCCCAGGCTGTGCAGAGCTGTTTTCTGCAGCACACAGAGCCAAATTCTGCCTGTGGCTGAGAGCAGTGCCATGAGAGCCAACGGGGCTGCACAGGGGTAGATGGTGTGCCTGAGGTAGACGCAGCTCCTGAGCAGCATTAGTGTACTTAAAACAACAAATTAATGTCTGTGGAGCACTAATCAATGTTTGGTGCACTCCACATTTTTCACTGAGTTGTTAGAGTACATTTGCTTATATTTTGCACTATTTTAATTTAGCCATATTGATCAAACTGAACACTCAATAAGACCCTAGGCACCTTAGCCTTATTAAAATTAGTCAACTTGAAGTAAGTGAGCGGAGGAAGTAATGGAAACTATTCAGAGATTTAAATACAGTGCAGCCCACTTAAATAAATACCTGTTAATGAAATAAATCTGTATATGCACATATTTCCTCAGAAACAAATTATGAAGGAGGCCCTTTAGAAGAATAAGACTCAAACATACTCCTTAGTTTAAAATAGAAATATTTCTGTGTGCATTTGTGTTTGCTGCGTTAAACTCGGGGAGTCCATGCTGACCTTTCCCATCAAAGCAGTTATCATTCTTTAGAGTCTTACAGTGTCAAAATTGATAAAAATGTCTCTAATTAACCTGTACGTAAACACTGCTGTGGGGTTTTGGTAGCTCTACCAAATGAGTTTATCCCAAGAAAAGTAGAACTCATCTGGGCCGGCACCCAGAAAAGAATATCTGGGCAGCTGCAGAACTAAAATAAAAGGCATTTAACATGCAGTGGAAAAAACAAAAGTCATACAACCTAGTCTTTACAAATAATACATCTTTGTCTTCAGAAAGTTGTATCTTTTTTTTAAGCAGGGGTAGAGAAGCGAGATGAGAGCACCAATTCCAAGGCTTGGCTTGAGCAGGGATTCTCAGTACAGCTCCTTTTGGCACATCTCTGGAGCTCACAATATTGTTTTTGAAAACATTGCTGTTTTTCAACAAAAATGGGAGATTAGACAACATCTTCAGCTGATTAATCCTCTCTGCTCTCTGAGGGCGCGACCTATGATAGTGTATTATTTTAGCCGGGGAAAAAAATTCCACCACACAGCAAACTCTTCCTGTGGTACCTACAAATGAATTAAGCTAAAAAGTGGGTAGAGGATCTGCAGAGGTTTCCTGGACTCCTTGCTTGAGGGGATGCCTTTAGAGGGCTTTGTATACTCATTTTTTCCCCTAGTCCAATAAAAGATATTAGCTCTTTTCCCTGAGCAAAATCCCTCCCATGAATCAGGCCCTACACTTGCAACTAGTGTGATATTGCTGGCCAGGTTTCACCCCAGTAAAATTCTAATCTATACTTTGTCTTGCAGAATTAAGAAGAAAATGCATATCAGCAGAATCTCCTCTCTACTTTATTTCATTTATAAATTACAAGAATGATGCTATTATATATTATTAATTTCTGCTGTTCTCCAACTCGGCTGCAGCAGTGAGCTGCGGATGTTGGAACGGTGTAATTATGTTCTAGTAGGGCAGCCATCCGTTTCCTTTCAAAAATTTACAGGATTCTTAATCATGCTGCTCATTTGGGTGCGCAGTAGCGAGGATGGCGAAACACAAACAGGGCACGTTCGTTTACACAGGAACACCTGCTTAGCATGATAGCAGATGTCAGTCAGCAAGCAGAACACAAAAGAAAATATCAACAACAGCAAACTAGAAGCATTTTTAACTCAGTACGGAGATCTCTTGTCTGGGGGAAGCCAAAGGAAGGGGATGCACCTTTGCAGGTGAAAGCAGAGGTGTGGTGATGATTTGGAAAGTCTCAACCAATGCTCCCCAGGGATCTGGTCAACGAATCCAAGACAAACTACTCACTGGATGATGGGATATTTAACAATTTCTCCTTCCAGAGGGTCACTTTTGCCAGCTTGATGCTAAGCATCTTGCAATGGTCATCGAAAATATACGGAATATTTGATAACTATAGCAAAGTCATTGAGAGGAGTAAAATCCAGAGAACTACTGCTCCGTGTGTAAGGGTGTGCCAGCACCCTCACTACAACCTCTTATTCTCAGGGCTTTAAATGTTTCATCCCGGGCTGCCTCTTGGCTCTCCCATCTCAAATTGCGAGCGTTTCTGTCTGGTGCATATTTTATGAAATAAAAAGATGCCAGCGGAGGAGCAAAAGTTCAGTGATTTTGGCCTCTTTGCAGTGCTCCAGCCACACCTTTCCCAGGGAGGTGCTGGTAGCCCGAGCCGAGCTGCGGCAGGCAGGTATTAGCAATCCCCCTCCGTGGCTTAGGCAGTAACTACTCTTCCCCAGGATTGTTAGTATTCAGAGCGAGTCAACTTGCGTGGGTCCGTGCATTAAGGGCTCCCTAAGTATGCATTGACTTGATACCCAGTAATGGCTTCTAAGGAGCCGTTATGTAGTGCCGTGTCAATGATCCATGCATTGAGGACTCCCTGAGTACGCATTGACACGATAGACCGGAACGGCTCCGAAGAAGCCATTACGGTCTATCATGCCAATGATCTGCGGATATTGGCAGTGCCTCCCACACTTCTGCAGAGACTGTGAAAGTCTCTGAAGAAGCTGTTATGATCTCAGTGGAAGGACCATCGATCAGGTCGGTGGCAGGGTTGCGTTTTGCCGTTTTTCCCACCCCATCGTTGGGAGGCCTTCTGCTGCTTCTAGAGTTAGGTTCAAAGAATGGACAAAATGTAAAGGCTGCCCACCCATGGAGGGGCTCTAGGACTGTGCAGAGCCAACCAGGATCATAATATATCCTCTGGTTTTATTCATTTTTGGTTTTTAGTTCCAGCTGCTTCCAGATGACCAAGTCCCTTCAACTCTTCCTACCTTCAATCACTCTCCTTTAGCAAGCATGGAAAGGGATGACATCTTTTGAGTGAGCATTGCAGCGGGGCTTGGAAAATGGGAATTTAGACCAGTTACAACTAAGGCTAATGTGAACATCTCATCACTGGTGGAGGGCTGAGATAAACAAGGTGTGTACACAGAATCACACAATGGTTTGGGTTGGAAGAGAGCTTAAAGATCATCCAGTTCCAGCCCCTTGCCATGGGCAGGGACAGCTTCCACCAGACCAGGTTGCTCCAAGCCCTGTCCAACATCACACCTTTCACACCCAAGCATGAAGGCAAAGCTACACTGAAAGGAAGTCTTGCTTCTAAGTTTTACAAACTCCTATCTATTGAGTTTGTGTGGTTTCCATCCACTACATTTCTCTGTGTTCACATCAGTTCTGAAAATCACTGCTTGGCAGAAGGTCATCTGTATTTTCTATGATGCCAAAACTTTCTATGAAAACGCTTTGAACATCTTTTCCCTGTCTTCTTTGGTACATGACTATTTTTTAAAGAAAATGTTTTAAAGGTACATCATTCACAATGAAGTTTTAAGTCATGCTAAGTCTACGACCACAAGATACTGCTTAACCAGCTGATATTGTTTGTGTCTACTTTTCCATACTCTTTCAGGGATAACTTGACTTTTTACTATTTCATATTCACCTCATACTTCTGTTGAGGGGAGATGGAGCTATAGTAGAATATAAGTATATAGAATATTCCACCTACTTTATACATTGGTGAGAACTAGATGATTTTTGTGGTCCCTTCCCACCCAAACCATTCAATGATCCTATGATTCTCTGATGATAATAAGCCCATTTATGGTATGATCCCCCATAATTTAATTTACATCTACATGGATAAATGTTAGCAGACCACTGGAGAAAGACTGTAACCATACCTGGTGGAAAGCAGAGATCCTCAAGCAAGAAAAAGTAGAATTACTGTGCAGGTTGGAGCATCATAGAGAGACCTTGTCTGTAGCCAGGCTGGCCTGAAAGGTGTGAGCTCAAAATAAAAAGAAACTGTGCAAAAGGAGATGGAGGAACATTATAGAAGATCAGAGAGGGTCATGATAAAGGAGAAACTGAGAAGGCAGAGAAGTCTCAAGGAGCAGTGGTTATTAATTCCAGGTGCCTCTTTCTTTGGGCTCGAAGACTCAAATATTTTTAAGTGTACTTTCAGATGTGTGGAAGCACTAGATTTGTCCAGAGACTGGTAGCCCAAATCAGTGATAGTTTTGCACTGCTAATAATTAGTTTAGAGTTGTAGACTAGCCGTAGCAATCAGGTCCACAACAACATCACCAGCAAACAGAGGAGAGAAAACAACATGAAAACTACTGAAAGCTTGAGACATGCATGGATTTTACCAACACAGCCCTCACTCAAATGCCTTTCAGGTAGAGGAGCGTGCAACATATTCTGGAAAGCCACAATTGTTCCTTGGATAACCTGTTCTCCAAGGGCAAAACTATTAATTCTTTGAGAAAGCATCTTTGGGATTCAAAGCCTCTTTGGGGTGGCCTTGAGAACCTATGGGCACCAACCACTGCCACAACCCAAATTCCATTCAACATCTCCCTTCATGCTGCACGTTGCAAATTTGTGTAAAAAGTTGCATTTCCAAATCTGGACAGCTGAAGACTGCTGTCCTTTGGAAAAAGAACCCTAAGCTTTTCACTAAATTTAATCATCTGGGGGTTTAAACTCTACTGAGAAGGAAGAGGAGATATTGTTTTACAATGATTCAGACCATATTTCACGTGCAGTGTTTAATGGATGCTTTCAGGTATCTCATGTTATAACGCTGCCCCTGCAACATGGGCTGAGCCCTCGATGTAAAACCTCAAATATTTTTTTCAACCTCTGGGAAGGAACAGGAGTTTGCCTCCTTCCATGTGTGTATTTATTAGTAAGAATTTTGCACGGTATAATTGAAGCCTGGCAGTTTTTACCAATCCAGGCTTAAGAGGAAAACTAGCACAATGTAATGTTTTGTGTCTTTTTTTTTGTCCATGCAGACCAGTCACTGAAAAGGTGCAAAGCACTTCTAAAAGTACGTTTTCTGAAATTCAAAGCCTTTTAAGAAAGGTACACAATGCAAGAATACGCAGCTGCAATTTTAAAAAGGCTACTGCTCCTTTAATGCCCAGCTGGTCCTGAGATGTAATAAAATTGACATATTGATTCCTTTGAATTTACAAATGCCTGTTTCATAAACTCCATCTCCAAAGCCTAGGCATCTTTAGAGCACTGTCATTTTTTTCTCCAAATGGATCAATTATGTGCCCACGTAATCCTGTTACCTGTGAAATCCATGCATACTTCTCCCATTTGCTGCAGTTCCCAGGCGGACAAACTTGCATTATGTACGCATAAACAAACAGAGCATTTTCCTGATATTAGGGATTGTTTTCAAAGTGAAAAGCAATCTCCTGGGTCCTTTACTCAAAAAAAACCCCCATACATAGTGTGGTGTTCCTCCAAGTAACCTCACTGCACTATATGTATAATTATTACACAACACAGCAAATCATTAAAAAAACATTGAGTCCCTCTATCTCAAATGCTTCAACTGCAAAAAGGCACCAAGACTTAGCAGCCAGTCCTCATTTTCCTGGTGAATAAAACTTTCCCATATCTTTTGCAGCTTCTTTATTTGATAATTATTGCCATATCTATAAGGAAATCACGTTCATCAGAGGTATTTCTGCGTGACTTAAATATTAGAAAAACACCCACAGCAAAATTTGCTGTGGAAGTTTGGGGCTTTTTTATTTTATTTCTAAGATAATTCATCTTTTCATCGTGCTGAGTACCTTTCCATCATTTACACACACACATACAGAGAGTCAAGCAGGCATTAACCTGCAAACCTACCACTTATGCATATAAATGCATCACACATACGACTATTCCCATATCCCGTGGCATATTATTTGTATGAATATATACCATGCACAGAAACACATTTATACACACACACCCCATGCACAATCCTCAAATATAAGCAGAGAAAAAGAGAATAAATGTGTTTTTCTCTGTGTATGAATTGTTTATAAAGTACCGTGTACATACATAGATATGAATTCTCGTTTCACTCTTTCAGACTGTGCTGTATCTGATTTTCTACACTTCACTGGGCAACCAGCAGTTCAGTTACACTACACTTGCCCTGTACAATTTGTCTCTAAAAGGTTCCCAAAATTATGAAACATCCTGTCTGCTGCATGACCTGCTCACCGCAGTGCCTCAGCCCGAGATGCATCCACAAATATAGAGAGGATGGCATGGAAAAAATTTTATATATATATATACATATATATGTGTTTGATGGTTGGAGCCCATACAAGTGTCCCAATACACCCCTGCCATTGTGCAGGAGTGGGTTTTAAAGATAAATGGCTGCATGTTAACCAGATTTGACATGCTGCACAAAAGCAGCCACCTTTGGTCCCATGACACAGCCAAACAGAAAAAACAACAAGCAGTCCTGGCAAAAGATGTCCAACGTGAATAAAAGCCCAACAATTTGTCACATAGTCGTTACAAAATGTTCCAGGCTTTGGGGCTTGCCATGGGACAGCAGTGATAAGACGAGCATAGAAAAATGAAGGCTGGGGGTGTTGGGGTGGTGGAAGAGTTAAAACTCGAGGAAAGCTCCAGTAGTTCCAAAGGGGAAACAAAGAGGATATTTTCATTTGGCTCTTTCTGAGGACACACACACACACACACACACACACACACAAAAAAAAAAAAAAAAAAAAAAAGAAGAAGCCATAGTTAATTAAATCAAGAAGCTCAGTTGTTTTGAGAAGTGATTGAAATCTGACATGCAAAGTAGAAATATTTACGTTTACTTTCTATTTTAGGAATCCGCGAAGCTACTTTTCCTTCACTGCACTTCCCTACCACCACAATGGCCATGGCTCAGTTTATCCCGTAGTAAGCACTGCCTGTTCGGGCCAAATCCTGCTCATGTTTCTCATGGCATCGGTCTTTCCTCATGGGAACAGGCCCAGAAAACTCCAAGGATGTGGCTGGGGTTGAGGTCTGGCATATGGTAGCAGAGTAGTACCTGAACTCCTGCTTTCCTTTGAGTTCACATAAGACAGAAGAGAAAAAGCCCAGACTTAGGCTTGGTTTGATGAGCCTGAATTTCCAAACCAGCTTAATCCTGCAGTTTCCCACTGAAACCAACCATGGGCATCAAACCCTACTTTGCTGTTCCGTGTGCCCCCAGAGTGACCCAGGTATTCCCATCAACTGCAGTCGTGTCAGGATTTGCACCTATGCCAGTCCACTGGGATTTTGATGTATTTTTAGAGCCCCGATACCAAAATAAGGAGCTCAAATGCACCAGTGCAGCTGCTTGCTAAGCTCCACATAACGGAGCTCACATTGTAAAATACCTTTCAGTCAATAATCATCATTGCTTCAGTGATTACCCTTCACTTCTTTATATTCAGTGGCAGAAAACTGGGGAGGAGGGGGCAGTTAAAAGCAATATCATCCTCTAAATTAGAATAACCAGTCGTATAATAAACTGAGATTCTGGTTATTAGGAACATACATTTGTAATTTTCTCAGACAAATTCCTTGGCATCCGCTCGCCCTCTGACGAAACAACGGATGATACTTGCTCTTCCTCAGTCCCACAGAATGGCACAGTGCTTTGGAGATATTAAGCTCTGCAAAAGCCCTGTCAACGAGTTCAGTGGTATTTCCCTGTCTCATAGACAGTGAAAATGAGCATGGGGAGGTTAATTGACTTGCTGGAGAGCACTTGATGCTGCACTCACCTTCCCCAGCTCGGCCAGCGCGGGGCCGGGGCTGGGAGAACATCCCACCACATTCCACCCTCATCCTCTGCCCGGCCGGGCTGCAGCCTCCTCACAGCATCCCAGCAGTCCAGCATGGACCAGCACGGCATGGCCTTCACCTTGTCCCTTCATGGGACTAATCCCTTCGCAGGGGTTTTTGTAGGAGTAAATTAAATAGCATCAAAATCGCCTCTGAATTGCACAGGGCTTACTTATCAAAAGGAATAAAAAGGAAAAAATAACACAACCAAGTGTCAGCCAGAAGAAAAGTTCATTAGTATATGTCAAGGAAAAATTAATAGAAAGGGCTTCAATAGTTAAATTACATGGGTAGATCAGGCTTTCTGCAGGAAGACCAGCTTGCTTTAATTAAAGCATGTTCTGTTCAAAAGCCCCTGCGCTCGTGTTTTACAGCAACCTGATACCAACACCTATAAGTCCCTGCTCAAAAACTCCAACTGCTTTCCCATATTCCAGCCCAGCGATCCACGTTATCGAAAGTCTGAGTTATTTTTAAATGGATGGGGGGACAACTAAGCCAGGGCTCTCTGTGGAGTCGAGCAGGGGGACGAGGACTGTTCAAATCATGGAAATGTCAGTTCCAGCAATGTGTGCCTTGGAATTTTTTTTTTTTTGGACTGTCAAGAAGATTTTAAATCTTTAATATCTGTTTGTTGTCAGGTTTGCCTCCAGCTTTTTGTATCTGCAGGTCGTATATTTTTGTTGTTGTTAGGAATTAGCATTTCTCATTTGCGAGCTGAAAGTTTAGGAGAAAGCACCAAAATGCCGATAAACAAAGTTCATCTCAGGGAAAATCTCTGTATGCATAACCTAGTTAACAATTCTTTCATGGTTGCAGAATGAAATTTGAAATGCATGTTGAAAAAGAGAGTTCCTACAGAAAGCATCAGTACTACCGAGGCTTTACGAGTGCGCTGTACTAATTTTAAACAAGAAATCATTATGATTTCCGTGCCGTATTAGCATCTCTTTTATTTTCTGGTATCTCTGCTGCACTATTTCAACTCACTGCAGGTTGCTGTTACTTTTTTTTGATACCACATCGTTTAAACACACGTTTAAACCGGAGCTGAAGGCGTTTGGGATTACCGGGGACTTCAATCAACATTTTTGGCCTTTGTAAAGGATCTTAGCCAAACATTTGGTGTAGTTAAACTCCAACTGATGCCACAACACACAGAATATCACTCCCCAAAAAGTGCAGAACTGATGCATTGTGCCATCTCTGGCAGCATTCGTTCAGTGTTTGCTGCGACTGGGGAGGAAGAAAGATACGGAATGCATGGATTGATTTTCAAATTACCTCAATATTTTGAAAACATTTTCACCTGCATGCTGAGAATGCTAAGAATAGGCAGGAAGGCAATTGTGCATTTGCACAGCCTCCACTGCATTCATTTATAAATTACCTCATCACTGACTGAAATTAACACTGATTCTTACAGGCAATTTCTCAATTTCCAATGCTAATTACATTTTTTTTACTTTTAAATTCTGTACCACCTGTTTTGGGCAAGACATCTTAGGCAGCGCGACCGCATTTAATCACAATTTTAATTAACCGCCCTGTAGATGTGAAAAAGAAGCAATTATAATATAGATGAATGATGATTTTTCTGCATTAAATTGTTTTGTTTCCCTGGTATGTTGATTGTAACACAGCACACAAATACAGTAACTGTACAATTTTTTTCTATTGTAATTTAGTAATTGTTTTTGGAAAACCAGTTTGGGAATGAGTGACTTCATCTGTTTACAAATTGATTGATACTGTTAACTCACTGATTGCTGCAGCATACATTTTGTATTGCACAGCCTAGCATAAAATATAATTAGGCATGCACAGACTTTGCAGCACCATTTTGGAATCTGAAAATCAACTGTAACCGAAGTGTGTTTTCCTTGAGCATCCTCATATCAGCCGCGGCTGATGATACGATAATCAACAAACAATGGGCTTTTCCCATCCTGCTGCTGGTAGAAACCCTTGGATTTAATCTGATAGCCTCACAGTGTAAGGGTTAGAGTTGGGTTTTTATTTTTTCAGAATGTGCTTTGCCAGGCCTGGGAGCTGAGGGCTGGCAAGTCTGCAGCTTGCCCAACTCCCGCAGATCGCTATCGGGAAGGAGCGGGCGAGTGATGGAAAGAAACAATGATGGCAAAAAGAGCCGCGGCTCACGAGACGCGGGGATCGTTCCTGACACGCGTGTGCTGTGGCACCGGCTATCTCCAGCTACACGTTACAGGGGGAAAAGAGCTCGATCTGACTCATGGCTGGCAGACACAGATCAGACAAGTTTTATATATATATATATATATGTATATATCCCCACAGAGAAGTGTGAGACCGTTCCCATTGGAAGCAAAGCTTTCCCAGGGAGCGAGGTCGCACCGGAGCAGAAAGGAAGCAGATGTGCAGCACAAGCAGCATCTGGGCTTTGGGACACAGTGCCACCACCACTGTGCTCTACCAGCGACCCAGGACTGTCCTGCTGAGCATCTCCCACCTTAGGGCTGTACATCCCCCAGCAGAGGTGGATTGAGGGGCAAGAACACAGGGAAGGTGCACCTTGACATATACAGAAGAGAGGTGGCAACTCTCACCCTCCCCATCTCTTGTGCAATCCACAGAGCAAGAAGCCTCCACCAAGAAGGACTTGCCAAGAAGTGAGACACCACAACAGCCTCTGTGAGACCACATCCCAACCAGACCAGCCAGGTCACCCACAGTGCACTGACACCAGGAAGGAAGGGGATGAGACAGACCTGGGATGGTCTCCATGGGAGCACAGGAGTCTCTGTGATTTGGAGGAAACTTGGGGGGCTCCTGGTCTCATCTGCTGGCCAGCTCGCTTTATAAATATTTGTTAAGAGGGCAGGACATAAAGTCTACTGTTCAGTAGGTGATTTTTGTAAGAATCCAGCTATCCATACATAAAAGGGTCTATTATCTCACTGTGGAAGAGATTTACATGCGTAACTCCCATTAACTCTTATGGGACTTAGGCACGTAAATCTCTTGTGCATCTAGAGAAGAATAGACCACATAAGGTCTTGTGATCTATACTGCTAGTAGGTTTAAGTCCCTTTCATTTATAAAGCTATACAAAAATTAACCATTAAAGCTTATTCTGTGCAAGCTGTCCCCCTACATATATCACCCAGCTCTGTGTTTGAAGTACTCGATGTAAACGCGCACTGAGGAAAGGTACCGGAGCGAGAGAGCCCATTCATTTCAGTTAGTAAAACTGTCATCCCTGAAAGGAAGCAGACTGAGGGCAGGTAGAAAAATTGTACAGGTTTTGCTCAGCAGATTCAATTTCAGATTTAGGCTCTAGACTGCACTGTTTGGAGAAGGAATACTTTCATTTTGCTGAGCGCTCCCTCCGCCCCCTCCTTCCCTCTCTCCCATCCCTACTCACAGCCCCATGCCCTGGACCAAAGGACCCTGAGTGGCTGGAGCGATAAAATCTTTGCACAGCCCAACTAAGATGCTGCATCTACTAAGGAAAAAGAAATAAATCTTTTATTCCATAAACTTGTTTAAGCTGAAATGTTCATTGGTAAGCCTGTAAAAGTGGGAACATCTGTGCTCCTGCTGGGATTTGATGTCTCACCACAAACCTTTCCATAAGCACTTTGTCTCTGGTGGGAGACAAAGAGGAAAATACCTGATCCTTGGCCTCAGTTGGGCAGCTCCTTCTATCCTCACGCACTGACCTACTGAGCATTCCTCCCAGCAGCGAGCTGCCTCCCAGGGCTACCTCCGCCATGGAAGCTGCCTAACTAATCTCTTAGCAAACACTTGCAGCAAACCTGAAGGGAGTTTAGAAAGGCGACGAAGAAGGGGAGAAAAAACCCTGAAACTTTCTCCAGATAAAGCCTGCGGCGTCTCTAAGAGAAGAGAACCTAGCCTAAATATAGCTCCACATGCTCACGTTTTCTCCTGATGAACTGCTGAGATACAAAGTTGTGGCCACCTAATGAACATAGAGATATATATTCTAATCTTAATCCAGTTTCCTGCTCCCTTCCATTAACCCAGCTGTCTTTCTACCTGTCAATAGTCCCCTGACTATGCTTACAGGTATTTGCAAGGAACTGCATTTATCCCAGCAACACCGCTGGGAAGATATGGCACTGGAAAAGTCCATCCCGCGCCCTGCCTGCGCACAGAGTAACCTCTCCTTAGGAGCTTATAAGAAAATCCACTGTTGAAATAAATAACAACTCTCAACAAATGATCAAAGAAGAAATAAATCTTTTACCCTTCTAAGACTTTTTAAAACTGAAATCCCATTTTTTAACTGGATAACAGTTAAGAGGCTACCGGCCACCTATTTTTCTGGGAGCTACGTTTTAAGCGTTTTCCGCATGGATGTTGGGCAGACAAACGAATCTGTGGTCCTCGGGAGCAAAAGCTTTTAAAATAAAGTTTGTGTGTACTATATGAAAACATATTGTTTGGAATTTAAGTTCTAATATCTAGGAATAAACAGAGCATTAAATCAAGCAAAACTGTGACAAGGCCAATATGCACATGGATGATGCCAGCGAGGCATCTCCAGCCCTTTGTTCACAGCTTAACAAAACTGTGCCGTCACACCACTTTAGCTCAACAGTGCCTGTCGAATGGGCATCAGCAGATCAGCCAATGCCTGTCACACACACAGCTGAAAAAGTGTTTGAAAGCAAGGCTTACTTTAGCACAAGTCTGGTAGGAAAAGTGAGAGGGATTTTTAATCATCTGGTAAAGACTACAGATATATATTTAGGGAGAAAAAATATATATATATTGTCAGCTTTCTTCCTCAGGAAAGTAAAGCAGTTTTGCTCTTTTTCACCTCTAAGGAGGGAGTGGGTCTTGGTGGTGTTGCCTGTTCCTTGGTGTGCTGCTCCCTTCCACACTGCATCAGATTTGGAATTATTTGCAAATAAGTAAAATTCTCTCAGGGTGGGAGGGGTGTCACAGGAAACGATCCCAATTTGTCAAAAAATCTATTAAAAATTAATTTTCACATTGTCCTGCTTGGAGACCCCCTCCTCCCCGTGACAGAGGATAAATGAAATAACATATTCAAGGAAATGTTTGTTTTGATTCTAATGCAATTATCTTTGCAGATGAACGTCTCACTGAGTTGGATACTTTTTTTTTTAGCTGATCAAAATATGTTTTCATTGGTATTAACAACCTTCTCCGTCACTTCTCTTAACAGTCCTGGCGCAACATCTCTCCGGTAAAGAACCGCAGCAAAATAAGCTTGTTAGCGCCAGCAACTTCAGCTCGGCACTTCTCTCTTTTTCCCAACACTTTTTCCCCCAATTTACGGGGGTTTTGACACACGCCCCCTCCCCAGCCGGCTCCCCGCGGCACCGGGGCGGGCTCCCAGCGCTCGGCGGCTCAGGGTGGGACCGGGGGGGACCCGGGGGTGACCGGGGGGGACCCGGGGGAGCGGGGGGCGGCAGCCCCGGGTGCTGAGCCCTCTCCCCCTGCCTGCCCGCCGCTGCTGTCAGCTCGCTGCCTGCACTTTAGCTGTCTCTTTCCCAGTCCCTACCCTGTCAGTTTCTGGGCTGCCAATTTCAACTTGAAGCTTGACTGGGCTGATTTGATGCAAATACCTCCAGGGAAAACCCTGAAACTGATGAACAGTTATGTCAAGTCGATTTTGCACCATCGGGAAAAGGTAACCTCTGCGAGAAAAAAAAACAACAAGGTTAAAGAGACAAGGGCTTTTCACGTGTAATACCACTGCTGCACATCTCGTTCACTGTTTACCATCCCTCAGAAATTGTAACTGTCAGAATTAGTCCTAATTGCAGATGCGAAAGCTGCCATTATAATAAAAACAGAGGCAGTGCAGGCATTAAATGTAGCAGCCTAATTTGTGAGACTACTGAAAAGGTAGAGTAAATGAATATTTCATTACTTTAATTACCAGGGACTACTCTTTTCTTGCTGTCTTATGATAAGTGTTGCTGTAACTAGCAACAGCAAACATCCACTAAAACATAAAGTGCAATAATAGTACTGCTGTCAGGATCGCTGCTTTAAAATACGAGCGGGAGGGGGGGAAGGGGGAAATATAATGGTTTATCTATTTCTTAGAGATCCGCAGGAGCAGGAGATAGAAACTCGTTTAACGTCAAAAAACAAAGAGGCGAGTAAACAGGTTTTAGTCAAAGAAAATAATGACCCGGAGGAGGGGAGGGGTGGGGTGTGTGTGTGTTGGAAGGGGGGGAGTTGAGGACACTCTCGAAACCCCAGAGCCGGGAGGAGCGCAGGCAGCGCCGAGCCGCCTCCCCTGCGCTCCCTCCCTCCTGGGAGCGAAGTTCGGGGCTGCGAGGGGGGCCCGGCATCCCGGGAGCGGCATCCCGGGAGGGGTTCGCACCTCGGCCCGGAGCGCTTCTCTCGGCAGCGCCTGCAGGGCCCGCGGGGGTGTGTGCCCCGTCCCCCGCCCCACGGAGGCGGTTCGCACCTCTGCCCCGCGGCCGGAGCGGGGGGGCCCAGGCGGCTCCGCACGCCCCCGCCCCAGCGCAGCGCAGCGCCGCGGCGGGCGCGCCTCCAGCCCGCCGCACCGCTCCGCACCGCACCGCTCCGCACCGCTCCGGGGCGCGGACGGGGCGATGCTCCCCGGGGGTGTGCGCCCCGCCGAGCCCCCACCTGCGGGGCGGGGGGTCTTCGGAGAAAGGGGGGATGTGACCCGCGGCATCCCGGCTTGGGGGGGGGGGACTCCGAGCGAGGGGATGCCCTGCCCCGCAGGAGCCTCCGCGCTCCGCCCCGGCCCCGCTGCCCGCGCAGCTCCGCACGTCGGGGCCGCTGCCGGCCCGGCCGCGGCTGCGGCAGCCGCTGCCGACAGACGCGGGGAAATTTGTCAACAATTCGCAACCACGCTGGTAATTACATTCCTGGAATCCGCAGCGATAGATGTAAAGATAAGGGAGCTGCCTCGACTTTCCGCTCGGAATGATCTGTTTGCAGCGACCTATTCCTCTTCCTAGCCCTTCCTAACCGTATTCCCCCGTTACGCCTCCTGCGCCTTCTGCCACTGGGCTCTCCAGAAACATACGTGACGAGTCGCTGTGCCTCGCTCCTGTCCGAGGAGGCACCAGCTCCCTTCTCGCCTTTGTGTTCCCATCCCTCCGACCCAACTTTCCTGTCAGACCCGAAAAATATGCAAGGCTCGCACTGCCGCTGAGAAGCGGGACAAAGTTTAACTTCTCTGTTGGCACTCGGAGAATAACTCCCAGGCAGGATTCAAGCAAAAGATCTGATTTGCTGAATTCTGCTCTTTGATTTGTATTTGTATGTTATTGCTACTGCTAAGGTTGTTGCCAACCTCAATTAGATCACAAATGAGATCAGTTTAATTCAACTCCCAAACTGTGACCTGACCATGGTCTGAAAGTATTCAAAAACGCATTTTAAGCCTTCCTTTGATTTCAAAAGGAGTACTGCATGCTTGGTCATTCATACAAATAACATAAAACGTAATTATGGAATGATTTGGCAGATGACATTCCTGCCAAACGACGCTCCATGCCAGAGTCTGTAATGCTATGGCTGCTGTCCTGGCGCTCGGGAGCACAGCACCCCTGTGTAAGGTGGGAGTAATGGGGTGTGCGCGATGTGGAGGTGTTTAAATGCACTTGGGGAGGCAAATGCAACAGCAGCAACCACGCCACCACGAAACCCCTCCAGTCAGAAACTGCTGTATCACTTGGAAGGGAAGCGGATCCGCACTATCGAATCTCCAGGAGGCTGTGACAAAGGGAGCTTGCAGCTTGACACACGGGTAACAACATAGCAAACACCTTTAATTCTGTCATGTCTCATACCCTTTGCTTTCTCACACATTTGTGGCTGCTCTAGCATTGACACCTACACTTAAAAAAAAAAAAAAGAAAAAAAAAAGAACCCTCGACAATAAAAATCCTCAAATGAAGCAATCTCATTCCAGCTAAAAAAAGAAACACCTGGAAAGTTATTCTTCTGCCCAGTAAAAAAAAGTAACTTATTAGCTCCTGCTTCTAACAGCTCAGAAAACAGCAGAAATCAGCAAAAAAAAAAAGTTCACTTTTGGAAACGAGAAGCTCCCAGAAAGCTGTTGGCTTTCCTTGGAGCCTGGGAGCTCACTCGTACAGGTTTGCCGGTGTAACTTCTCAGCTATTCTGCTGCTCGAATGCGAATCCTAAATTGACCTTCCTGCCTCAGCAGTGCTTGGGAGCGTTCCTAGAGAGGGCTTGGGTGATGTTACATCGGAGGGGGTAGGTACAGAGCGTGCCTGTGCGCTGGCACACGCACAGGTGAAGCCTGGAGCAGCCCTCTCCTGCCCATGCCTCCAGCTCTGCCCAGCCCGTGTCTGTCTCTGATGGATTGATCCCGAAAGCTTCAGCTGCCACCAAGCCCAGGATGCGTCAGGCTGAGCGGCTGCTGTGGCTTCAGCAGTGCCACCTCCTCGCTCGTCCCCCCCAAACACCGCAGTGCCCCCACTGCAGGCCACCTGCAGGGCCCCGGAGCGCAGAAGGAGTTAAGGCTCTTTCCAGCATTACTGGGTAGGTTAATATCACAGCTGCTTGGTAAAGCATTATCCAGCACCTCACTTAACAAAAGCCTGCTTTTGCAAACAGACTCCTACTTTTCCCCAAGTGTCCAAAGGTGTTTACTGAAGTAAATCTGCCTAAATCCTCCATTGCTTGGGTCATGGGGGTGGTTAGGAGGGTGGAAGGTGTAGAGATAATCTCTTTTTGTAAATTCTGTAAATCTTCTGGGAAAAAATCAGGAATCTGTGTCACATGCCTCTGTTCAACTGGTAACATCTCGGTTAGTGTGCTCCTTATGAGTGAAATCTGCCATAGCAGCTACAGGGAAATAAGACATCCCTCCCGTTTCTCATTGTTCAAACTGTTCTTCCCTCTCGAAGTTCCTTTAGCACGTTTAATCTATTTGCTGATGGAGGGGGGGAAAAAAAAACCTGTTAGGATCTTAAAAGTGGTTTCTGGGAAAAAAAAAATATAAAAATGACAGTTTGGTCGGCAGGAGATAGTGTAGTTGAAAACTTGTCACTTGAGATTTCTGCACTACCCCGGTTATTCCAACACCAGCAACTGCATATTACTTTTTACATGTTGCAAATAGAGGCAAACAACACAGGAAATTTTGACAGCTCTGCCTGAAAGGGCTTAAATACTTCTCAGTAAGCAGGATCCAGTTATAAATAAACCTTCTCTTGGTGAGAAAAAAGTGGCTACGACCAAAGACCTCAATATTTTTCTAGAAAACTGTCTGATTGAAAGCGCAGAAGAGCTTCTGAGAAACAAACAAACCGGCAGATATGGGGGGGACACACACGGGGGTAGGGAGAAAATGCACACGAACGTGACTACAAAACCCCACGAGGGAGCCCGGCTACAGAAACTTCCACAAATCTCGCCTTCCTCCTCCTCCACCACCACCTCCTCCTCCTCCTCCTCCTCCGTCCGCATTTTCTGGTGGATTCGCTGAGTCGCTGCTTTTCCCCGCCGGCTCGGGGCAGCCCGGGCCGGCCGCCAGCCCGGGGACACCCCCGCCACCGCCACCGCCACCGCCGGGGCCACCGCGGCCCCCGGCCCGCCCGGCCGCGACAACACCCGGCCCGACACCTCACCAAAATATACGGGGGGGGAGAAAAAAAAATTTAAAAAAAAATTAAATTTCATCTGGGGAAATTTTGCCCAGCCAAATCTGCCTCGCCCCCTGCCACCCCCGTCCCCAAGGTCATGGTGAGTAAACAATAATAGTAATTAAAACAAAATAATAGGCAGCAGTCAAGAGCTGAAAGTACACACACCTGACCCTAACTATAACAGACTTCTCAGAGTAGAATTTGATCCCTCTCTGACACTTTCTACCTCAAGTGTTAGAGCGAGTGGCCATGAATAGTACAGGCATGCCATCTTGTAACACTATCTGCCTGTCAGAAGAGCCAAGGCTGGGTAGAGCAGGATCTATATAAGGCTTGTAACTAGGGGAAGCCCAACAAACAGCTACAAACACCTAAGTTATTTTACTCAGCCTCCACCCTTCTGCTTTTTCCCCCCTTCTTCTCACTCTCTTTTTTTTTTTTTTTTTTTTTCCTTTTCATCTTGGCTTTCTGTTGCAGAATGCAAATGTAGCCTGCCGGCGGTGAATGGGCTGAATTGTGATTAAGAAGAAGAAGAGCTCCTTTCTTTGTTCTCCCCTCAGGGGATGTTTACTGGGAGAGACACAGCGGATCAGATATGAAAGGCATTCAGGTCAGCATTGATGTGAGCGAAAGTGAAATCATACCTAAGGCATTCAAAAGACCGCCGTGTCAGGGGTTCAGCTAACGGTGCATCTACTGTGTCTTCCCTGTTAGGCACAAAAAAAAGGGGGAAAAAAAAAAAGGAAAAAAAATATCTCTCCACAAACAGGCATTTTTTAAAAAATAAAATTACCACAAAAATTACACACAGAAGGAAAATGAAAAAGTTTTCCCTCGCTTTACCTCCAGAGCAGAAACTACAGGACTTAGTGCTCTCTGCCCTTATGATCACGGATGGGGCAGGTCGACTTGCATTAATTGTAGCTGCCGGGATCAGCATCCTTTTTAGGCGGAAATGAATCTAACCTGAAGTGTGAGCGGTTTTTATAAAGCACACCTCTGCATCCCACTTCCCTCTGCCCAGCACACGCACGCATAGGTGCAGCCGCATGCACTCATGCACCTCTCCATGAGTCCCAGCGAGCTGCGTGCCTCATTTATTCTGCCCCCAACCACCATCCTTGCCTGCCTCAGAAGCCACTCCGGGTGATAAAGGGCAGGGTGGCATATCAAACCAGCACAGCACACCTTCAAAAGTGATCTTTCATTGACTTGGAAACTCCTCGAAACACTTTGCTGCAAGCTCGCAGCGCAAGGGGATGGTGGTGATCGGAGGCGTGAGGAGTTGGGGCGCAGCTCTGTAAGTTAAACTGCTGCAAGGAAAAGTCTAGGCATTGTCGTTTTATTCACCAAAAAAACCCTACTTGATGGAGAAATATTTGGATCTTTCTATTTTTTTAAGTCTACACTTCCCTCAGCCTAGTTATTCTCTCAATAGACTTTCCCAGTGGTTAGCTGACGCTGTTGGCATAAACAGAGATATGTAAATATGGAGGGGAAATATAGCAAATTACAGTTAAGCATACAAAGAGTTAGGAGGTGGCTGCATTTACAGGGGCTGAAATGAAAGTGAAAACGACAGATCATTTTTAAAAAGCCCCCAAAAATTAAGGAACAGGACTGGATGTCGTGTGCACTAACCAGCTCCACTATTCTGAATTTGTTTCCACCTTCAGAACCTTAGTTAAAATATATTGTTTGTCTAATGCTCACGTCTGCTTTAACGGTGACGTTTAATTCTGAAATATTTTCAACTAGTGTTTCTGCATCACAGATTTCTCTCCTTTTTCTCTATACTCTAAAAAGACAACTAAAGAGCAATCAAAAAGGTGTCTGACTTGGCCATTCAGACAATTGCACCCTTGTGGGAATGCTGGAATGAATGGTACAGTGGACACCCCAGCACTATTGACGTTATAAACATGTAAATGAAACACATTAGGGCAGACAATCAATTGTCTGTGAGCACTGCAAACCTGCACTCCCTTTCTGTGTGACAGGCACAAAATAGTGTCTACCTTGGGAAGCCATGGTCTTGCAGAAAAAAAGGACAAAGAGTTCTCTTTCACAGAGGAGAAAATGCACCTTAAAAGCACTGGGATAATGCAGATGCCAAAAACTGTTGTGAGGCGAAGAATTTCCTATTTCTTGGAATGAATGTGGGGCTGCTGTAAAAGAATCAACACCCTTCTTTCCACTCTAAAGGGAGACACACATTTTTCTTGGGAAATATTACCAGCCTGTCCTGAGAGCTTGCATCTCAGTCTCCCATATATTTCCCTCACCTTGGGCAGTTGGCTATGTATAATTATCGATAATTAACTTGTAATGGTTTCCTTATCACTTTTTCTTCCCTTCTCAAATACGCCTTTTCCAAGCCATCAAATGCATTTTCTTGCAGCAATTAGAAATTCCCCCAAAACTTTCCTTGCGAAGCGTGTGCAATAAGCAAAACCAGTAATTACCGAATGGTCACAAATGGCAAACAGTAAATCAGGCACTAATCTCCAAATTCTCTGTGTTTCTCGAAACTCGGAAGAAAATAAATAGATCCGACCTGACACAGACAACAACCTCCCCTGCTCCATGCCACAGCTCAGCCTGGACATGAATCTGCACCGAGAAAACGTGGCTGGGTAATCATTACGCCCTGGCCACTCGCATTTATGGCATTAATTTTTAATACCTATCTCCAGGTGCTTTTCTGGAGGTGGTAGCAGTACATTTGTCTGGCTGCCCAGCGAGCCAAGTGCCGCAGTAATCTGCTCGCAACGGATTCCCGGCCCTGGGGAGCTGCCCGGCCCCAGGAGCGCTCCGGGTGCCCGCTCTGCCCGCTGCCACCTGGGCTGCACAGGGAACAGCTGCCTCCTCACACCCCAGCCTCAGTCTGGCTGCCTCCAAACTTCTCCAGGCTGGGAAGACAAGACTCACTTCCCACTCACTAAAGGCAGCAGGCAGCCTTGCCTATTTTTTCCTTTTTTTTTTTTTTCTTCCCCTCTTTTTCAAGTGAGGAGTGAAGGAGGTTTTTCCCCCTTCCCCAGCATCCCTGGAAGGAGGGTGGGTGGGTATCTTTTTGGGAAAGGCTCTGAGCAAGCCTAATCGTCTCTGCTTGTTTGGTCTGTGGTCTTGGATCAGACGCCCCGAAAGCATTGAACTTTCTCCCTTTTCTTTACAACTCGAAGCGAGGTGGCAAAGGAATCAAAGAGAGCTGTTTACTGAAACTTTGGGGTAAATTAGATACAACTTTCCCCCCTCCCCCACTTCGCGGGGATTTTAATTTCACTTTGGATTTTCGAGGAGGGGAGCGGAAAGGAGGGAGGGGGAAAAAAAAACCTCAGCCAACAAACGCCAAACCACAACAGCCCGGAGAGAAGGCAGCTCATCAGGCATGGCAGGGCAGGGCTGCCGGCCGGACAGACAAGGCTGCCGGCCGGACAGACAGCGCTGCTGCCGGGCCCCGCTCCGCGCCGCTCCGCGCCGCTCCGCACCGGCGGAGCAACCCCCGCCTCCGCGGGGCGCCCGTGCGGAAAGGGGGCTCACTGCCCTCTCCTCCTCCTCCTCTTCTTCCTCCTCCTCCTCCTCCTCCTCCTCCTCTTCTGCCGCCACTTCTCTCCCGAGTGAAAGTGCCGCGAAGTGAGTCAGGCGCTGGGAATCATCTGACTGAACTTCCCGGAGCTCCGCCGCATTCCTGGGCTGCCGCTCCCGCACCTCCCCCCCCCCCCCCCCCGGCCCCGCTTTCGGGGTCCTCTCCTTCCCATCCTCCCCCCCCTCCCCGGGGGGCTCACCCCTCATTGATTCCCACATCGCCTCTCTCAGCCCACCCCCCCCGCACACCTCTCCTGCACTCCAGCAGCTCTGATCAACCCCGTTATCTTGGAAAATCCCGAGCCTGCTTCCTTTCTACCCTATTTAGCTCCGCTGTAATTTTATCCAGCCCCGGTATCTCATCCCGAGCCTTGCCCATCCCCGCACACACGCAGATACACGCACACAGGCGTGGAGCCCACTGAGGCATTAGTTGGATTATTCTGTTTTGTCCCCGTCTGTAACGTGTCTGGGATTCACTAACACTCCTCTCGCTTCCTTCATGACCATCTATTTTTATTTTCTTTTTCGTGGCTTTTAAATTTTATTTTGGTTCTGCTGCGTTTCTAAGGAATTTCTGTCCGAGTTCGATAAGCATCACCGTTCCTGGTGTTATCAGCAAAGACACAAGCTCAGAAGTAACATCTTTTCCACGATTCCAGGAAAGAAGAAAAATCCACTCAGTCCAGATAAATCCTAGGCAATTCCCAACGGGAAAGGCATTGGATACGTGCTTGTCGAGAAAGAGAAAATGAAAAAAAAAAAACCACAACCAACAAACCAAACCCACCCTCGCTCTACCTGCTCCTCAGAACCAGGGCATTTCTCACTCAGAAATGAATGAAGGAGACAAATCAGGGAGCACAAAGAGGAAAGAGGGGACAGACAGAAAGTAGGGAATTATTTCCTTCCCCCCCCCCACACACCCGGTGTCTTGGCCAGAGCAAGACACTGAAGGGAGAACTCAGCCCTTCGCATAAGCAGCGCACACACACTTGAAGTTTGCAGGATCTTTAAGTGGTTACCTTAAAAATCGCAATTAAACTTTCGTCTCCCAAGTGTGGTGGCTTTTCCAAGTTAGTGCAGCTCCCTGAAAACACCTTTTTGCATGGGAACAACCAGAATCTGCCACCCCGCTCCATACGTGCTCCCAAAGACTTGGCTGCACTACCAGGATACGGTCCTGGTGTCCTGGGCAAACAGAGGCATCCAGGATTTTTTTTTTTTTTTTTTGGGGGTAAGGGTGGTGGTGGTGGGGTTTTTTTTAGTACTCAAATCATGTTGAGAAAATATTAAACACGTAGATGCATCCCTCATCAGAGAGCATGTGATGGGTTTAACACGCTAAACTAATAGTCTAGCCTGGAAAAGCAAGGAGGCTGAGGAAGAAGAATAAAACCCCCTCAAACACTCAGAATATTCTTTACTGCAAAAGAGCACTTCTGGATGCGTTGTTTTAAATCTCATTCTCTTTTTCTCTCAAAAATGACTGTTTAACATAAGAAAAAAGGCTACTTGACACAAAGCTTTTGTTATCCAGTTGATCAGCAACGTGCTTTAGATACTTGTAAGGGGAAAAAAGCCCCACAACAGACATTGATTTTAGAAAATCAATAACCAACATTTAATAAAAAGAACAGAGGAAACACAAGAGAGGAGAGGGAAACATTACGTGTAATTTTAATGTCTACTAAATTACCCAGAGATGAGGGGAAGGGGAGGTCTCCTCTGTGAGGACCACCTTAAATAATGACAGACACAAGAGTAAAGGGTGGCGGTGGAGGGGGAGAGACTTTAAAAAAAGATAACAAGAAACGGATCCTTGGGAAGCTGCTCGGAATATATTATTTTAGTTGGGTTTTTTTTTGTTTTTTTTTTTTTTTTGGTAATACTAAGCCAAGCAAATAGATCAAAGACAACACAAAGGGAAAAGCCAGTGTAACATAACGAACAGTTTCTGACTAAAATTCCTCTATCACTCCCCCATATGGCTCGACGCCTCCACCACAACAAGAAAAAGACACACACACGCACACACACACACACTCACACTCACAACCTAGAGAGAGGGAAGGGGAGGGGGGGCAGGATCATTTGTTTCTAATCAACATTCTCTTGTCTTTGTGTTTTTCTTGTTGTTGTTGTTGTTGTGTGCGTCCCCCTCCTCCTTCAGCCCCCCCCTCCACCTCCACCTCTCCACTTAAATGAAGTAGCTGAGCTATAAGCGCATGGGTTCAGGTTCACACAAATATCTTCCTTCCTCCGGCTCCTCGAGAGGAAAGTTGTTGGAAGTGGGGCCGGGATGGCCATGGAGGGGCTGCGGGCGGGGAGGGGGAAGCTGGCGGCGGGGAAGCGGCTATCAGCCGCGAGAGAAAGGAAGAAACTAAGGGAGGGACGGGGAGAGACGGAGAAAGAGAGACCCACCACACCAGTGAAAGCTGCCAAATGTGAAATCAGCCCAGAACACCGCGTCCCACTGCGCCCCGGCCCTGCGCGGCCGGCGGGGACCGGGGGAGAGGGCAGCGACGGACAATCGGGCACCGAGCTCATTAGTATTATTAATTATCAGGGAGGAGGAAGTTTCATTTTCGAGTCCCTAACAATAAGGGAAAAAAAAAGAAAGAAAGAAAGAAAGAAAGAGAGAGAGTCGCTAACTCGGTGCCAGCCCGCCTCGGGGTTCTCACGCTGCCGGGTTTTTTTCCCAGGGCCGCCCGCCCCGCTCGTTCCGCGCCGCTCCGCGCCTCCCACCGCCCCGCTCCGCTCCGCTCCGCTCCGCGCCCCGGCCCGGCCCGCACTGACAGCGCCGGAGCGAGCCGGGCAGCGCTGCCGGGCCGCCCCCGCCGCTCCGGGGCAGCGGCCCCGCCGCTCGGGGCCACGGGGGCAGCGCCCGCTCCGCTCCGCGCCCGCGCAACAAACTTTGGGGCGGCGGGCGGGCGGGCGGGCGGCGGCGCTCCCCCGCCCCCCTCCGCACCGCCGGCGCTCCGCGGCCGCGCAGCCCCGCCGCTCCGCGGGACGCCGCGCAGGGAGGGAGGGAGGCGGGGGGCGGCCAGCGCCGGCTGCCGTGCCCCCCTCCCCGTCCCGCTCCCCGTCCTGCCGCCGCCGCCTTTCCCCCCGCGGCCGCGGCGGAACCGGCCGGAAAAAGTTTTCCCGGGGGGCCGTCTTACCGTTTTTCCTCCGGGGGTTGGCTTGTTTTCGCCTCTTACACCTGGGGCCATCCGCCATGATCTGCTGCTTCATTGATAAGAGTGGATCAGATGGCAGTTCGCATGGGCTCGACTCCCTGATTCAGCAGCAGCGGCGGCGGCGGCGGCGGCAGCGGCAGCACGCAGGCTCTATGTAACGACCAAACACAGCGACAATGTGGGCATCGGGATGTCCCATTTAAACGCAGGGCGCCAACGGGGACCCCAGTTTGCACCCGAAAAAGAACCCATCCACGCACACGGCGAGGCTGGCCGTGCCGGGGGAGGTGGGACGCGGTCGGAGCGGGCTCCCCCTCTCTCCCCAGCCGGGCAGATTTCTTCTTTATTTATTTATATATTTATTTATTTATTTATTTCTGCTCCCTCTCTCCCTCTCCCTCTCTCTCTCTCTCTCTCTCTCTCTGTGTGTGTGTGTGTGTCTGTGCGTGTGTGTGTGTGCGAGCGCGTGTGCGTGTGTCTCCCTCCCTGCGTGTGTGTGTGTTGCACCAGCAAAGCAGATCAGAGAGAGAGAGAGAGAGAGGGAGACAAGATTTACATCTCAAATGAGTCATAACTCATGACCGTATGAGGGAATGCACAGCTTTTACAGTAGGCTGTTTGACTCAATGCTAGGCGGACCATTTCCTCCTAAAAGTACTTTAATTTGACACTAGAACTTCTTTTCACGAGAAATCCTACCCTTCTCCTGCCTTCATTTTTTCCCCACAAAGTGCTCTCCAGCAAAGTGATAAGAGGAGAGGGAAACATGGCTCTCCCCTGTCCTTTTGGGGTAAAGCTCAGCACGGATACCTCCCCCTCCCCCTAACAACGAGGAGTGTAATTATAAACCTCTGTCACCTTTTTAGTCAGTTTGACAATATTCAGGGTTTCCCCTGCCCCTTAGTTAAACAAAGCTTCAGAGTGTCATTTTTTTTTCCTTCCCAGAAAAGAAACAGAAATCAAAACTACCGCTGTCAGAGTTTTCAGCCCTTTAGTTGGGTTTTTTTTTTTTTTTTTTTTTTTTTTTTTTTTTTTTGTTTTCAAGGAAAAAAAAATAATAAAAGTAACTTGTAAACTTTTAGACCTACTGTGTGTGCCTGTGTGCCCGGGCTGGGCAGGAGGCTCTATCTGTCAAAGGGAGAGAGGGACAGGAGCGTTTGGTTTGCTGCAAGAACGCTCCTGAAACTCAGTCCATCTCGAAGAAGATGCTGTAGCTTTAAAGATGCTTTGACTTGAGGATTAGTTTAAACAGGGGGCTATAAAAGATGTAACAGATGCAAACTGTAAAACAAGGGCAATTAACCCTTGCTCTCCTGAGCAGGATGCCCCCTCGCCTTCGCATCTATTGTCTTCTCCTGCACTGGGAGTTTTACATAAAACCCCAAAAATTATTACCTGACTCAACAGTTTCAATATATATATATGTATTTAAAGCAGAGTAAGATTTTTCCCCCCTCCTTTTCCTCTTTCCTTTCCCTTGTGTCTATTTACTTTGCTGGAGCTTCACACCAGGACTGAGCAGTGAAGTGTGCTGCTGTTGGGTCTTTTTATTCCGCCTGAACTCTCTCCTCAGGCGTTTGCTGTTATAAAACCTGCTTGGCTATAAATAAAAAATAATAAATCTCCAAGCAGGTAAGAGGATGGGGAGATTGAGAGAGTGTGCGTAGGGTCAGCGTGTTTACTCACACTCTCCTGCCTGGGATTCCGCCTGGACAGAGGGAATGGGTGGCTCTGTGGATGTGCATGAATGTGGCTGAGCAAAGAAGAGGCTGAGAAATGTGCTAGAAACTTTAGCATTTGCCAGTTATTCCCGAGGCTGGGGTGGGCAATGGTGGCATCACCGCGGCAGATCTGCCAGGAGAGGAGAGCAGCGGGGAGGGAGGACAGGCACCGAGGCGAGCCCAGACCCTCAGCCTGCCTCGGCAATTGGCGTTTTCATGCGAAACGACCAATGGTGAATTGTTTTAAATGCATTTCACTCCCTTCCCTACTCTCCAGCCTCCCGCAAAAAAGTTGTCAATAATTTTAAACCTGCAAATTTCGAGAACACTTTTCATTCTCAGAGTACCGGCAAGCTTTTAAAAATATGTATTAATTTTAATTTTTTTTTTTCCTTTTGGTAAACGACTTTTAAGTTCCAGTCTGTACTTTCACTTCTTGCTTTAAGCTCCCAGAAGCTAAGGTGTTACTTCACCCAGCTTCACAAAATAAAATATAGAAATGAAACCAACTATGCAGACAAAACAGCAAAACTTTCTGTTTGGGGAAACACATCCTTTGCCGGGGAGCCCTGCCCGGGGCTGGGGCTCCAGCGGTGCCCGGCCGGGCTGGCTCTGCAAGCTCAGGGCATGCAAAGCATTAACAGGTACCTGCAAACTTTCAGAGCTCAGATGTAAAACCTGAAATAAAAAGAGCAGGAGGTGGGTGGGGGGATGTTTTTTTTTTTTTTTTTTTTTTTTTGTTTTGCAGGAGGACGAAGTCCTTCCCTAACACTAAAACTTTTTGCTGCTGCGTTTTAAAAGGCACCTCCCGTACCTGGCTGACAGGTAAGGGGAGCAGGGGTGGTGGTGGCACAGCCCCGAGCACCCCGAAACTGCTCATCCCTTCCTGGAGCGGTGCTGGAGTGACTTCAGGTTTCGGATCAAAAGATTGAAAAAAATTAAAAAAAAAATTGTCCCCAAGTATAAACAATCCAGAAAAATTAAAATACTCTCGAAATGAAATAACCCCTCTGATGCGTGACATGGTGTGAGAAGAAAAAAAAAAAAAAAAAACAGAAGAGAAGAGGAAAAAAAAAAGAGAGAAAATGGAATTAAATTCCGAACCTACCTGCGAAGTCTTGTTTGTAGTTTTGGCCAGAAATGGTGAGAAGAAAAAGCATGAAGAAGCCGCGAAGTGGAGGAGAAAAGGTGAAGGGAGATGCAGCTCCTGGAGAAATTGTAAAAAGCCTTGCAAAGAGTTGTCGGAAGGACCGTTATTCCTGCTGGGCAGGTTAGGACTGATCTCTTTCTGCCACTCCAGGAAACACAAACCTGGGGACGGACTGACGTGTTACGCCTCTTCTAATGACATTTTTTTCTTTTTCTTTTCTGTACGAGCGAGAGGAGAGACCCTGCAACACACGCCACCTATCTTTGTGGGGAGGGATAATTGGAGAGCACCAAACGTGAGCATCATGTGGAAACGTGATCGCCAAGTTTCTCTCTGGGAAAGGATCTGGGATAGATTATACCTTGAAGTCTCCGCGAACGCTTTAGCGGCAGAAATGCAATTCCACCTCCTCCCGCCCGCCCCCCGCCCCGCGCCCGCCCCCCGCCCCGCCGCTCCGCTCCGCGCCGCTCCGCGCCCCGCGGAAACTCAGCGCGCCCCGCCACCGCATCCCAGCCCCCCGGGGGCTGCGGCCCCTGCCCCGCGGCGCAGCCCTGCCCTTCCCCCGCTCCCGGCCCGCATCTCTGCCCCCCCCGGGCCGCATCCCCGCTCACCCCCCCGGCCCCAGGCGCATCCCTGCCCGCGGTCCCCCCGCGCATCCCCTGCCCTCCCCCGGGCGGCATCCCCCGCCCCTCCCCAGCAGGATCCCGCCGGATCCCCGGCCCCCGGGCTGGATCCCTGCCGGTTCTGCCATCCTGGGGCGGCATCGCTGCTGGTGCCCCCCCGGCGGGTCCCGCGTCCTGCCCCGCAGCGTCCCGCGGCCAGCCCCACTCCGCGCTCTCGCCTCTTGCGCTGGGGAAAACTAAAACTTACCCTAACATAAAGCCTAGAAACTAAACTCTGTTCGGGTACTGCAAATAAGCTCCTGGCTTGTTTTGGTGCGGTTTTATTTTTATCCTTCACTCCTTTCTTTTGGGGCTTTTTTTTTTTCTCCCCCCTTTCATTTCAGCACTCATCCAGGTTATTTGAATAGTCAGCTAAACCTGATGAAAAAAAAATCAACCAAACGTGCTGAGATCTTACAGTCTATCTGTTTTGTTCACAGATATGGATCAGGGGTGAGATGGGCTCTTTTCCTGGCTCTGCTTTTTCTGGGAAGTAGCTGGATGAGCAGAGAGAGACAGCGTGGACGAGTAACGCGTGGGGCTGAACTTCAGGGAGGTTACAAGTTTTTCACTTTTTTCAAGTATTAAAATTAAAATAAAATTGCATATAGAAAAAAAAAAGAAAAAAAAAAAAAAAAGAAGCCCAGACTCCACCTTTGCACTGAAGGGATTGGTTATGCAAATATGGAAGGGGTTTCCTGGCAAATACAGCTTTCTACTGTATGGTTAATTAAATCATCACTCAAAAGCCTTCCAATGTGACGCTTCTGTCGTAATCCAATCAGGTTACGTAGGTCCTAAACAAGAAAGATATTTTCCACATCTGGAAGTCAGCAATTTAGCAAGTACTGCACATTATTAACCAATTCAGAGCCCACTTCCCAGGGGGATAGTTTTTTCCTTTTTTTTGAAGTTTAAGTGTTCTTAACCAACGCTCTGCCGGTTTGTTAATCAAAAAGCCGGTTCGCACCGCACGTAATCGAGAAGTAATATCGAAGTAAGTAAAGGCAGAGCAAGCCGGGGATGCTGAGCGAAGGCGCTCGGCTGCAGAGGGGGCAGACCCGGCCGAGGCTCCAGCCGCTCATGCCCAGCTCCCAGCACAGCCCACAGCCGCTCCTTCCTCCTGAAGGAGCTCCAGACAGTCTCACTGCAAAGAGAAACTTCGCCTCTTGCCCACTCGCACGGTCCTTTCCCAAGGTAAACGTTGGGCTGCCCAAAGGGCTGCGTGAAAGGGCTGCGAAACAATTCCCCTGCTCTGGCAAGAGTTCAGCCTATTCCAGCACTTTATTTTATTTTTTTTTTATTCCTTCTCCCCCTCCCGAAGAAAACCGAAACAAGCGGCACGCTGATCCCACGCTGCACTTTTACTTACATCAAGCTCAGATAAACTGCTCTTGAGCTGCGCACTGAGCGTGTGCCTAAAGCAAGAAGTGGAGGGCGAGCAATCGCGGTGGGATCGCGCTCCAGAATGGTCCTGCTCAGGGAACACCTTCCTGGCAGTCCAGCATCGCAGAGCAGGGAAGGGACCCCCTCACCCCCCTGCAGGGGTCTTTGCAGCTCATCAGAGACGCCGAGATCTGCCTCTGGGATTGTTTTTTGTTTTTTGTTTTTTTTTGGTCATCTCTTAGTTAGACGGGAGTGGGTGACCCTGTGAGATGCGGGGGAGGCAGCGCACGGGGGGGCTCCGGGTTGGAGCATCCAAATGTCCTCCCGGGCTGGAATTGGCACCTCCGGGTGTCCCCCTCCTCAAGCCCGGGCTGCAGGCGGAGTGGGGAGGGAGAGGCAGGCTCTGGCCGTCTGCTGCCGCTGCAATCCCCAGCTAGGCAAAGGTGGGAACGAGCTGCCCTAATCTTTCTAATTATTATTTTTATTTATATTTATTATTTTTATTTATATTTCTGTTTTTGTTCCCTGCTACGAGTCATCGTGGCTTTGTTAAAAGTTTTCTTGCCACTGTTCTCTAAATGCCAGCAGGATTTTCCTGCAGGATGCACGACTTCTCCATGCCTAAATGTACCTGGATACACAGAGGCATATCACACGCATACACACACACACAGAATGATGATATCTTAATGAAATATATAGCACAGCACAAATATCCTGAAATCAAATTCAAGTATTATTAGTTTGAATTAGATCCTCTCAGATCCAGAAGGCACTGCCTATAAATCAAGGGCAGTCTGGCAATTTCTTAAAGAGCTAAACTGAATTTAGATGCATATGATAAAAAGAAAGGAAAAGAAAAAAGTGAATGCTAATTACTGACTTGCTCAATTTCCACTCACCCACGTTTTTTAGGAGAAAAAGGAGAAAACCTAAAACCCAACCAACAAGTCCTCAAAATAAATTAATCCCATTACAAACTCCTTACATATTGTTCCTGCATTTCCAGATTACAAAACGAGGGGATGAACTGGAGATTACGAGTGGCTGCAGCCTGACTCACAGTAGGCAGGAGTGCAGTCGATTGGTGTATCAATAAAATATATTTATCTGCAGCCACGCTGAAAAACAAACCCTCAGATCGTGTGATGACGCTCAAGGGCTTTAAGGAACATGTCGGCATTGTCAGATAATCCCTATTCATAATTTTGCTGGCTGTTCTTTCAGCCCTCAATCTCACATTTTCCCCAGCTCTGGTGTGCCTCAGCAGGGTTTGCATCGGAGCGATGAAGCTGCTCGGATCTTCGCAGGACTGACATAGCACCCAACATTATTGGGTGATATTATAATGTGAGATGTAGGGGTGTTTGTTGGTTTTTTTTTTTTGTTGTTTTTTATTTTATTTTATTTTTAATTTTTGCACACTGGACATAAACATTTAGCAATCAGCTAAGCCCTTCTGAGATGGAATTTAACCTTAATCCAGGCGATGATTTCCTGCCCGGCTCTGAACTAATAATGGGCGTGCAGCTTCTTTAGGAGATGGAAATAATGACAGGCTATAGATCCTGCCTTTATTGGGGTGGTGCTGGCAGCCCGGACCCCAGTCCTGCTCCATCAGCATCCCCAAGCACATCCTATTCCCTGCTCCATTTTAAAACTTTTGCACATCCTATACCCCCCCACCCCATCAGTTTAAGAGCAAGCAGAGCCAAAATATCCCCATAAACCCCAGCTCCTTCCTTGTGTGTAGCTCCCAGCACTTGGAGATGGTTTTAAGGGCAGCTCTTTGAGCGCAGGTTTCTCCTCTTTTCCTCAGGTTTTCCTCCATGGAAATGCTGCAAAATGAGATGAGGGTGGCCTGATCCTGATGCAGACCTGCCTGGTTAAAGCTGCAGGAGAAGCAGTCCTGCCTCCAGCTCCTCGGTGGGTTTCCTTTGTCCACCAAAACCTATTGTGATAAAGATAAGCCCCTCAGAGATAACCCCTTGTTGCCATCACTGTGTGGATCTGTAGGGCCAGATCCTGCTGCCAGGGGCAAACCCTGCCATGAGAAAGGGGCTGTGCAGGGAGAGACCTCCCTGTGACCCCCAGGCACCCAGCTCTGACCCATGGGGGAGGTGAGCAGCCACCAAGGAGGGCTTTGGGGCACAGGCCCTGCAGGACCTGAGCCTTCTGCTGGGACCTTCTGCCGTGGTGGCTTTATGGGGATGTGGTGGCATGGGCTGAGGGGATGATTCACTGCCTTATTTATTTTGGTGTGTTTGCTTTTTCCCCGGTGGAGGATGAGTAACGGGGACTGCGTTTTCTTGCCCACCACGTGGAAGGAGGAAAGCTGAGGGAATAGGAGCAAGGATGCTCTGGCTGAGGAATTTTGGCTAATACATCTTAAAAGCTGGTAAAGACAGAGGTTTAGCACCTCTAAATACACTTCAGCAGCTCTGAGGCTTTTCCTTTATGTCTTTCATAAATAGAACTCTTGACTATTTTCCCTAAAGTGTGGAACCCTTCCTACATCAGGGATTAAACATCCCCATGTAGGGGATCCAGATGAGATGTGCCCACTTGCAGCCAAGCCTGGGGAGAACATCTTTCCCTCCCCACAGCCCTGCTCCGCTGAGGGAGCTGCTCCTGCAAGATTTGGGATCCCTGTGGGTTCTGGCCGCTTCTCATGCTCCTATCTCTGGGGTGTAGAAGATGTCCTTGCCTCGACAAAGAATTCTGAGGTTGCGAAAAAAACCACCCAAATCAAACACAAAAAGATGCTGGGGGGATTATTTTCTGCAGTCACCTGTGGCAGTAGAGGATAAGACAGGCTGGAATAATTTTTGTGAGCAGGGAAGGCCCCATGTGGGCCCAAGATGCTGCTGGATACTTTTGCTCAATACAGGTGTCCCTGTAAACCAAGATTTAGAGAGCAAAGCCTCTATTTTTTTTCCAATTTCCACATGGAGGAGAGGGCACAGAGGAGAGGAAGAAAGGGTCAGGGAACGACTCTCCCCCCACCCGCTGATGAGGTATTTGGGAAGAAACCTTTTGAATCAACATTCCCAAAGTTTTTGAGTTCCTCTGCGGAAAACCCATGTAGGGATAGGATACGAGCCAAAAGCAAGGGAAAAGATTGTCTGGCTTTAATTTATCTATCCCTGGGCATTTCTAACCAGCAGATCACTGTAATATTTGATCTTGTGTGAGTCCCTGAACGTTAAAAGTGAATCTCCTCATATGTTTTTGTTAATTTTGTCATTTATAAAGCCACTTCTGGCGGCCTAGAGCTGCTCAGCTGCCGTTCACAATGTCTGCCTGTGTGTCTGCAGCAGGGGAGCAGCATCCACAGGTCCCAAAATTTCTTTTCTCATTGGGCAGAGGGCAGTGAGGCACAAGCATCTTCCATCCACTGTCCCACACCATGAGATGGAGATGCTTTTCCTTCTCTTCTGGGATCAGAGCTGAAGTTCGGCCACATTTCTTGGCTCAGTTGGCAGTGATTAAAATTCACGGCTCACTTTTGTTTATAGTTGGTTGTTTACTTTGTTGAATTTTTAAAAACTTGTTAGAATGCAATTGAACACAGATTCAACAGTATTTAGGCTTGAAAAATAAAGATGCATTGGAAAGATGCCTATTATGCTTCAGAATTATTAATTGACATTTTTATGATGAATAATTAATCATTTGAATAATTTTCGTATCTCTGATCTGAACACATATTTGCATATCTAATGTCTGATTTTAAATGTGGTTTCTTTAGTTGCATTCTCCCAGGACAAAGACATGAAGTAAGTAACATCCTAATGCAAAACTTTTTTTTCTTTGCACTTTTAAAAGTGTGTTTATTGAAATGCAAGTTCCTCTCTAGTTATGAAGCTGTTAATAATCTATGCATGACATATATGCATTAATAAGGTGGTGAATCCTCTGGATATGAGCACATTTAGGCCTCATTTTCTTATATACAGTGATGAGGTCCCCCTGCAATACCTAAACCCATGTGAGGTTAAGCTAGGAAACCATAAAGAAATATCTCAGACACACAGTGTTCCTGTCTTGTTTATGTGACACTTACTGAGAAGATCAAAGGTTGTTTCAATTTGAGGTGCTTAAAACATCAAGAACTTTTAATATAAATATTAACTGTGTCCTCCCAGTGAGCCAACATCACTATTTTCCTGATATATTTTGAAATGCCTAAATCATAGCCCTCAAGACCCCGCTGTAGCTGTAGCTGGTGGTGATAAAGGAGCAGCAGAAGTGCAGATCAGTTATAAGTTGGTCAGCAGAGGGGTGCAAGGGATGGTGCTCGTTGTGCAACCCTGCTCAGCGTTGGGCTGGTGTGAGCACAGCTCAGCCACAGAGGGAACAGAAAGGAGGAAGGGACAGCTGGACAAAACCAGAACCCCAAAGGTAGAAAAATTAAATAAAGGAATGGAAGAAGTAGCCTTTGCTCCACTGCCTCTGGCCATGGGTTAATTGTTATAGCAATACTACCTGCCCGGCACCCCAGGAGTTACCTTCACTTCTGCGAGAATTTGATTTATTAAGAAATTCAAGATTTGGAGAATTTTATTTAGTGGCACCTTTATTGTATGGGGAGCCCAAATATTCTGTGTATAGCCTGTTGGCTCCTTGATGTTATACTGAAGAACTAAGGTAATGGTTGCTCTAGAAATATCTAAAATTGATGCACTATTTATATTTAGCAGATTAGAGAAATTACATCAAAATGGAGGCACAAATTCATCACAGTGTTTAAATTTCCTTAGTGCCATTAATACAGGGAACATAGGACATATGCAATGTAAAATGAAAAGCTTTTAATATCTTTTTTTCTTTTCACAGCAGGTAGTAAAAAATATGCCCAAAATATATATATGTATACATTTTATTTTTTTGGTGGAAGTATATTATATAGACTATGGTAATGTAGTGGGCAATATCTGACAGACAGATACTGCATAAAGAAACTGTGAAACTCAGTTCTCAGAACAGGCTGAAGTTATACTGAATAGGATGTTTAGCAGTTGCATATGCTCAGTGATAACAGATTCTTTTTTTCTTTATTTTTTCCTTTTTTTTTTTTTTAACTTCTAGGAGGGGTTGAGTTTGTAAAAGCGAGAGTGGTAAACTTGAGCAATCCTTGTCACATGGAGGGCCAAGCTCTGAGCCCGGTGGCCAAAACTGCCACTGCTTTGGCCATCAGGGTGGTGGCAACGCCAGCAAGTTGTTTGCAAAATGACAAGGTGGGAACTGGGGTTAAACCTCTGCTTTTTTGGTCCTGAAAGCAGGAGAGAAAGCAAACATCCCTGAGATTCCCCCACAATTCTTTGAAAAGGGAGACATCCCTTCTGGGGTTGGGGTCACCCAGCAGCAGTTCTGGGGTGAAGGCATCCCCTGAGGAGAATCCCAGACCGGTTTGGGTGGGAAGGAACCTTAAAGCTCATCCCATTCTACCCCCTGCCATGGGCAGGGACATCTTCCACTATCCCAGGGTGCTCCAAACCCCATCCAACCCTGGATGCTTCCATGGGACATCAAGAACACCATCCAATGCGCCTCAGATGTTGTCATAGCTTCATGAGACCAATGGACAGCTCTGTGGAAGATTTATTAACATGGAGATTTTTTTGGTTTGGCTTTAGGTTGAATGGTGAATAGAAATTCTACAGCTACACAGCAGCCCCTGTGCTACCTGGCTGGGACTAGATCAAATTTCCTTTTCCCTGGCTTTCTTAGTGTCACCCTGCTTTTCCCACTGACTCCTGATGAAGTCAATGGAGGTGAAATTAGCAGCAGAGGATCTGGATGCAAAGTTGACATTTTGATGTCCATCTGAAAGTTTCAGACTCGATCGATTGCCCCAATTATTTCTTATCACCACCCCGGGGAAAACATATTTTTCTTTCCACGACTTCAGGAGATTAGCTGGATATTTTAAAATCTACAGAAACACAAGGGTTACGGAGATATTTAGAAAATCCCAAATGATTTGAAACAATTAGCTGCTGCAGCATAGTTTCCAAAGCAATTAGCCACTGCAGCATAGTTTCCTTGTGTACAGAATTGCCCAATATCTGGGAAACTGCTGCCATTCTGTGGGTGGCTGCAGACTGGATCAGATTCCAGGAGAAGCAGAGGCACAACCCAGCGACTGCTGCTCACCTAAACTGCAGATTTACCCAGGAGCTGGCAGACATCCCCTTCGTCAGGGGTGGCATTGGACTTGCCAGGTCTTCTGTTTGCTTCCCTCTGACTATCAGCATCATCTCCAGCCTGTCTGTAGATAGAGGCTTGGCCAGCTGGCCCCTTTCCAAGCCCAAATCTTAGACTCTGGGATTATTAGAGCTGTCAAAAACCAGAGAGAGATTTTTTTTTTCTTTTCCCTTGCAACGAAAGTGTTCTCCATGTTGTCACTCCCTCCCCTGTTTATGCTTTAAAAATATTTCTTGGGAAATTTCCTGACTCGTCTCTGGGTCATTTGAAGGGTTTCAGGTCAGGATTGAATTAAAGGTACCAGCAGCTGGACAAGCTGTTTCTCCCCATGGATGGTTTTAGGTGCACGTACACTCCTACCAATGCTCCTTTACTATATCTCTTCAAACTTGCTCCAGGCAGCATCTAAACTATTTTAAACCTCCCCATCCTTTTTTAACACACATCAGCTATCCTGCTTCAAGTCTCTGACAAGGATGTGAAAACCGCAGTGTCAGAACAACTGCTGCTCTCTTCTTGGATTCTGACAGGCAACCTTCAACCTGAAACCCTCTAAAAATTGCTATTTTTATCTTTTTATGTATTTTTTTTTTAATTCAGAAGCGACTATATTGACTGTATTTTCCCCCCTTGTTCTGACAGGTTGGAAATGGGTCCAAAAAAGGCACTGGGCAAAATGTGGGAATAATATTTGATGTCCACATGCCAGTGGGTCCACCTGCCAATGGTTTTAGTGATGAAGAGGTTGTAAATGGATGTGACTTCCCAAATTCTGGGCTAGGGAGGAGGCAACACAGTCTCTGGAATAATTCTGGCAGCCTGGGTTGGTTGCTGGGAGCATTGATCTCCTTGGATTCAGGAATCAGGAATTGCAGCTCCTCGTCCCTGTCTCCTGTCCCATAATTTGGCTGAGTAAAGATATTGGGGTGGACCCAACTCATAGCACACATTAGGAATGTGATATTAATTTGTTAATATTTGGTTGTTTTGATGGCTTTGTGGGGGCTGGTGCTGAGGCTCAGGGCAGCAAAGCCCATCCTGGATGACTTTGTAGCTCATCTACACCAGCGATTCTGCTGGGCTGACTCTCTGTGTATAAACCTCTTTCCTTACCAAGCAGGGAAAGGGCAGGAGTGGTGGAGCCCAGGGAAAAGAGGACAAATCCAACCACAGCGCAGCTTTGGATATCTGCTGTTGGGGCAGGTGAGTGCCTGAGAGAGCTCCTGTGCCACCAGCACCCACCAGCTGTGCCTGGCCACGGTGGTTTTGCCTATGCCAAAGCCTGCCTGCTGGTGGCACTCATTTTTGGGAGGTCCGTGCCTGGAATTTGGAGGGAGGAATTTGTAGGGTGGCATTTCGGAGGTAGGAATTGAGGGGTAAAAAGTCCCATCTGATATTTAGTTATTTAGATATTTAGAAAGTGGATCTGGTTGGAGGTGTGAGCAGCAGGGAAAGCGACGCTGATCCACACACGAGGAAGGCAAGCGCTGCCTCGCAGAGAGAAATACAGAGCAGAGACTGAAAACACTGCAAATATTTGTTCTCATTGTCAGATGTTTCTATAAAATCTGTTGTTACTGAATCACTGCTGAAGTTACGGAGCATTTAAATAAGCAGAGGGTGAAAAAAGCTAAGTCTAATTATATGTTTCGTGCCATTTACAGAGGTTTCCAGGGGATTTTCTTTTAATAAAAGTGCAGTGCATCAAAAGGAATAAATCCTACAATTTTGTTATTTACAAATCAGCCGTGTCTGCTGCGAGCTGACAGACTTATCCTCCATCTTACACCCCTCTCTCCATCCCAAAATGCACCCAGTACACTGACATTTATACCAATACTCTTCAATACTTTTATAATACATTTATCTCAATATTCTTTACACTATTTTTTGCTCCTTATGCTGGTAAGCAAACAGATCAGAAGAAAATCATCACCAAGGCATAAAAATATTCTGAAAGAAAAATACAGAGAAAAAACCCCATAATGTTGTAAAATGAGCAACATAGATGCTTTCCAGATGAAGAGAACAAGTGCCTTTTGCATCCTTGCCCACCGATTCCTGAAGATTTCAAATCGGAAGCCTGGCTGGAGATATGATGTAATTAATTAGTTAAAATGATTTACTAACATAAAGCATAACACTCTTTCGATGATTAATTTTTATCCCCTTCACATTTTTTTTTCTCCCCCCACAACCACTCTGCCCCTTTCTGACTCCAGATTATTTAGCAGTTGACTTCGGTGTTCGGAGTGTTGCATATCAATCCCCGGGACCAAAATATGCCACTCATGTTTTTCCTGCTATGTAATCTATGGATGCAGCACCTAACCCTGCAGCCCTCCTCTGTGCTTCACAGAGAAGGGAGATGTGCTGAACCAAGCTGTTGAGGCTGCACTTGGAGCTGAAGAAAACACAAAAAAACCAAGACACCACCTTTGTTCTTGTCCAGCTTGGCCGCTGCCATGATACAGCACCCTGACAACTGCTTTGGTGATTAAAACTCTGCCTGCAAAAGATACCAGGAAACGAAGGAAGTGAAAATAAGATGGTTTCTCACAGGTGTGAGTGTACTGTGCATATTTAAATTCCTTATAGAGGCCTTGGACCTGCCTTGCAACAGCCCTGCCATTCCAGGGTGAGCCTCTTTCCTCAGCAGCCGCTGTCCGTCGAGCCAAATTGTGTGATTGTTTTGTGATATGGATATATGCGGACTGGGGACTAAATTAAGGACATTAAACTCAATTTCCTTAAGATAGGAGCCAGGTTTTAATATCGCAGCTGTCCAGAGGTGAAAGGGCAATGAGGACATGAGGAATTCCTGGACAGGAAAGGGACACTTGGCCCAACAAGTCTGTCCCCCTTCAAGTTTATTACAACACACCTCCCCACGTTGTCAATACATCCTCCAGCCTCGTCTGCCTGTGTAAACATGTCTGGCTATCTCTTCTGTTCATTAATACTTCAGTTCACTCCGTGCTTTTATTTGACATAATGCCCACTATGCTCTGAATTGGATCGTCTGCAAGAATTCACTGTTTATTCTTAGATCTTTCATTTTTAATTGGCATAATCTGTTTTTTTTTTTTTCGCTTTTTAAACTCACCAGATAGAGCCACTACCTCAGTCCTCAACCTAATTATGAAAATATTAATGTTTAGGTCTTTTTAAAAAATGATTAGGCTCAGCCTTTGTTTATATAAAGTATCTTTAACAGCCGGAAACAATAATTACTGTGTATCTTATTCCTATTTCAGTCACTAAAGTTCTTCTCTGGAAAAGGTGATCAAAATTGGAGTTACTGGAGATAAATCTATCATGTTCCTTGTGTGATAAGAGCCCTTTTGATTTGCAGGCAATCCTTTGCTGGAGTGTCCATATCACACTTTATTTATACTGAATTGGCATTGATTCAAAATTGATGTTTGACAGATTCAGTACAATTTTTAAGGTGGAGCAGGACTTTTGGGAGTCAAGTATTAACCTATGATGATCTTGTAAAGTCAAGAAATAGTCTTGAAAGCTGGTGGGAGGTAAAAAAAATCTCCCAAGAGATTGGTACCATTAAAAGATTTCTGACTGCTAACTGGTCTGCATTTGCTAAAAACCATCTCCCTTTAAATTTTCTGCTCGCAAAGTTGAGAGGGAATTAGCATACAGATGCTTCCTCACACATGTGAAAAAACCTGGGTCTTTCCTTTCCTCTGAGGCAACTCAAAGGAGAATGTCATTAAAGCCCTCAACACAAACCGTGGGGAAAGAAACACAAGTTGCAGATAAACCTGAGTGATTTTCAAATTTCAAAGATTGATAGGCTCGTGAAATAAAAACACTTTGGGTAAAGCATGAAGTGGAAAGCAGGCAGAGTAGATCTCTGTGATGCAAGATCAAGAAAAGACACTTAAATTTGTTGTTTAAGTGCATTAAAATCCCAGAAAACCAATCTATTAACAATTATTTCTGATATCTAGCCACGCCCTGTTGTTTAGGGAAGCAACTTGCTTTTACAATGAATTGAAAGTTTGATTTATGCATTTATTTGGAGATTTTCCCCTGAGAAAAGAGGCACTGCTAGCAGAGGTTGTTTAGGGGAAGAAATTCTGCACCCTGTTGAGAAACACTGAGGTTTTATTCAGGAACTATGATGGCAGTGCTGGGTGGACAGGGAACTTTGAGAAACTTGGAAACAGAAGAAAAATTAGAAATCTCTTGGTTTCAGGCAGGTGAAGAAACAGTTATGACAGAAATGAAAACATGGACGTGCAGCTGGTTAAAAGAATTAATCAGTAAGCAGTTCCTGAGAGACACAGAAAGCTTCAGGTTTATATCCAGGATCCACAGTGATTAAAAAAATCCTGTAAAAATCTAAAAATTCCAGCCTTACTAGAGAGCTGGTGATCCAAAAAGGAATTTAAAATGCCACCTTAGTCCTGGACAAAGGCAACGAGGGACGTAAAAAACTTTCCTCATGGCATCTCTTGGGCACTCACAGCTTAAAATCCCTTGGTTTTTTTATCCCCTGTTTAAAGATACTGGTCTGAAAAAGTGGAAGTCAATGTAGTGACTACCACAACATCAGACTGCTTTTCATGAGGGTCCTTCCATAAAGATAATAAAGGAATAATTGGTAAAATGTGTGTAATAATTAGCTGAAATTTTAATCTTGGTACAGTTCTGATAAATCCTCATGAGGCCAAACATTTTTAGTCTTGCTGTTGAAAAAAAGATCCATTAAATTGAGTGAGGTAGATGTGGCAGTAATGGCAACGGAATTTCCATCTAGTGTTGGGCAAGTTGTTTGAGGAAACAAAAATGTTAAACTCGATAAAAGCAGTAAAGCCATAGGAGCAGAACCCATTCTCAGCTGCGGCTGGTTTAATTTAAATACCTGCTGAAATTCTGTGCAGTTACCAGAAGACAAAATTAAACTGAAAACTCTTTAGGTAACTTCATGTGCTGGAGTGGGTCCATTCAGCCATGTTCAGAAATTCTTTCATTTCACTTTTTTCATTGAAATTTATTGGAATTTTCCTTCTGTCAGGTGAAAGACCTATCCACTGGACTGGAGCCCTGTTCTTGGGGTTCTGTGCCAGCTTATTTCATGGACCTGGTCAATTGCTAATATAAAAAATTGGGATAAGAATGAAGTCCAGGGTCCCCCAAAGCTCTCCAAGTTTCAGTGAGCACTGAAATTGACTGGAAATTGGGATTTTTCAGGGAGGGGACACTTTTAGAAATAGGATTTAGGAGCCATAATCTCTTTGGTGCTTTTGAAAAGGCACCAGGAGGGCTGCAGAGCTCCTCCAGCACTGCCCTGAATTGCAGCGGCACAGAAATCAACTCTGATGCTTTTGTCCCATCCTCCTCTGCTGGTTGTGCTGAGCTTTTTCTGGCCAGATCTGCCACCCTTGGGGCAGAAAGGGACTGCAGTGCTCCAAAACTCTGTGGGACTTGGCTTCAAGGGACACAAGACGGGCTTGGTCATCCCTACAGTAAACCATAATCGTATTCCTGGGATAGAAAGTTTTACCTAAACATTTACCCATTAAATTAGAATAGGATAAAAGGAAGACATTTAAATTTCTTTAAATGTCTTTTTTTATTTCAAAAGATTTTGAGGAGTTTTCAAACTTCCTATCTCCTAAGGATAAAAAGACTCAAAGCATCCTCTTATCTACCCCTTCCCTTTTGCTGTAATTCCAGTTGCTCCCTTCCCCTTCTCTCCAAGCAGCACCTGGGTTTCCCTCCCTCTGCCCTTTCCACAGCACCCTCCACAACTCCTTCCCAGCCCTGTGCCCGCGTGGAGTTTGTTTGCACATTTGGCCCTGCAGGACAAACCCCTGTTTGCTTTGCTCTCTCAGCTGCGATCCCGGCGCTGCTGATGCTGCATTTGCTGCTGATCTGGATCTGGCGTTTATAGCCCGCCTGAGACAATTGCTGCTGTCACTTTTATGTCCCCGGCACGGCTCGATACGTTACCTTTGATATTCTGATTTAATTCTTTTACATAGATTAGAGACCAGACAAGCTCCTAACCTGACCGAGGCGCTACCCTGTATTGACTGCCAATCTCTAAGTCACTCGGTGAATGCTGTTTGCAGACTCTTATCAGTTCATTAAAGTTTGTTATCATTTATGCAGTGGCTCTGTACCTTGCTGGTAATCTCCAGTGTAGCATCTTATCAAGCACTCTTTTGAAAGTCTAGCCATATTGTGTACCTTCCACGGTATTTTTCTTGTCTACCTTGGCAGGGATAGCTTTGAAAAATTCCAACAAATTATTTGAGCAAGACTTCCTGCTCATAAATCCACTCTACTCAAATTAGGATTTTCAGTTTGTTTCCTCATGAAATCCAGCAAAACCGTTCCTATTCTGTTATTCATAGCTACAAATTGTGTTATGTTAATTTGTTTATATTATAAGTTACAATAATTTTGTATGTATATATTCCTCTGCATATGCATATGTACATAAAAGTGTGTGTATGTAATGGAGATTATATTGAAGTATATTGGGCTTTAAAGCTGAATATGTTAAAAATGTTAATGCAGTATAAAATGCAACGGATAGAGTTAGGGACAGATCTTTGGCTGGAGTAAATGAATTTGACTTTGAATACATTTTGCTAACTTAAATGGTGTTAACTTGATTTATGTGAGCTGAGGAGTTAACCCTTATGCACTGTGATTACTTTACTTCTGTGCTGAGAGATCAAAATGACTGTTGGGGTTCTTCTTAAAATTTCTGATTTATTACAGGCCTCTACCCGCATTTCTTATGGATTTCTTTGGCACAAGAGGTATATTTCTATTTGCTGCTGCAAAAATATTTTAAAAGCTAAAATCTTAATTCTAAATAGTATGTAATATTTTGTTTTGGACTAGCAGTTTCTTCTGCTTTATTTTTCCATTATTTGACTATTTTAAGATGCTCCCAGATTTCTGTTCCCATCTGCAGATCTTTCTATTGCAATGATGAACCTGGCAATTTCTGGTAAATACAGTAAATGGTTGATTAATATTAGATTCATGCTTAGATTGATTTTAATATTGGAAAGCTAACCTTTTGCACAGGAAACAGTCCCTCCCTTTGAATTGAACCCAAATGAAAAATTTAGCACTAAAACAAATGGAATTTGTGTAATCTAACTGAACCTGTTTAAAAGGTGCTGTAGCTTGGGTGCCACATCCTCTCTGCTGAAGTTTGCTGATATTTCGTCTGAATTATTGCCTGGCTTATAAATCATGGTGAGGAAAAACGACTGTGGTTACGGTTCCAAACAGAAACATTTTTCACAGAAAATCAAAACCTTAATTTTTTTTTCCAAGTTAATTTTTTAAAATGAAAATTGGGTTTTGCTCTGAAAGAGGATTATGTTTTTAACAAGAGTTAATTTTTTTTTGGACCAGTAAGAAAGCAAGTCTGATAGGAAAACTTTTGGCCCACCTGGGACCTCCCTAAACTCTTATGGCAAAAACATGAGATGGGGGAGAACTGGATTTTAAATACCTGCTCACAGATATATTGATTAAATCACAGAATTTAAATATACAACATATGGAGCTGCAGACCACTCTTCTGGTCATGGGACAAGGTCAGTCCCACTTACAAAGTGCAAATCTCTTGGTTTGTCATGTCAGCAACAAAAATATCTGTATGAGAAACTGTATTTGTGAGACCTGAAAGATGAGGTCCTAACTTTGAAGTCCAGTAGGAACAATTTTTCAATCACAATAACCACGAAACATCCCCCACTAAAGCATATTTGCTTTTCCCCGGTTCAATACTCTGATTGCCACTATTGTATATTTGTCACATTTTCCCTCACCATTGGATGTATCAATCATTTTGTTTTTAGTAAGATTTTCTCTTCAAATGAATAGTATAACAGCATATTTGGGCTTTAATTGTTGTTTTTACCCAAGTCTATTCACTTTGTGAATCTCCCAAGCTTTTCTTGATAACAAGGATTTCCATTGATTTATCCTTTAAATCCATGAGGATCTTTATCATAGTGAAGTTTGAACTCTCTATCATTAACTTTTAAACTTATATTGACATGAAATGTGATTAAAGTTAAATTTTATAATTAAAATTAATTTTATAACAGCACACATGCCCAGCTCCAAGCGCAGGGCTCAGTTACTAGACTAATAGCATTGCAGCTACAAACAAACTTTGTTAGCTTCCACATAGTTATCATAGCAATCAATACCTGAATAATTAAATTCCTCCATTATCAAATTCTAGTCTTCTTTATCAGCTTTTCTTCCACCAGCAATTTTTTTGTCTTAATCTGTTTTCTCTTTGGAAAGCCTACAGCAGCCTTGGAGTTTCACCAGACAATCTTTCTTTTCTTCCCTGTTTAGTTCTGCAACCCAAATTATTCAATGCCAAAATCTGAAGTCCTTAAAGAAGATTCCACTGAATGGAAGTTTGATCAAACTGTATTTTGTTTTGTTTTAATAGAGACTACTAATTTTATCTTGTCTTGGCCTTGAGTGAAATCCTATACTTGTAAGTATTTGAAATTGCCATTCATTTTCTTGATTCATTCTCCTATTGATTTTCTTTCCAACTATTTCCATCCAATGTATCTAATAATTATTAGAGATGAGGGAAGAACCAAGTGCTTGCATCCACACCCCTCTGAGCATTGTGGCTCATGCCCATCTTTAATTAACATAAATGCAAGCAGAGAAGTTTTCCAGGCTAAAACCAATTGTTCTAATGCTAAATCCCTACATTCATCATTTTCTGGTGCATTTTGACATGGGTTTGGTCAGGGGTGTCTCCTGGAAGAGCATTACACATCCTGAAGCTTCATGCTCCTCTCAGACCTGATGCTGAATGAGTCAAGCAGGAAGGAAGGGGAAGGATTCCTGCTCCCTTTTATACTCCTGTGGAATCACTCCAACCTCTTTCATCTGTTCATTACTCTATAAATGCAACACTTTCCAAAAGAAATTCACTGTTGAATTAAGGGGGGAAGTGGGACACAAAACAAATGGGGGTGATAATGAATTGAAGTGATGATCTGAGGAGCTCATAGTGCTTCATAAGCATTAATTAATTAAACCTGACTAGATCCCAGTGAGGTAGGTATTAGGGCCCATACTCCAGGCCTGGCTGCCGTGTGCTATTTCTGTATCTCAAATTCATTCTGTTAATGTGCATTCTGATGAGAGGACTGAAATGGTGTCTGACTAGTAGAGATGACTGTGCATATATTTAAACTGTGAATATTCTGCACGACGAGCCTTCTTATGGAAGCAACTTACTTTTTTTTTTTTTTAAATGCAGCCTTGTTCCTGAATAAAAAATGCACGATAAATGAATTGTACAGGGAGCACTGAAGGGCTACTGATGACCTATAGTTATGTACAGTGTGTAACTCATCCTGTTACCCAATTAGGATGATCAGAACTTTTCTTTCCGTTGCTGAAAACCTGAGTGTGCTTCAGTAAGTGTATTTTATTTCTTTTGTAGAATACTTTATTTAATTGCGGTAAGAACTTAACCTACAATTTTAACTGCAATATTTAGAGGTGTGAAGAGTACTCAATTTTTTTTTCAATCCATTATAGAAGTCATTCTTAGCTTTCAGTGCAGGAAACTTGTTTTGTTTTTAGTACTGGTGCAGAGCTTTGACTCCTAATGAATGTTTTCCCCTTTTTTTCTCCATCCTGCTCTAAACAAGATGTTGTTTATTACTTGAAGCATTACATGTAAGCCCCAAGAATATGTTACATGTGACTGGAGCTTTGGCAGACTTTGAGAAACTGAAGTTTCCAGAAATTTTGCTATGTTTAAACACCAGAGCCTTGTTTTAAGGAAAGATTTCTACTTCCAAATGTGTGGTTGCCTGAACCTTTTACATTTTCAAGTCAGATTCCTCTGCCAAATAACACACTGTACCTTAACTATAATAAAAAAGCAGAGACTCTGTGTTTATAAAAACATTACAGGAGCAACTGTGATCATATTTCTTGAACTTATTCTATTCATGTGCTCAAATATGCATTTTTAGAGCGAGCTCTCCGCTGCACCGGTCACTTACAGGAGTAGAAAATGACATGTAGAGGCAGAAGGCTGGCAAAATGCAACAAACCAAACTGGTAAAGGACAGGAATTCAGAGCCAGACCAAAATATGAGGTCAAGGAAGTTGCTCTTATAATAATAGTGGTTATCTGTTTAATGTGTGATCTGGCAGTGGTTCGACACTGACCATAAGCAATTACACATGTTTCTAAACTGGTGGTATAGGAGCCCTGGGCAACTCTACACAAGCTAGATGTGCTGTGAGAAATGGGCACTCGCTCTATTCTTGTGGTTCTTCTTGCTTAATGTCAATTAAAATTACAGCTTTGTAACAGATAGAAATTCCCCCTGTGTAAAGCAGTGTCCATATTCCCCCTCTCAGCTGCCATGCACTTAAACTCCTATATTGAAACCAGTTTTGTGAGGCAGGCTCCTGTCGGGGCTGATAAATGCTGCATAATATTCTTCTCAACAGACATGTGGTTAGACACGACTTCTCTGCCTCCCTGGCTGTTATTTGAAACAGCTTTCTTTACAGCCCAGCTCCAGTGGCAGCTCCCCTGAATGATGCCCTTGTTCTGGGTTTTGTCATGCCGGAGCCTGGAAGGGAGCAGGACATCCTCGGTGTGCGCTCAGCTGCCTGGAGGTGACCTCTGAGGAGTTAACAGCAGGAAGATCTCCGAGATACCAAACTGCCTGAGCACAGATTAGGCCCTGGGAGCTGCTGTGGCCTGGCCCTGGCTCTGACACCAGTTTTTCGTGACTTTGGTGAGCTCGCTGGACGGCACATCTCGCTGCCTTTTAATAGACTTGGATCCCACTGTTAAAAGAGCTTCTATGTCCTCTTCTGTAAAATAGCTTTGGAATGTTTTCCTGGGCTTAGGAGGATGTGGCAGGAGTGGGAGCTGTGCAGTTGAGCTAACTGCAGTAGAAACTGTGCTAATGAGCTATGAAGACACCCAAAAAATGCCTCTTCTCCCAAAGAGTGAGGAATTGTGCAGGATTTGACTCCTTTAGTACTAGTCCTGTTACTGCTGGCTTGACCCTCAGCCTCTGCTCAGAAGGAGCTCTTGTCACCAACCCACCCTGAGTACCAGATAGAAATAATCTCTTAAAAAAGGGCATATGAGCTGCTTAAACCAAATCCCAGCTGAGGTGTGAGCCTGTGGCTTCCTGAGGTCTTCTGAAGGCTCTTCACCTGGCTCTGGCCATTACACAGGTAGTGACCCCATGTACATTCTTACCAAACTCAGCAAGGCATCCCAGAGGGAAATGGAGGCCTGAAAGGCTGAGCTGAGCAAGGATTTAATGACCAGAGCACATCAGTTAATCATCAGTCATTTAAGAGCTGTATCAGGAGCCTTGCAATAGTCCTGAAGTGGTTCCTGTGGCTGCAGACTTTCATATCACACCAGTGCACGTGCTTTGACTGTCTCCAAGGCGTCCAAAATGTAATTTCTCATCCTTTTACTTTCCAAAAGCACACAAAAAAAGAAAAGGGCTGCAGAAATCCATGCCTGTGGCCGAGAACTAAATAAGGAAATGCAACTGCTTAGTGAAGAGCCACCCCCTCCTAGAGAAATGTCAGCAGCACAATGGGCACTATTATTCCCCTCCTTTGCAACCAGACTGGGGGGTTATGCTGGAGTCCGTAGGAAAGGGCACCAGAATACTCTCAGAACCCAAACTCTGATCAGCATTCAGCGCTCCCTTTTTTGGGGTACCGCATGCAGAGGAGCCCCTGTGTTCCCTGGCACACCCACGACTTGTGGGAGGCAGCTGGAGGAGCCACTTTCCTGCAGGCTGCTCTGGTGCAGGAACCACGTTGTGGCCCTTCTCCCTCATTATTGTTGTGCAAGACAGCTGTTAATCACCTGTAATAAATGAAGTGCAGCTCTGGAGTATAATGAAATGGTCATGTGCAGCAAATGGCTTAGGGCATCAAACATTCTACTGCTGTTTCATGTGCTGAAAAAAAAGAATATATTTTGTGATAGGGCAGGGTTTTTTCAACTTCTCCCATAACAGGTCTCTTATTTTAAGGAAAAACCCCTCATTGAGTTTATCTCCATCTATTCACTGTCTCATGGACCCTCTACTACTTTCTATTCATGAAATCTGTACTTAGCAAACTATAGCAATTATCTCCACAAAAATGTTCTGATAGGAAAAGAGCATTGTTTTAACCTTCTTTATTGTGATTTACCAGGTGGAAACAAGGAAAATGTCCATGATTTCTGAGCTACTCAACTCTCTGGACTCTATCAGCAGCAACTCCACCAACTGAACTTGGAACCAAGAGCTTTATGGAACAACTATTTGGAGGTGTTTTCAAGCAAGGTGAGAAAATAGCCCAGGTTGTGTTAGCTGTCCTATTATTTAGAATTTTTTCTAAAAATAATAATAATGTTAATAAATTATGATCCAGGTGACCTTGCAGCTTTTTTTCAGCATGTGCTTCCTCTTGTGTGTGAATGAGAAGGTGAAAATATCGTTATACTTCAAGTTAATTTTAGTGAGCTAAACGGACACAAATTTGCTAATGTTGGGAAGGTTTAATTTGGAAGGTGTCCTAAAGTCTTGGAATAGTCTTCCTAAAAAATAATGGGACTTACCTTTTATATTGGAATATCTAGGAAAATCTTGCATATGTTTTAACTGGAGTCATGTCAGAACTTAGCTGGAGAACATATTGATCTTTATACAAGGCTGAAAAATATTTGCAAATTTGCTATTGGGCAAAGTGTGTTGCACTGTTAAGCTGGAAATTCTTCTTCAAAGTATGAATTTTTTGGCAAAATTTTTGGTCAGAAAGAGTTAAAATATTTCCCTTTGATATTACGGAAAGAAAACAGCTTGACAAGACAAATGTTTCAATTCAATTTTGTAATTTTGGGTTTGTATTTATTTTAAATTATATATTAGATAACCTTCTATATTATTTCGACATCACTCAAATGAGTGCTTTTGATGTTTCCCACTCATCATTTTTTGGAATATCTTTCCCATGAGAAATTTTGACTTCTTGTTCCTACTCATTACCAAAAACACTCTCTCACCAGTCTTTGTACCTTTGTATTACCCATATTTGGGTGAAGAGGCAGCTCTGTAGGAAGCCTTGTTGTATCTGTGCTGTATCTTCCCTACAAACTTGGTGTTCTTTATGTAAAAATGAGGTTACTGTTTGTGTCTTAAACATTTTGGTCTTTGGGGAGTGTGCTGTAGGTGATGGCTCAGGAACATTTAAACCCTTGTCTTGGTGTGCTGTTATACAAGTGACTGGTTTTCTGCTGGTTTGTGAATCTGACTCAGCTCATCTTCTACACAGAATTTGGGTGTGGAAAGTATGATGGGGCAGCAGGTTTTGGATGCTCATCCAGCTGCCTCATCCAACCATTCCTTCTGTGTCATGTAAGACAATGGACAAAGTGCGTCATCTTCAAGAAATGTTAAATTCCATAAAAAGAATTATAAGGAGTGAGTTAATTTGTTATGAAGGAGCAAATAGCTTTTGACCTCCGAATTCCCATTTTATTTTACTTGAGGGATTTAACCTGTATCTTTTTCAGGAGCACGAGAGACAGAGCTCCAGGAAAATGGGAGAAGTCTCTTCCTTTCTTTCTCTACGGCAGCAAGATCATTGGAGAGGCCCAAAGGCTCAGGTTGGCTAACCCTGCAGAACCTGGTGTTATCCATTTGGAGATGCCTGTGGCACATCCCCAGCTTGCTTGCCTGGCCTCCTGCAGGTTTTCTTTCTCCCACTGCAGCAGCGCATCTCCTGCAGCAGCAGCAGCCGCGCGATGCCTCCCCTGCAGCGCGCGTGGCAGGAGCTGCTCGCGAGCCTCCGTGGGAGTCGCCGCTACGCTGGTGAAGACGCACAAGTTTTGAAGCAGAAATGCGGCTCAGAATAGCTCTGCCTTACTCCCATTCCCTGGAAACACGGCTCCAGCAAGGCGTCTGCGAGGCACTGAGGGTATGAAAGCGTATTGCAGAGCGAGCAAGCTCGTGTCGTCAAACGCAGACAGCCAGTGCAAAGATTTCCGCCATGTAGTGTGGCGCTGATTTAAAGTGGTCTGGAACGCAATAAAAGGTGAATCTTCATTCAGAATTATAGGAAATGATTTTTTTCCCCCGGGCAGGCTTTGAGAACTGCTGAATTTATTCTTGTATTTCTTCCCAGTCGTTTTGGATGCGACTGAAACTGGCTGTTCTCAGAGTTGGACTCCAACTGAATTGAGAAGGTTTTCCTCCAGCCTATACCTGACCTGGGGTTATAGGCACTTCAGAAAGCAAAGGCAGGGTTGCACAAACAACCTGCTTCATGTCTCAGTCATACTGGCCCCACGAATACAACTTGGGATGGGTTTCCATCTGGGGAAGCTGGTTTGCAACCCAGATCATCCTGGATGACACTCTTGGACTGCATTGGGGAAAAAAAAATGGCTCAAAAAAATAATTGGTGTTGCATTCATTCCCAGAGTTGAAGGGAAAGTTGGAGGGAGGCATGCAGGAAGCAGCAGAAATGCATTATGCATTTATTTTAAAGTAGTAATATATGAAAGTGGTTTTAAACCATATTTATTATCTGGGATGTTTATATATTCATGCTGAACGTGGGATAACAGAGTATATAGGGATATATAATATTGGTGAAGAAGAAAATGACTGGTATAGTACTTTCTCCTCTCAGCTCCTTCTCCACTAATGCCCTTACACCTTTCTTTTTCAGGCTTTTTGTAGCATCCTAAACAGAAGGATATTGAAGGGAGCTGATTCTGCTTTGATCCTTATGCTTGTTGTCAAAGCGCTTGGGATTGAAGAGACTGTTGGCTACAATTGACTGTGACAATTAGGAGATGATCAGAGCCCTAGAGTGGAGCACTTAAAGGGTAATTTACATGTCAGTTTGTCGAATAAAAAAAAGATATTCAGCTAAGATTTTTTTTTCCCCTTAGAGCCTTGTAAACTGCAATTTGTGCTATAGTAAGAAAAACCTGGCAGAGGAGTTAGGATAGCCATTTCCATTTGAAAAGAGGCAATCATAAGGCCACTGCTGAGCCTATTGTCCACTAAAAATGCTGATTTGCAGTCAGGGAGTGAAAGAGGGGAGCCATCACTAAATAGAACCTCGTGCAAGGTAACTCCCCCTTGGTGGCTTTCTAATGTTGGCTGAAGGTTTTATATACCTTAAATCCCGCATTTACTATCATTATAACATTGTTACTGATCATGAATGTCCTTTATCATAACAAAAAAAAAAAATGAAGGTATTGAGGGGGAGGAACAGGAGCGACCAGGCAGTGGATAGGCTCTCACCAGCTATCTATTGTATCACATCTTTCTTGTTCCCTCGCCTTTTGTGTGCCATCACAATTTTCTTCTCGTCACCCTTTGCACTTTGCCATTCAGGCACCTTCCATAACACTTTTTCTCATAGGTTTTTTTTTCTCCCGTACCTATTTACACTTCATTTTTAGACTCACTCCCAGGAGATTTTTAGCATTTTCCACGTTTAACCTGCTGGGAAAGGAAAAGAGAGAGGGAGGTGACAGTAGCTGTTCAGAGTTTGCCTTTCTGTGTGATTAGCCTGCAATTCAGACTGTAACACAGACTGGAGACATACAGGTCGGAGAGAGGACTGAAGTTAAGGCAGCTGATGATTAAACAAACTTGTTTGTGATAAGTCCCTTTTTCTTATGTGATAGCTCTGATGAACCTAGAGTTGCTTTGACTGTAGAGTTATATGAACTTATAAAAATATCCAAACCCAACACCTCCCTCATTATTCTGGTTGGTGTGAGCTGTAGCATATGTGATATTCCTCACGGTTTAAGGAAGGGATATTAGTGGGTACATATAGTGTTTGTATATGCAAATAAGTGTATTTATTTTGAGGTTGCATCGTAGGCTTTTCTTCCAGAGATTGGATTGGCTCCCTTTTTACTCTCATCTCCTTAAAAGAAGAAATAGTCATCTGTTCCAGTTCAGGAACCAGAATGAAACACTTTGCTTTGTCACAATTACCAAGTAGCCTTTGCTGCTCAGATGTGCATTGCCTAAACCCCCCAGGGGTTACTTTTCTGGGGAAGTTTTGCAGCTTCCAGTAAAAGTCACACATATAGATCACAGCTCTGATTCTGATCCCTGGTCAAACACCACTGATTTGAACAAATTTAGCATTTCTGTTCGTGCCAGTTGGATATAAGTATCAGGCCCTGTGTGTTCATAGGGTCCCCAAACTGGCCTTTCTTTAGTCATAACCCTTATGTCCTTAAGCTTTTTGTATGTTGAACCCTTGACAATGAGGTTTCTACCTCTAAAATTGTACTGGAAACATATTTTAAAATTGTACTGGAAACATGTTTTAAAATTGTATTGGAAAAATGTTTTTACCTGACTTTTGCATGGGGTGAACAAGCACTTCAAAATATTTCTAAACTTTGCAGAGTTACTCCTCAAGGTAAGGCTTAAATTAAAGAAAATCTTATATTAAAAGGCTTTTCTTCTTTAGGAGAATTATGGTGTTGTCACTCTCTCCAGGATGCTATAAATGGGAGATGGTGGCTTTTGCCCTCTCTCATTGCACTAAACTTGCTGAACATCACAATATTTGTATGTGTTTATCTCTGTAACCAATGTAAAGAGCAAACAGGGATGAATAAAATATGAGGAGTAAACAGTGTGACAGGGCAGGTCTGGAATGATTTTGGCTTCATATGGGTCTGCAGAACTGAGGCAGTGGTAAATCTGTATTAAAAATAAATTAAATATCTGCTGTAGCAGGAGGTCCTTGTCTCCCAGGTAATGGCTAAATGATGAGTAGATAAGCCATCACCAAATTGATTTAAGCATTTTTTTCCAGCCAGTCAAGATTAACTTTGATTTCTTTTTACCTTCCTTTTACAGGTTTGCATTTAAAACAGTTTCAGAGCACTAATTGTATAAAATTCTAGTAACAGAGAAACCTCTTGCTGGAAAAGTAATGGATGAAGGCATGAATCATTCTGGGTTTCCCATACTTTATCATGAAGTGAATTTTTTAAAACAAGCAGGAAGAAGAAAGTTTTACTCATTGACCACGATTTTTGAAAAACCTGCATTTTCAGGGTGTAGGAGAAAAAAGTCTTCCTAAGATTTTGGAATGTAAAGTTGGTTAGAATTTAACTGAGATGTGCTTTTTGTTTTGAACAAAACTACCATTCCTGTTATTGAATGTAATTTTAAAACAAATTAATTTATGTATTTATCATAATGCCAAGATAATATATATATTATAGTGGCTCTAGAAGAGCCTTTCTTGCTCAAAAATACATGAAGAGTAAAAGTCTATATATTTGCAGTAAAAATATACTTCCTTATGCGACCCTGGGTTATAAAGATTTAGACCTAATTCAGGTTTTAAGTTCACAAGGGTAAATCATAGTGGTGTAACTGCTTTATATAGGTGAGAAATTCTGTTCAGAGTAAGGGATTGTACAGCTTGACTTCTGCAGGTTGGAAACAGTTAAAGATCATGACAAATTGTGTAGTGAAATACTCTGACCCCATTCAGTACCTATTTTCTCATTCAGTCTGAAATATATCCCTTTATTGCTCTGTGAATTAATAATATGATGTTGGACAACTACAGATGACTTCTTGTTAATTAGAATTTCAGATGCGTGCTATGATGCATCAGAACTTTCTCTATTTTCTGCTAATAGGACACACCGAGTGAATAGCAAAATGTTTTTCAAGAGCAGGGAAGGAAAATGATCTCCTGATCTAAATAAGATGTTGCCCTGAGGAAAGGCACCTAAATTCTCAATGCCTGGCTTTCAGGAGAGTCTTTCAAAATTGTGGCACTTCCCAAATTTGGAATTTTTGAGCAAGTGTTGAACTAAAGACCTGTGATGGGAAAAATCTGGTCTCTGTGGTGATAGGGAGAACATACTGACTAGATGGCTTACATAAATTTGTAGTCTTTCCTAATTGGCTGTTTTATTTAATCAGGCCAGATCTTCAAGTGCTGAAAAATAAATATAACTTTGCCATTAACCATGGGGCAGCTGAAGCTCCACAAATTTTATTTTTATAGGATAAGTATTAGAGAAAGTAAGAATACCCTTTGAATGCATTTCTGATAGTTAGATGGCTCCTGGGGACCAACCTCACTGCTCTGGGTGTCTCATCCAAAGTGAATTTCAGTATTTAGCTGGTGCACATCACCTATAGCCTTGCAAAACCTAGCCCTAATATTGGTGGTATGTTTCAGGCTTCACTGTACAACAAATAATTTAAAACTAAAACTGAGAATTGAATTTTTTGATATCTTGTCTCCTTTTTTTGTTTATAATTCCAACCTTGGCCTTACTGCATAGTCACGTAAGAGTCTATTCCAGCGAACTTTTCAGAAACAGGGGAAAAAAATAAAAAGGTCATCCTGGTGCAAGTTGTTTTTCAAGATTCTCTCCCAAAATGTGAAGTAAAGGCCAAATTTACTGTCAATGGAAATGAAGTTTGTTCTGTTGAGGCAAACAGCTGAGCTCATGTCTGCCCACTGAGCATCAGAACCAGCTGAAGCTGAATTATGAATTCGATGAGTTTTTGCGGTCTTATATAAGAGTGCCCTTGCAGTGAGTTGACTAAGTTGTCTCTAATATCAAACAGACTCATGTTCAAAAGCTGCACGAGGGAAGGTGATAGAATTATTCCAAGTGATATTTTGTCCTGTGATGATGGAGGTAGTGCTGGTATCCACCAGCTCAACCCTCTCTCCATGGTGTCAGTGCTGGCTCCGTGTATGGCTGGAAGGGTAACCTGTTACCTTCCACTGACTTCTATCAGCTGAAAATCATGATAAATTTATAGCAACTGGACTGTCTGTTCCTTTCCCAAATAAAAAAGATGGCATATTAAAGGGCTTCCAAAGCACACACGTATTTCTTGTTGGCTATCAACAGGAAATTACACTTTGCATTTTTATCTGAGACACGAATGGAAACGCCTTACTCTGTACTGGAAAGAAAAATCATGCAAAAAACTCAGAAATGTATATAGTTTACATTGTTTTATAAGGCTTTATAAGAATAATCTTGTATAACTTTATTCCTGGACATTTCCTCCTTTTGCTGTTGGATGTTCAAACGCTGGCCAAAATAACATGACAAGGGGACTAAAGCAAAATCTGGAGGAAGGCATCATTAGATGCACTCTCACTGAGCTTGTAATGCAAGGAAGCATCACTTGCTGGAATTTGCTTTGCCTTTTTGCTAAATCCTTTAGGGAAAGGAGGACATGCTCAGAAAATAGAAGTTTGAAGAACAGGGCTGAAGAAATGTGATATAGATAGATATACCGCACCTGTGATCACTGACTGGTCACAGGTGCCTTCCAGTACCTAAAGGGCTACAAGAGAGCTGGAGAGGGACTTTGGATGAGGTCATGGAGTGACAGAACTTGGGGGAATGCCTTCACACTGGAGCTCTTTGGTATCATTTCAGGGCATCAGATAGGACAGTGTGGTGCAAAGTGTGACTGAATCTCTCTCTCTCTAGCAACATGCAGAGAGGAAGGTGTTAAAATTCAATGGTTTGAGTGTCTTATCTTACTAAATAATGTCATACTTGTACAAATTTCTCATGAAAGCTGTAGCTTGACTACACAGACAAGTCCATTTCCATTCTATTCAAAATGCCAGTGAGTTTCTAAAGCCGCCAAGACAAAACCATGTGCTTCAGGCTGGACAAGTGCCAGAAAAAGGGCCAAGAGACCTCAGATTCAGGTATTTCTGTAAAAATCCAGCTGTTGGGTCTCGGCTGGACAAATGCTGACCCCATGCACAGTTGTGGAAGTTGGATGCTCTAACCCCATGCTGTGGCAAATCCCAAGTGTGTGAGAAGACAACAGAAATCTCAAGTTTGCGATGTCTTGAAAAAAGCCCGAGGCTGATGAGAAAATTAGCTTTGACATTCTGAATTCATGCTGGAAAGTGTAAGGGAAAATGGGCTGATTATTATTAATAATCAGTAGCAGAAGTCAAACGTCTGAAGGACTATTTGAACTGCAGTGATACCCTCTTGAAAGTTTGAAATGAACTCTTCATGAAAAGTTTAAAACTCAGGGTATTTTTTCACGAGCAATTCTTTAATGTCTGATTAGGGGAAAGTGTAGAACAGATGTTTTTCCCTGTTGTCATAGATAGCTAACTTTTGTCTCTTTCTTTAAAATGTAAAATATGCATCACAGTTTGGAAAACATTCACAAAGGATTACTTCATACTGTGAGCTGGAGCTGCCTTCCAGAGGGATACATTATTGTCTGGTCAGATGCAATTGCCTGCAACTACTATTTCCTTTTTAAAAAAGTTTTGCCATCTTGATAAACTTTCATTAACAACTCAGCCCAACTTGGGATACTTTATTTATAAGCCAGGAATTTCTCCTTTAAGGATATATAGAGACTGATACTGAAATAATGTCAAAATGGCAATTTTCCATTGGAGATGATGAAAGTGCATTTGCTTACAATTATTCCTTATTTCATTCCAGCTATAATTCCAACTATAATTTTAATTCTTCTGTAAAGAAAATATTTTGACAGTATAGAAAGGCATCACTGATGTTTGAAACTTGCCTTTTCTTCCCTTTTCCTCTCACACTGTTGTTTTTCAAGCCGACGTGTCTTTATTTTTTTTCAATATTGGTTAAAAAGTCCCTTTCTCAAGTGAGGGATGAGCAAAATGAGCCCAAAGGCAGGGAATTGGTGCAGCCCTCTCCCAGGTGGGAATAGACACTCCCTTGTATTCCCTTCCTTTGCCACCATTTTGTTCCAGCCCTGAAAAGCAGCAAATGGTGGTTATTGTTTCTTTGCAGGGTATGGTTTTGTACTGGATCCATGTGCAAAGTGTAAACATGTCATCAGTCCTCATTTGCTATATCCAAAAACATTCCCCATGTCCATATTTGATTTTCAAGTGCATCTGTGCACTGATTGAAACCCTCCCAACATGCTGCTACGCAAATGCAAACCCACACATTGCTGATTTGGAATCAAATGCTCTTATGCTTCCACACTTCCATTTCAAAGTTTGCCTCAGAGTTGCAGTATGTGCCCTTTTAACACATTTTTTTCCCCCTCTCACAAAGAGATCCCTGTGTTCATCGCAGGAGCCTGGTGCAGTCTTTTCCATTTTGTTCTTATTTATTCCTTGGAGCCTGCTTTTATTTTCACAGCTTATTTATCCTTTGTTTACAGCCCACATGTTCTCTTAACCAACAAAACCAATATTTAAACAAAGGAAGTAAAATGCTGAGTTATAATATAGGAATTTGCTATGGATAGAAAGTTGGATTGCAAATAGCAATGCATTTTGCCATTAATGTGCTGCTTCAAAAGGGAGACAGAAAAAGCTTATTGAGTTGCAAATTTTCTGAAAAAGATGCATCTCTTATAAACTATGATGGAACATTTTCCTTTTAACACCCATCAGACTCCTCGTCCCCAAAAAAAAAAGAAAGGGGGGAGGGGGGGAGTAAGAGAAAAGTGCCAAAATGCGTAATTTTAAAGCAAGTTGTGTTGCACTTAATTATTTTTTCCATCCCTCCTGATATACGGGAGTTACCTTAACTGCAAAGCTCTGTAGTACCCTTTGCCTGTCATTTTTAATCAGGTTGTTTTAGGTAATTTTTGTTATGCCCCTCATTACTGAATTGTTTATCAATAGGTGCACCAAGTGTCACTAGCTTTTCTCATCAAGCCAGGTCTGACAAAGAGCTGCAGTGCATGGGAAAGAGGCAGCTAGGTGAAACTAATGCCATAGATGTTTGATTCATTAGGAGCTTATTGTTAACGGGGATGTCTGATTGTAAAGGCTCAGTCAAGCAAAAGAGTGCAGAGTAATCAGTCGGATTTATAGTTTGCAGGGCTCAAAAAAAAAAAAAAAAAAAAAAAAAAGAGAAAAAAAAAATCAACATAAACCTTTGGATATAGCAGAAACAGAAAAATCCCCTTTGGGCAGCCCTAACCTGAGACCAGCCAAATAAGGTCATGCTACATGAAGGTTGCCTGTTAGGTGATGGGAGATATAGGAGGATTACAGCCATATGGCATGGCCTATCATACCTTCTGACTTAAGATAACAAAGCCAAGCTTTGTGCTTAGCTGTTTTTGACTGACATCATCAATTTTATTTTATGTTGGTCACCTCCGGTAACAGGAAAAAATGGCCTAGGGTTGATAACACATGCCTGTTTTTTTTAGTATTAAGATGCCTTACAGCCAGTTTTGCGCTGTAAAAAATTTCAAAGAATTAGTAGCTTGTTCTTCTATCAACCATCCTCCAGCAACTGTCAGCTCCCCCCTCCCTTGTTTTCGGTTTGTACCTTGCAAATGAGAGACAGCCTTATTCAGAACCAGATGTAAGGCTCCTAGAGAATGAGCGTAAGCTGTTGTACTTTAAGCCTAATGGGAAGTTTTATATGCAAGGGCCTTGAACTGATTAGTATAATTCCCTCTTTAATACAGCTGTCCCTCCAGATTAAGGTAAACCAAATGTTGCAATCAGAGATTAGTGTACCTTGCCAGTTATTAACATCCCCGGTTGCTCGCCGAGCACATCAGGCACTAATGCTGTGTATTTATTTGCCACTTCCACACTGTAACTTGAACTTCTGCACCTGTCCAAGCATTCCAGGGAAGAGAGGGGTATTATTGGGAAGCAAAAGTTTTATACCTGTTCCACCTGTTTGGTTTTGTCACCGCCTGAGATTTTCTTTTTTTCCTGCCAAGATTGCCAGGTGGTTTAATCCGTTCCTCTGCCGGGTTTATGAAGAAAGACTTTGTCTGCTGAACTGCATTTGTTGCCCCTCGTCTGCTTTCCCCTTATTGAATGTGTGCTACTCACCTAAACCGCCTCTTTATTTATTTATTTATTTACTTACTTTCTTTGCCTTCCCCTGGCTTTTTTTTTTGTTTTTTTTTTTTTTTTTAATTTTTATTTTTGCAGAGGCTTTGTGGCTGCTCTTTATGTGCCGAGGATGCGGCTCCAGGCGGGGAGAGGCAGCACCCGCTCCCGCTGTGCTCGCATCAGCCCGCGGTGCCTCTTGCCCAAGGTGGGTCACACAGTTGTCTTCTTGCATTTGGCAGGATATCCTGTCCACCAGCAACACAGATGTCAAGGGGGACAATGTCCGGGTTATCGAGGCAAGATCTTTGCCTCCCCCCCACCTGATCAGATTTTCTAGATAAATGTACACCGTAAACAGACTTAAAAAGCTTAGTGGGGTTGAGAGTGTCTTGTGCAGCATGGAGGAAATCGATAAAGTTAGGCCGTGCTAAATAACTGCTCCTCAAATGCATTTAATTACTTTAGAAGACTGTTAATTTACCTACAAACACGAGAATCCTGGACGGGAAAAAAAGAGCTGCACAAGACATAGAGGAAGATGCTGCTTAAATGGGGCTTATTTCTTTTACACAAACAATTAATTAACTCTACAGTTTAAAAATTCATAGCACAAAGAGAGAGTTTGCCTTTTCCAAACCAAAAATTGAGACAACCCTGGCAACAAAACGCCCCTGCATTGAAATACCTGCCCCCAGACCCTCTCAAGCACTGTGCTCTTCACAGGGAAGGCAGGGCTGAATATCAGCTGTAGTTTTTGGAAAATTTTTGCTTTCCAGCAAAGACCCTGTCAGGACAATTTTTTTTTAATTGAGTATATTCCTTATTAAATAGATAATTGACATAAGGTCAGAAAGGGCCGTTTCAGCACAGTCCCCCTAATACCAAAGTTTACCGCCGGCTGCACACTGCCTGCACGTTATGGCTTAATTGCAGATTTTTTGAAAAGACAAAAATATGTTCATATCTGAGGAATTATGTCTTGCAGCCTACTAAATATGCTAATGCAGTACTAAGCAGGGATAAAGTTCTTGCCATACCACCCAACAGTTGCGTGGGACACGCTGCCAAGTTATTGTTAATTGTAAAGCGCATGCAGGCTTTGCAATCCATCTTAATTGTCATACTTACTCCAGGTTTGGTGATAAGGCTAGATGGGCTGTTTTAAAGTGACAATGTTGACAAGGGGAAAGGGTGTGGGCTCGGGCTTGCAGTTCTGGAGGGGTTACGCGCTCTGACCTGCCGTAGGTTGATATGGACAGTCTGCAAGGGGATTTTAGTTGTCATGGGGTCCCCAGGCAGTTGAATAGAGTGACTGTCTGTCCTGCTTTTTCCTGTTAGGATCCTGACACGTGGAGCATTGATGAACTCAGCATAACGTTGAATAGGAGCTTTTTGGCAGCTGAGACACAAGGGCTAAGCTGCAGGTCAGAGATAACACTAGTGCAGATCTCCTCATGCACACAGTTAGTAGCATGCTTTCTTCCCTCCTGAGTGCAGGAAATAGCTCATGTTAAATACGTTCACTTTTCAGTTTTCCTTTCTTCTAAAACGCAGCTTGACAGATTGGGCTTTTCAGCTTCCCCCCTTCTTATTTTTTTTTTTTTTCCACCACCTCTGCTTTCTACCTCAGAAATACTCTTCAGGAAGCAGGAGTTAATCTTGGTGAGGAAATGATAAGGTGATACTTGATTTTTCAGGGGAAAGCAGAAGGATATGACTGCCCGGTAACTGCACAAAAATTTGCAGGGACGCCTTTTTTTAGGGCTTCCCTTTGCTTTTTCCTTTCTCCTCCTTAGAGCAGAGAATGGGCAGGTCTGGCTGGAGGTAGGCAAGGGGTTTAAATAGCATCGGGGGCAGGAAGGAAGTGCTGGGAAGGTACATCGATAAAAGCCGCTTCCCCGTACTTCTCTATCAGCTCCCTGGATCAGGTGAATCGGGTCGTTCCTTTCCCAACTTTGATGCATCCTGGCTGGCACAGAAATGTGTCTTTGAAGTCGTTTTATATTCGGCCAAGTTTTTTTACGTGGTTCCCAAAGAAAGAGGGCGAGCATTGTCTCCGCTAAATGATGTCAGGGCCGGCATCCTGTGTACCGAGACAATGTTGAAGCCTCTATCTGCTCTTGGCATTGCTCTTGGGGCTGCCTGGGCTGTTTGAAGTGTTTGTGTCAGCAGGCCCTGAACCTGATGGAGATTTGGGCAGGGAGATCACTCTTAACCTGCCCTTTGCCTATGTGTGCACACACGTATGTGCTGTTGGGTGGCAGTAAGCCTGAAATCACCCAACTCATCATGCAGCTGGGCATGAGTTTGATGCTGCCTGGAGCCAGAATCCTCCCCAAAGTGAGTGGAACTGTGCACGGATGTGCTGGGTGCTGAGGTGGAGCAGGACCTCTCCATGGGAAGAACCTCCCTGGTGATGGGGGGCTCTCCTCCCAGCAAGGTGGTGCTCAGCAGGAGCAGGACAGAGCCAGGATGAGACCCTATTGTGCGGGCCTGTCCGCATTAGCGGATTCCTGTGCCTGTGTTTAGATTTTCCACGACTTAATTGGGCCTCTGCAGCGAACCATTTGCAGCCCAGGGGCCAGGGCTAGTGTTTGTTCCTGTGGCTATCACCAAGAGCCACGCAGACAGGGAGAAGTATGGACATAAATACTGCCTTTGTTGCACTCTGGATGCTCCTTTTGCTATCCTGAACCATTTCATGCTTGCTCTTGGGTGACTTCAGCAGCTTTTCCAGTAGATGCGCTTCTTTCGCTTTCTTGGAGAGGTGGGAACTGGAAAAAGGATGGCAGGACCCATTTGCCTGCAATGGCCTTGCAGGATATGGCTGTTCCCTGTCTTCTGCTCTCTGTGTAAGCAGAGGGTGTGTGGCCACAGCCAGTGCCACTCAGAGCTTGGGGAACGTTTCCCAGCTGCCACCGTGGGGTTTTTCCTGGGAAAGCAGAGCTGGGAGCTCTGCACATATTCTTTGCTAAGCCATGAATCCATTATGAAATTTACAGGATGAGATCTATGACTCTGCTAATACTTCCACACAGCAGTTTGGGCTTTTCATTCCAGAGAGGGCTGGACAGGAGCTAAGAAGATCTGGCTTTTGTTTCCAACTCTTCTACAACTTCCTGTATGACCTTGGGCAAGTTGCTTAATCAAGCTGTCTCCAGCTTTCCTTTGCAGTAATGGTGCTTGCAAATGCTAGAAGAGTTGTGAATATGCAAGGTTGATTTGGTAGGTGACGTTCAGGTACTAATTTGACACCTTGCAGAGAAAAAGCAGCTCTGTGAAGTCAGAAAACAGAAGTCTCATATCTCACCTTGGCTTCAAATGCAGGATTCAATGAAACACCAACAGGAGCAAGATGCTAGCTGGTCTGAGTCAGGGTTAGTTGTACATAGTGCCAACCCTGGGCATAAATTTTGCTCTCAAAAGGAATGGGATAAGTCATGGAAAGTTATCTAAGTGAAGGTCAGAGAACATGTGTAGTGATAGCATGCGAGAAATACAGGACTTGAAGACGACAGAGATATCAGGGGTATAGGAATGACACAGGTATGAATGTTGGGGTTGTTCAGCCTGAAGGAGCCTCTGGGGAGAACTTAGAGGCCCCTGCAGAGCCTTGAGGGGCTCCAAGAGAAGGGACTTAGAGCAAGGAGAGGGACTTCGGGCAAGGACCTGGAGTGACAGGACAAGGGGAATGGCTCGAAACTGCCAGAGAGCAGGTTTAGATGGGATATTGGGGAGAAATTCTTCCCTGTGAGGGTGGTGAGGCCCTGGCACAGGGTGCCCAGAGGAGCTGTGGCTGTCCCTGGATCCCTGGCAGTGTCCCAGGCTGGACAAGGCTTGGAGCAGCCTGGGATAGTGGAAGGTGTCCCTGCCCATGGAAAGTGTTAGGAGTGAGATGGTCTTTAAGGTCTCTTCCAACTCGAGTCATTCTATGGTCCCATGAATTTCCTTGTAGGAACAGACCTCTTGCTGGCCCTGCATGCAGAGGAGGTGGAAACCTGTGCTCTACATCCCCCAGGGAAAGGAGAGCTTGTCCTAGGAGTGCAGCCCATACAGTTCAGTGCTAAGCTGTCACACAGTGACAGGAGCGGATGACTCTCGGTTCGGGAGGGGCTGTGATTTTCTTCGGAGTGCTGGAATGTGCTCACACACAGGAACTAAAATGTGTGTGAGCTACAGAGAGCTCACACTGCCTTCATTAAAGCCACGGACATCTGAGTGCCTGAAGATCTGATAGGACTTGGTTTTTTTAAAGTGGTAAAAGTATGTTATTAAAGACTAGCATATCTAGGAGCTTGATCACAGCCTGGTTTATAGGGAGTGGTAATATCTTTATTAAGCCAACTGATATAGTTGGAGGGGGAAAAAACAGACAAGGCCTCTACAGGGCTCTTTACTGTAATTAAAATAGGCTGCTTATATCTAGTTAAATAATATGTAAACTCTTAAGGCCAAATGCTGCAGCTAGTTACTATTAGTGAGAAACTGTAAACTACAAAATCCCAAACCAGGAAGTCCCATGGAGATAAAAAAATATCTAAAGAGCAGTCAGAAATGTGCCCTATATTATTGATGCTTCGAGCGGTATTAAGTTGTGAAGGGCTGGAATGTAAACAGAGTTACAGATGTCTGATGCCGTAGGTTGAATTAGGGAAGCAGGAAATGCACTCCTTCGCTTGGGATGTTTGGAAAAAAACACCTTCTGCTCGGCTTTATCTGAAACAGTTAAAGGTTTGTTTAACCTACAAAATAATTCGGAGGAGAATACACCGGGCAAAGTTGTTTCTTCTATTTATAGCGCCGAAAAATAGGAGCTGTGCAAACCGTCAGAACGTGGTCCCAGTTCACAGGGAGCTGCATTTTAGAAATGACCTAATGAGAGGGGGTCACAGTAAGGGTAGGTTGTGTCACAATGGAAAAAACTACAGCTGTGCACACACATGGCCACTCGGGGTAGGCAAGCCTGATCTTAGAGAGACACGTATTGTATGTATCTTTGTCATGTAAAGCTAATGATTATTTTCCTCCCTCGGGGTGAAGTGCAAAGGATCAGTTTTGTTTCTTAGAAGAGGGTGGGAGAACAGTCTCTAAAAACCGCTCTGGTAATCCTGATACTTTATTTCCCAACCTTGAAAGCCTACAGCCTTATCTTATCTCCCTATGGTTGTTGTTACCCTTGCCAAACTCTGCTGATGGGCTGCTAACATCGTTACATTTGCTCCTGATTTGAGTAGGCCAAGCAGAGAGCAGACATTGCCTGCTGTACGTTATGGCGCAGGCCCTGCTCCTCTGAAATCTACCCCAAGAGACCAACCTGTTGCTTTGAAGGAGTAGTGGTTTCTTGTTTTGGATTTTTTTTTTTTTTTAGTAGCATTAAAAAGCTCAGTACCCACCTTTGTGGGTCCAGGTGGAGGAGAAGTGAATTGTGGTGGTGCAGAATTTGAGCTCTGTGGAAAAAGGGACTCACAAGTGGATGATGTGCAGTAGTGGCTGATTTGTTCCTCTGAGGCAGAATTACCCTCATGGAGGATGGAGAGGAGCTGTTTACAAGGACATGCAGTGACAGGACAAGGGGGGAATGGCTTAAAATGACAGGGGGCATGTTTGGATTGGATATTAGGAAGAAATTCCTCCCTGTGAGGGTGGGCAGGCCCTGGCACAGGTGCCCAAGAAGCTGTGGCTGCCCCTGGATCCCTGGAAGTGTCCAAGGCCAGGTTGGGCAGGGCTTGGAGCAACCTGGGATGGTGGAAAAAAGTCCCTGCCCATGGCAGGGGGAGGAATGAGATGATCTTTAAGGTCCCTTCCAACCCAAAGCATTCCATGATTCTATGGATGATGCTCTGGGACACAATAAAGTCCTCCTGCGTTTATAATGAACAGTGGTTTGTGTTGGGGATTTCTGAGAATTTAAATTTCTCAGCTCCTGCAAGAAGCTGAATTTCCTCAGCTCCTGGCTGCAGCATGGGGCAGTTTGTTATAAAAGACAGCCCTCACAAACCTGAAATAGTCGTTGCCCTTTTCATGGGGATTGTTGTTGGTAAACTCATATAAATGGGAAGTGCCATTTCCTTCACATTGTTTGAAGTGTATTTGTTCGAGAAATAACTAAATAACAGTTTTCCGTTTTTAAAGCAGGAGACATTTTTCCCTAATGCCCTAACTCTAAATTAGTATTCTGGATATCCCAATGAGCCCAGAATAGCCGGGCAGCCAGGCCAGGGTCCAGGCATTAAGGCATCCTAGGAGTTAATATTTCTCCTAATAATTAACTTTTAATTTATTCTTTATTAGAAGTTTTGACTGTCATTTATTTGTTACTGCCAGCTGAAATGCTGAGTTAGGAGAAAAAAGGGGTGTCAAATATCTGTTTTGGGACTATTTTGTTTGGATGACACCTAGGTAACATCAGAGGCACCTTTGCTGGGTGGGAGGGAGCTCTGAGGCAGAGCACAATTACTGTGGCAACATGGGTTCCCTGAGTTTAGTTTTTTGGAGACCCATTTGAATTAGCAACTTTAAAAGAAAAGACTTCATTTCTTCTGCGTCTGCAGTATGCTTTCCTCATTTTTTTCCTTCATTCCTCAGTTTATGCTATTTCATAAGCCTGAAACAATAGTAGTGTCTTGACTGATGGTAAGGAAATAGGTGAGAGTGTGGAATATCATTATAATTAAATCATCCAGCATAAAACAAACAAAAAGAAAAGCAAAAGCAAAAAAAAAAAAAAAAAGCATTGAATTTGTTTTTGTGAGCAGTGCTAGTTGCCTTGCCAGTCTGAAGCTGGCACTGTGGGTTTGCTGTAATCACTGAGCTGAGAAAAAGAGACACGGGTTTTGTTTGTTTGTTTGTCATCGTGGAGTTGAGCAGGACTGAAGCACTTGAATGCACAACACTTTTCTCTGCTGCCTCTCTGTGTTTCTGGATCCGCATAAATTCCCCCCTTTTGATTCCTCCAATCTGTTTTTCTGACCCTTCTTAAGAATTAGGATTTATATACATCCCATTGGAATATCAGCTTGGAAAACGTGCCTTTTTGATTTTAAAAAGGAAGTGTGATAAAAATCAATTACACCTGTAGCTTTGCTGGAGCACTGTCTCCTTGGGAAGATGTGTGTGTGTCTGCTGCTTTGCTTTGGGGACATCCAAGCATCTTTCTGGCCTGTTGGTGGGTCTGTAGGAGGATGGCACCTTAGGTTTGGTGTGGTACAATGTGGCAGCTGGGAAAATGCCCAAAATCTGGATCCTGGACATGGTACAAATATGCTGTAGCATAACATATAGACCTTTGATTTCAACACAAAGTTGTTCAAAGATTAGGAGGAGGAAAACCCACATTTAAAAGCAAAAAATGTTGTAATCAAACAAGATGACACATAGCAATACCGAGGGAAAATAATTCCTCTTGTCTCCCAGTCCTGACTAGTGCACTCCATCACCAAAGCCAATAATCCTCTGTCACTGGGACAGCAGATTCCAAAGGCCTGTGCTGTGCAGTATTTTCAGTGTAGCTGGTGAAGATCAAACAGTGAGACCACAGAGCCTTCACCTCACTTTGGGAGCAGGACCCTGCCTTGCTGGGCTGCTCTGCTGCCCTGTGGAAGGTCGCACCCCTCCTGTCACACACTGCCTGCTCAGCTCACCCCAGCCCTGCCCTGCTTGTAAAGGCTCTGCCAGAGGCAAGGAAAGGGATGGAAAAGACATGTGGCGGAAAGATGTTGTGCTCTAGCATTCCTTGGCTTGCAGATGGCAAACTCCAAACTAGTACAGGCCAGCCAGAGCAGCCAAAGGCTCTTCTCATGTCCTTTCAAAGGGAACCTTTAGGCACAGAGCTGGTGCTAATTGCTTGAACCCTGCTGAGGTCTGAGGAGCCCTGAGTACCAGTTATGGATCTCCGTACTTCTCTTGGCTCTGCCACTTGCTCCTGATGACTGCAAATCATGTCCTCTGTGCGACACTTTCTTCAGCTGTGCCATGCTTTTGGGTCTTTGGCTGGTGAATAATTAGAAGGGAGTGTGCCACTCATTTGAGTGACCCTGCAGGCAAAGGACTCATCTGTAAGGCAAGTGGCCATTTCCAAACCAAGCCAAGAAGATCATAGGATTGTTAAGGCTGGAAGACACCTCTAAGATCATCGAGTCCCACAGCTAACCCAGCACCACTGTGTTCACCACTAATCCATATCCTCTTGCATTACAAGCACACACCTTTGGGACCCTTCCAGGGACGGTGATTCCATCATTTCCCCGGGCAGCCTGCTCCAGTGCCTGACTAATCCCTTTCTGGATCTGCCCATGCTTCAGTCACAGTCAGGGGCTTTCCCCTGCCTTGCTTCCCAGCTGACCCTTCTGGAAGAAGGAGAAAGTGTTGAGCTGTGTCGCCTCCCCCAGCAGCAGGGACTGGTGTGGCACACTGGCAGTGCTGCTTTGTTGTGCTCTGTGCCAGCTGCAATGGTGAGGGTGGGCTGGGAGCCCCACTCCCCGTGGCCTTTCCAAACCCTTGATGCTCTGGAGTTCAGGCTGCGTGGGAGTTTTGCCTGATCTGGTAGGTATGCAGTCAACATAATGTTCCAGCAAAGCTTACACACTCGAAGCAGAACTGCTTTGTGCTCGAAACAGGGGAGTTCCAGCAGGAGGGAGCCTCCAGCACTCTGGTACCTCATATTTCTAATTTACAACCCTGGTGTTTTCTCTTCTTGTTAACATGGATAGGGCTTGGAGCAACCTGGTCTAGTGCAATGAGAGGTGATATTTGAGATCCCTTCCAACCCATTCTGGGATCCTGTGATTCCATGAACTTGGCCTCCTCACCTTCTGCACCCCACACACCAGGTTTCCCTTCCCTGGCACTGACTGAGGCGCTGGTCAGACCACACAGTTCCTTAGGATGACACAGGCAGTCTGATCTCTGGGGAAACTCTCCAGAACGACCCACCTCTCTTGACTTTATGCCTTGACACATCTGTGAGTCAGCACAGTGGTGATGCATTCTGCCAGATGCTTCCCTAGAAGAGTCGTCCTGACCCAGAGGTTTTGGTAGTCATCTCTGACAGAGACCTCAGCCAGCTTTCCATAGGACAGTCCCATGGAGATTGCAGATGAGCCAGGATGAAGCACTTGCTTTCACACCAGCTCTCTCACTGCTAATGCTTATTGTGTCTGGGATATCTCAGGCCATGGTGATTTCATGCTCTCATTTCCATACTCAGAGGGTTTGCATCTGAGTACACTGCCCCTCCAACTGTTTGCAAGGATGTGGGTGTCTGGTGTTCCCTCTATCAGCCCCTTGCACCTTCGGTTTGCAGCCAAGCCAGTCATCCTTATTAATAGAAAGCTGGATTTCTGTGGTGAGACGTTGAGGTTGGTGTCACAGGGTGCAGCTCGGCGATAAGGACGTGCGTCTGATGCCTTGGAGCACTGGCTCTGAAAGCTCCAACCAAGCCCAGCCTGGACATGTGGAAATGTCCCTGTGGGACTCACCCTTCCAGGCTCCTCCCAGGTCAAGGGGTGCATCTGGCTCTAGAGGGCAGGTTGGTGTGGGAGGCTCTCAGTGCTGCAGCTGTCCAGGGTTGGCCAGGAGAAAGGGAAGGCTGGCAAATGTTTTGAGGCACAGGAGTCTCCTTTTAACCACCCAACAGTGTCCTGGCCAGCCCCACCATCTCCTGCCAGCTCTGGAGATAAGTCCACAGCGGGTCAGACCCAGGGGTCGTCGTGCCCCATCTCTGGCCACAGTAAACTGCAAGTGCCTGGGGTGATGCAGAAGATCAGGAGATGCAGATGGTGACTTTTCCCACTCCTCACCGTTTGCATTAACTGCTTCCTTGTGTGTTTGGTGTGGTGTGAGTCCTACAGCCTCAAAATGTCCTTGCAGACATTTAAGAGATGTCTCCAAGGAGCAGGCCATGGTCTCTCTTGTGCTGTCCTTGTGTTTTTTTCTTGAGATGGACAGATGGACCGAAGTATTTGAGTTTATTGTTTCATGACACTGGTGGGGAAAGAGAGGAAAAAAAACAGAACAACCAACCCTACAGAGAAGTTCCTGTGTCAGGACTGTCTCCAGCCAATGCAGGAGGAATCATCATTGCTGGCCCATTTATTATCTTGTTTTCAGAGGCCTTTCTAAAACGACCCGTGAGCATGGATAATTGTATCAACAGTTAAAATTATTAACACATCATTAATAAATACGAATAATCATATCAAAGGTTAAAATTATTAACAGTTGGTGGTTTTTTTGCTGTTGTTTTCCTTAGCTTTTTGCCTCCCTCCTGCTGCAAGGCGACCATCCCAGCCGGAAACCTCTGCTTTTAAAGGAGGGCTTGCTGAGGAGAAAGGAGTGGGTTTCCTAAGCCACGGGATCAAAGCAAAACCTCCCAGCCTGGCCAGCACACAGGTTTCCTCCCTCTCCCAGGTTCCCAGCTCATGTCCGGCTGGGTGTCCAGCTCAGCCGCCCCCATGGATGCCATGAGTGCTCTCAGCTACCTCAGGATCACCTTTTTTTTATTATTATTATTTTTTTTTTTTTTTGTAATTTAAAAATAATTTGGTGTCTCTCCAGCTGAGTTATCTGCTGCTGCTGCAGAATATGCTGCGTGTCGGACTCCCACAGCCCAAAGCCTCTGTTTCCTTTCTGCCAGTACCTTGGTATCTGCCTTGCCCAGGAGCCTGCTGATGAAGATTTCCTGTTTGTTTTGAGTCACTGCTGGAGTGATAAATATACTTCGTCTCTCTCCTCCGAGAGGAAAGAAACCAGCTGCCCCGAACTAAAGGGAAAAATATGTCGAAATTCCACCAAAGGGCCCTGTTATCACGAGGCTTCCCTGGAAGGATGAAGCAGGGTAACATGAGCTACGGCAAAGGCGCAATTTCTTTATGCAGAACGTTCCCTTTCACATCTGCCTTTGCTCCTTAAATTTAATTTTTAAAACAGGTTAGGAATAAATAAATAAATTTACCACCCCCCCCCCCATAAACTTACACAGTGGAGTAATGCTTGGCTGGATAAACAAACAATTATACTTGTGGTTTCTTGATCTGACCACAAGCTTTAAATGCTGTATTTTTGCATGAACATATAATGCTTCTGGATAAACAATTGTGTTTATATTGTCAGGAGTACCCAGCGTGGTGTTGTGTAATTTCTATGTGCGATTACTGGGATATAGGATAAATTCCAAAAGAAAAGAAAGGAAAGGAAGATTAGATTATTAAGTCATTTTTAATAAAAACAGCATAGTTTGGAATCGCTTATAGCTTAATTTGTAATTTTAAAAGAATGCAGTGCTGGCTTTTAAGTTTCTACAATTATCTTTTCATCTCTTTTTATGCTTTTCTTTACTAGAGATGGGGCCCAAACCAAACCCTTGGATCTAAACCCAAGATCCAGGTTCAGATCTGAGTTCAGAGCTCCAACCTCATTCCCAAAGAAGTCAGGCCAGTGAGCTCCTGCTCGGGCTGCATTTGAATTTTGCAGCCCAGGTTCAGCGGTGTTTGATTCTCAGGAGCCACATGTGGGGCAAGTGGTGGTGGCCTTGGGGCCCTGAGGTGCCTCCAGCCCTGCAGAGCAGCCAGGTGGGGTGGCAGGGGTCACACAAGTGCTGTAGGTCAGTGATACAAGAAAATGCTCATTAAAAATATCTTGGGGGCAGCTTTGGTCTGGTTCGAACCTACCCAAGGCAAGCACAACCTCTTGCCGTGGCTTAGAGGAATGTGCACTTCCGAAGAGGATCTGGGGTTTTTTTGGATGAAAATTCTTCCAAAGGTACTGGTTTCAGCCTCATAAAAAGAGGCACAGGGCTAAGTTTTGCTTTTGATAGTGGTTTGAACTGCTGCTTATGGGAAAAAAGAGGTGGTTTTCCTCCAATTTTTCTACACTTTTTGCTATATTTCTTCTTTTTGTTTTTTTCACGTAGACGCCTTAAGCATTGCCAAACAATATGTGCTTTTCTCTACTCACCAGCACATTCCCACTCCAACAAGCTAACCCAGCTCTCCTTTTTATCACTGAGTGAAATCACATGGAACAAAAATAATTATATTTAAGCAGTTTGAAGTGCATTTTTTTCCCGTGGTTTACCTTTACCATCTCCTAGTAAAATATAATTTCGTCTTTCACAGCAGATGAAAAAAGACCATTATAACTTTAAAGCATGAGATTATAAAAGACTGCAGCTAGTTTAGCTCTCACAGTTAGAAGTTAATTCTAAGTCACTGGAATTGAAAACATCAGTTTGCAACATTTACTGGCTTGCTATAAAAATGTATTCCCCTGTGTTATGTTAAACATGAGAAACTACACCTCGGTGTGTCCATTATTTATATATTTATTCATATCTTGCTGCTTTTGATTCAGCTGTGTAACTGTATGCAAAACAGATAATTACTGGGGAACAGAATAATTTGTATTTTGAGGGGAATAAATACCCTGAAGGATTTGCTTTTGGGGAAAGAACACACTGCAAAGAAATTACATAGATTTTTGAAACAGATATGAAAACAAAACGGAACAAACAAAACAAAAAGGTGAGGAAATACAGGCCCAGCAGCTTTGACCTTAACATGTTTATGGTGGGGGAAATAATTTTCCTTTCTCAACACCCAAATCCACCTTGAAAAATTGAACGCGAGGCCCATTATTTCACATGGTTATGCATAAAACAGGGTTTAATGGCAACTCTACCCAAATATCAGAATGATGCTGAGGGGCTGGCTGATCTCCATGGAGTGGTGAGACTGGGACCAACACATTTTTCCCTGTGAAAAGGGGATACTTAAGAAATACCTGCACCAAACTTGCCTCACACACGGCAATTATTTTGTGAAAAACACCATTTTCCTGTCTCTTTTCAGTCCATGGGGTCCCTTGTGTTCATCACTCTGTGGTGCCATCGGCGGCAAGGGAACAGTCACGGATGGGTTTTCACGCAGGTAGAAGATCTCCCTTCTGCAGCTTTTTTCTCTGATTTAGCACTAGACAGTGGAAGAGAGATGCTGAAGACATTAATTTCAACATTTCCAGTAACAGAATTACTACTGGAAATGTGGCTGAATAACAGCATCACTGCTCATCTCCCTTTGATTTATTCAGCGCCAGCGTTTGCCTGTTCCATTTCTGTTTGCAGGCATTCTGGTGGGAAATAAGAGTTTCCCAAAGTTTCCTACACGTGAGGGTTTTATCAGCAAGTCCGTGCCAAAAATGGTTGTCTGGTCATCTTAAAAGGACTCAGACAGCTTTGAAACCTGGGAGGTTCAAAGGGATATTAAAGCTGTTTTGTGGAGCATCCAAAGGGTCCATCTGCAAGGCCAGGTTGGACAGGGCTTGAAACAACCTGATCTAGTGGAAGGTGTCCTCGCCCCATGGCAGGGGGTGGAATAATATGATCTTTAAGGTCTCTTCCAACCCAAATCATGCTGAGATTTTATGATTCTGTGATCTGCCAACGTCCTGATGGTGCCTCTGAGCATCTCCTGGGACCCAAAGGAGCAGCTCATGTTTGGCTGTGGAAGGGAAATTTCTCACACACATGGGGTGAGTACTCATTGCAGCTGGCTGTTTATCTCAGGTATTTGGAAGGTCTTTTTGCTGTAGTTGTGTCCTTGTCTCTGCCACAGGCACCCCACAAACCCCTGGACACTGAGGCACAAGGAGGGCAAAGTGACACAAAGGGACACATGGCAGGATGTGGGGTGACCCCTAATTTTCCAAATCCTTGGTTACAACAGGAGATGGTTTCTGTGTTACTCTGCCTCATGGGACTGTGCCTTTCCACCAAGAAAAAAAAAGTTTAATATGAAGACACTGTGCAAACAAATATAGTCATGGGTAGCAGCGCAGGAAAAGCAGTTTAACACAGTGCTAAAGAAAATCAAAGTGAAAAATCTCCGGTCTTAAAATCGCAGCCTTAACACTTCCACCAGGACTGATCATAAGTTTCTTTTTCTTTTTTTTTTTTTTTTTCCCTCTTTCCTTTTGGTGGAGAAGTTTTCGAAGGTATTTTTCAAACTTTCCAGTTTAGCAATGTGTTGGCTCAAATTGAAAAGAGAACTAGGCACTGGGTCACAGGCAGAATTAGGTTTGTGCTGGTGGTGGGGGCAGGTTGCTGACACAGCTACAATCAGACAAAACATTCAAAACTTCTGGCTTTGTACTTCTCAAATGCCTCTTTTAGAAAATCGCTTAAGTTGTTATTAACATCCACCACCCACCTTCCCTTTCTGGTCCTGACATTGTGTAATAATAGATAATGTTGACATATGTTCCCTGCTGGTCAGAAATACTATACTTCTGTGAAAGGTAACATTTTCAAGCAATGACAAAATGTATTTTACTTGGACAGAACATTAGTTATTGGACTAATCTCCCAATGTGGGATGTGGGGTAAAAGTTTTAACATTTTAGTTGTGGGAGAAAGTTTGTTGGGACAGTAAAAGCATCAGTATGGGGTGTGTTTAGTTTTCTCCATTTCTAGAGGTACTGGCTGGGTATCAAACTCTTGCGTCCGTAGGAATTTAAAAGAAACATTTGCAGTATGTATGAGGAACAGCTGTCTGTGTACTCCCAGCAACTTTTCAAAATGACTATTTGGACATTTTTTTCCCTTGGAAGGATTAGAAAGCTAAGGAATATGTGTGTGTGTATGTGTGTGTGTGTGTGTGTGTGTGTCCCACGAGCTCTGAGAATAATTTTTTATTTTACTGGATCAATTTTGAAATATTGAGTAATTGTAAAAAGAGCTGCCTTTTTTGTTTCTATTTCCCACTAAACAAAGCTGTCTGAAAATAGAAAAAGAGGAAGAGACAGCAAAATCTTCCAAACAAATATGTTGTGAAAAAACTACTTTTGAAAGTAATCTAGGGTGAGATTCTATAAAAACCTGTCTGCTTTGCCTGTTACCCAGCTCAGCACAAGACAGCACAAGCTTGGGGAAATCGGGTTTTATTTTAGGTCTTACATGGATCTCTCTGCTGGGGAAGCTGGAAATCAATTCCTTTATTGAATCTGGTCTTTCTACGTGCTACAACAGGATCCAGAAATAATCACAGGGGGTCTTGTCATGTGGCAGATAAACATCTCTGGCAGTGGGCTCCCTAAGATTTTTTTTCCCCCTGCACTATGAAGCGGGCTGATGAGAAATGTGGATTTTCCTGCAAAATCAGGGAAGTTTTAGGGAGCAGCCCTATGTCCAGCATTTACCTGCCACCTCCCAGGCTCTGACACACCAGTCTGTGGGGAGTAGGAGCTTTAACCTGCTCAACCCTCGCCCCAAGCCATGAGCCCTGGGGACATCCTGGGGACATCCCAGGGCTTCCCAGCAAACCCTTCATGTTTGGGAAGCGAGGTGCTGCCGTGTGGGTCTGGGATGGGATGTCCCACGGAGCAGCTCCCCCACCAGCTCCCCATCCATCTTCCTTCACCCATCAGGAGCATCCTGTTTGTTTTCAAACTCTCCCTGCGCGTCTGTCGGGCTGCCTTGGGCTGGCTCTGTTCTCAGTTACACCCATTGATGTCAGTGGGGTTGCGTTGGTGGAATCAGGAGGAGAATTTGGCTGCTTGTCGTTTTATTCCCCCTCTCCTCAGTGTTTTTTTTCTTTTCTTTTTTTGACACTGCAGAGGCTGAGCCCAGCCTGCTGCCTGGCTTGTCCCGGGCTCCTGCCGCCGCTGGGGTGAGAGCTTCTCCTCTGCAGCTCCTGCTGCTTGGCACGGCTTCGCTGCTTCGGATCCAATCTCGGCTCAAAACATATCTGTTCTGCTTTCTGCTTCCTCCCTCCCTCTCTGCTCGCTGTAAAGCATTTTGTTATCCAGACTTCACGGAAGGCTCCGTACAAAAGAGCAATGAAGTTGTGAGGTTATTTGTTTTGGTGCGGCCGATCCAATAGTATAAGCTACTTCCCTCCTTTAATCTTCTCCTCTTTAGATAGCACATAGGCTTTTATGTCCATTAATTGTCAGGAATAAATGCTTCTTTAGCTATTACTTCCTGAAACAGAGCAGTGATCTCCCTTACATACAGCTGTTTATATTATGCATAGCACAGCCCTGTCATAGGAATACATTATAAGTTTTTGTGAGACCTTGCACTCGCATTTAACATAATTTCCAGTTTAACTTTCATTTTTCCAAAGCATCCAGTGGGCTACTGAGCAGCAATGCCTGCTGCCCCTCAGCTGCCATGGCTCAGGGACAGCCCCTGCAGAAGCCAGCAGGCATTAGAAGAAATAGAAGAGGGATAGGATATAGTGGGCAAGGTTAGTGGAGTTTCATGTTGCTGCTTTAGGACCTAATCATTATTAATTATTCTCTTAATAGTAGAGGCTTCATGTCCCAGCTGAGATTAAGACCAAATGGTGCCAGATGTAGTGCAAACACCTATTAAGTCATCGTCCCTTTATCAAACAATTTACGGTCTAAATAGACAAGACAGAGAAAAGATGGGAGATGAACAAAGAGGTGTCAGCACCGGAGACAGGAAATTGGAGGAACAGGGGCACTGGGGAAAGGGAGGGAAATGAAGGCCAGAGTGTAACTTCTGGAGATAATCAGAGAAAGACCCACAACTGGGGTAAAAGCAGAGACACACTCCTCTGGAAAGCCACTGAAAATTTCAGCCACAGCTGAAAATGGTCCTGCTCATCACCGCTGCCCACAGGGCTTGGTGGGAAGGAAGATGTGGTGGAGATGCTCATTGCCCACTTCCACCAGCACAACCTGAGCTCCAGCACTGCTGACAGGGCACCTCTGAGCTAACCCAGAGGGTATTTCTGAGCAGGGCTGGGGGATGTTCCCTGCAGCCTCTTCTGCAGGATGGTGGCAAGGAGTGTGCAAGGTTGGTACAAGGAGAAGTCCCCTTAACCTTAAGGACTGCTTTCTCCCTCCTGGTACCTTTCCCAGGCCCCTTGGCGTGTGAGCACCACCAGCCCAGGCTCTCACACTCACTGACATCTACTTACTCCTACTTACACAATTTAATTTGCACCACCTTACAAATCACCTCTGGATTTGGCCCCCAGTTCAGTTCACCTCTAACAAACAGACCAATGTGCTTGGCTACAAATGGTCTGACTGCTCGGGTTTGTCACTTTGAGAGGGCTGCTTTGATTTGTGTCTGTTTTTAAGTTTAGCTCTGCACAGCAGCAAAGAGCTGACAACTTCCTAAAGTTCCTTAAATTCTCAAAATGCTCTATAAATGTTAACTCTCTGGCAACAAAGTATTTGGGACAATTTGCTTAGGTCTTCATGAATAACTTTCTGAAAGGGTTGTGACATACTTGTACCATTATTTTGTATGGCAATTGAAGGAAAAAAAAATCTTGGAAGGATGTTTGTTTTTATTTTTCTTTTTCTGACCACTCTGTTTGGAAGAACTGCCAAGTTTGACTCTAAACTTGCAAGTATAGTAACTTTTTTTTCCTTTGAAACTTGGGTCTATAATGTCTGAAGCAGCTTTTGCTTGAAAGCAATTGTTACGTTGCTGACTCTTGTGATCAATCGAAATCAATTTCATACAGGAGGTTAACAGAGAAGGTCCAAACAAATGAATCCATGTGCATTTATCTGACAGTATTTCATACACAAATAACGAAAGCAGTACATTATCAATTCTCCGTAGTAAGAAGTATTCTTCATGTTTTTGTAAAAAGTACTTAAGAGCCGACTTTGAAGAAAGACTTTGAAAACTTGCCAAACCTTCTTTGTATTTTGAAAGTCCACATCAAGAAAGTAGTAAATAGTCATTGAGCGTAGGAAAAAGGAAACTATTAGCATTGTTTTCTTTGAAAGATAAAAAGAAAAATGCAGTGCAAAACTTCATAATCTCTGAAATGTGTATTTGTTATTTGAATCAATTTAAAACAATTGTCACTGTTAAGTTCATGTTAGCCTGCCTACTGAACTGTATAAAATGGTTCTGTATCTGCTGGTTTCATGTATGTGGGTTCCCCCCTTTCCTCATCTCCTTCTAGTTTTATAGGCTTAAGCATTTCCATTTAACTGCAGAGTTAGAATTTATATGAAGGCTCTGCTTAAAGAATCCAACTTCAGCTTCCCAACCCTCCTCAGGATTTTTAAACCTGTTTTCATTCCTCTAATGGAAGAAAGGATGTTTATCCTTGATTTCTATAAAGCAATAGTTCCTCAGCTTTTCCCTTTCTGGGGCCTCATTGCCATCGTGCAGCAGTTCGTTGTAATGTGTTCAGTTAAAATATCCTCCTTTTCTTTTTGTTGTTGTTGTTGTTTTTATTTTCAGAAGTAAATAGCTCCTGGGCCAGGCTTTCTCTTATTGTTAGTGTGATTTGGTGCAGCATCGTTTTAAAATTGCTGCTTGTCACCAGGAAACATGAGGCCAGGTGGTTTCCATAGGCTGAAAAAAAAAAAGAGAGGATCATGTCAGAGCAAGCTTAACCACGTGTGGGGATGGGAATTTGTGCAGACTCACATAATATTCCACCTTTGAACAGGTACATCACATGCTTGCGCTGAACACAGTAACCTTGGCATTATTTAATGATGTGTAATCAAGGAGCCAGCTTGCCTTTTACCACCACTAATGCAGGTTGTACTTATGCATATATTAATTGCAAAGCCATTAAGCTGTCCCATGTGTGAGGTAGTGCTATGAGGAAATGCCTGTTCACTTCATCTTTAGTAAGTTCAGCACACGTTGGGCTAAAAGGGGATCTAAGCCACGTGTAACCTGCGAGAAACAGAAGTGGAAGTTGGTACGTGGAGAAACATATGTGTGCTATGTAGAAATGGGAGATTTCCCCCTGTTTACCCTGGAAGTGGCTGTGGGTTTTAAAAGGGACACAGCTGAGACCTTGCTTGCGTGGCTTTGTGGGCACGTTGGGGTGTGTGGTGCACAACTACAAACGCTGACCTTTTAAGAGGGATCGTGTCTTTATATAGAAAACGTAAATTTGTGGATGAGATAAAGGTAGGATTACAGTAAGGATTTTTTTGGCAGGAGTTTCTGTGATTGTATTTCTTAAGAAGATAGTTGATGGATTAAACGATCATCTGAGATTTTCAGAGTTCGTAAAGACTTTCAGATTTACCAATTCATCATCTCTTGTCTCCATCTAATTATTACAAATCTGTTGCCTCTAAATATTTGTTGCTGCTGGATATTGACTCATGTCCTGCCCTAGCTTTGCACAGAGTATCTATTCCATTTTACAATAAACAATCAGGAAAACATAAAATAGATTAAACTGTGATAAATGCCGAATGCAGGAAAATATCCTCCTGAAGAGTGAGAGAATTTTTCATGCTTTCTGCCTCCATTTTTTCATTGATAAAATGGACCTATTCACAATAACTTCTCTTATTACTTTTTCTTCTATAACAAATAGTCTAAGCCTGGACCTGCTGATGCCCTGTTCATGCCCCTTTTCCTAGCAGGGAGATGATGACTGAAGTATAGTGGGACAGGGTTTTGTTCTGGCCCTGCACAGGACACACCCAATAATCCCACCCTGTGTCTGAGAGCATTGTCCAAAAGAAGGAGAGAAATTTTAGAGGTTTTACTTTTCTAATAATCAGCATCAAGCAGTCCCCCCCCAGCAGATGAAGAGGAATGTCACATTTGTCCTCATGCCTAGAAGAGCAATGAGAATGATTATTCAGTATTTAAATTATCATTATTTTTTTCTCTTCATGCTAAAAGGATCTTTTTTTAAGAGCGTTTCCCATGCCCTCATTTAGATTGTGACTCTAGGATTTATCTGATAGCTGAGTAAATGCTTTATTTTTTGTGTGTGTGGATGCTCTGATATTCAGCATGTAGCTTAAAAGACACATATTTAGAATTTTCTGGGTATTTGACTAATTTCAATAAGTCCAGGTCTTCATCACAAGTCTTTTAGCATTGCCACATCTTTATGAGCTGGATAGGAGCAGTTTGGATGTTCATACAAATCAATAAAAGAAAAAATTACTTGCTTTTTTTTTTTTAGCAATGGCACTTGTCCATTTCTGCATTCCTGGTAAAAAATGTCTATCAGTAATTCTTTTAGGGATGACTTTTGGTCTAGTTCCTATTCAGTGATAATATCAAATTATTATTCTTCCAAAATGCTAATTTAATGCTGTATTATTCTACCAGTGCTACCCCTGCAATGAAGCAGAATCTCATCAGGTTAAACTTTTCGGTTAGCAAAATCAAAGGGAAAGGCAGAGGGATAAACTCTCCTCTGAGTGATGAGCCAGACGATCCATTGGCCTCAAAGAAATTGGGATTTACAGTGGTGTAATCAAACCCAGAACTTCTCACGTGGATTTTCTATAGATTTTTGTTAATTCTTGAAACATGGAACCGTAATAATCCTCCTGTTCCCAAGGACTCTCTAACTGCAGTCCTAGAGGCACTTATGTTACACTGGATTGAGGAGGTGTGGTTTGCATTGCCCATGTGGAAGTTCTAGGATAACTGCAGCTGGAATGAGCAGAGAAATGCTCATTAATGCATAAACCACTGTAACTATGCCTTGTGCTGCCTAGAAACTTCCTGCCTACATTTTTAAGGAGAAGCTCAAGTTATTCAGCAAAAATATCCTTGACAGTGCTTCACTTTGGTTTGCAGTTGCAAAAAAGTGCTTTTTCAAAATCCAGTTTAGACAAAACCTGTTGGGGCTCCATGCCTTTGGGAAAAGGGGATGTGTCTAAGTTGTTGGTGGGGTGCCATCCAGCCACTATCCTGGGCATCCACCAAATTTTGGGATGAGAGCATCTCGCTGCCGGCCCCCACCCTACCCCGCAGCCTCTGGGACATTCCTACAGCCTCTTTCCAGAGAAATCCCACGCCGGCAGGGTGACTCACATCAGAAGACATTCCAGAAAGAAGAATAATTATGCCGTTGCTGGAATTGATGTAATGGTGTTTTTCAGGATGCTTTAATAGACATGAGTGATGTTTTGGCAGGCAATCGAAATAACCCTGGATATCTGATTGCATTACTGACTGCTACCAAGGGCATCTCTGGGGAAAGGGACATTACTTAAGGTACTTTCTTCATATTTTTAACTTGCTGGAGCTAAGTTTTAGCGCAGCATAGGGCTCTTTTTCAGAAGACAGACATATTGGAGAGCTTAACCAAGACATATAACAAACCAAACTCTAAACATATACAGATTCCAAGAGACAGGCCTGTGTAAACAACATCATAATTCCCTGGGTTATGCGCTGTTTAAAATAACATTCAGCTATGCATTCACCTCAAAAGATTGTCACTTAACAGCGTTGTTTCTTTTTGTAATCTGTATTGTTTAGGTTTATTATGGCTCTCATTTTTTTTTTCCCCCTTTAGAAAACATAAACAATTTCCTCGTTCGCCCTGCGAGCGGGATCCCCGTGTCCTGGCAGCTCTTCCTCTGCGCCATGGCCGGCTCAAAAGATAACAACTCAGGACTGTGTTGAGCCTTCTTCTCCCAAAATTAAGTTTATTCTCTCTGCTCCTATGTGTTTTACAACCATGTTCCTCAGGATGGTGTTTCTCATTATTAATGATTATTACCAGCGTTTAAACACATCGGTTGGAATCCTCTTGTTTAACACCCACGCGGTCCCACCGAGGCCTCATTGCCTTCGTTTAGGCCATATATTAAAAAAATGACAATAAAAGAAGCCCTGCACACTGATGTCCCCGGGTTGTTTTGCAGAGCCTTGTCGTTTAGCTGCTCTCTGCAGGTAAATTGGTCTTTTTCTTGGTCTGGCACGTTGATAAGCCTTCACACTTGGCTGGGCTCGAGGTGCGTTTGTGCAAAGGCAGATTGTTTTAGTTAACATAATCAGTGAACTCACTGTTCTACCTGGATGTCTGGGAGAATTGCCAAGAGATTTCCCAACATTTCAATCAGAGGCAGGGGCTATAAAGCTGTCAGTTTTCTTGTAGGCCAATTTGCCTTTGCCATGGTTCTAACGTTGTGCTCATTTATAAAGAAATCAGCCCAGGTCTTTTGGGGTAATATTTTATGCTGGTTTCAATTTGAAGAAGAATGATTTCTTTTTCTTTCTTCCTCCTTTTTTTACTTTTTATTGTAGAGATGCATTTTTAAAAGCCATTTCCTGATGCAGGGAAATGCCCCACTTTAAGATTCTGATACAATAGTAATTAAAAAATGAATTAAATAATTAATTAATACTCCATTTTTGTTGCCAGCACTGGAGCTGAGCTCCTTTCACATGTTGTACAGCCTCAAGTAAATCTGTTCTTAAACAAAGAAATGAAGCTACTTAGGTCAAATGTTCCGAGTCATCTTGGTCTGCCTAGTAATTAGAATCAGAGATATGTTAAACTACCTGAAAATAATTCACTTTCACAGGGGGAAAAAAGTATACCTACAAGTTTATGGTTTGTAGGTCATTGTCATCTACCCTACTTCCACCTGCTGCAATAAATTCCAGTGAAATATCTACTTCTGAGTACTGAACTTGTTTTTTTTTTTTTCCCCAAGCCTTCAATATTTACCACCTTGTGCCAGGTTACATCATGTAACCTTCCACAATGCTGTGACATTTTTTCAGTGGATGGAATGCATGGAGCAGGGGACCCCTTCCACTTGAAGTTTATTTGATGTTCCCCACAGGAAGTTTGTCAGTATCTGGCTAATTGGATGTTTTTTAAGTATTTTGTCATGTTTAAGGCCTAGGATAACTGTTGGCTATTTTTGCAAGCTGATGGTGAGAAAGGTGGACACGCTCTTTCTGCTCTGCAAAGCTGCAGGGAGTGGTGGTGGCACGGGTGATGCTGAGTGCACGGTCCTGTGTCAGCCTGCAGGACTCAGGTATGTGGTGCCATCAAACACATTTTGCAAGGTAATCCTCAGTAGGTTTGTAATTTTGATGTTTTGGGTTCCTGAGGGTCAACACCTCAAGAACTTGATGCAATGAAGCAGGAGTATGGTGACCTTGGGAGGCAGGAGAGGTGGGGTAGGTTTAGGCTGAACATTGCGGTGGTTCAGTCTGGAGAAGTCTCTACGGAGATCCTTAAGCATCTTCCTAAAGGTGCTGTAAGAGAGCTGAAGAGGGACTCTTTGGTCTTTTTCTTGGGGTCCTGGAGTGACAGAAAAAGGAGGAATGGCTTCACACTGGCAGAGGACAGGTTTAGATGGGATATTAGGAAGAAATTCCTCCCTGTGAGGGTAGTGAGACCCTGGCACAACTCACTCAGAGAAGCTGTGGCTGCCTCATCTCTGAAAGTGTTAAAGGCCACTCTGGATGGGGCTCTGAGAGTCCTGAGTATCTAGTGAGAAATGTCCCTGCCCATGGCAGGCAGGCTTGGAAGGAGATGATCTTTAAGATCCCTTCCAACCCAAACCTTCTGGGATTCTATGATCACCTGTCATGGGAGGATTTCACTCCTACCAGGAGCACATTAAGGCATGACAAATTCACCTGTCGGAGGCCTCACACAGCTGATTTATTTGCCAAGACAGGTGGAGAGCTGCCCAGGCTTATCTCTGAGCAAAGTGGAATGAGAAGAGGCACATTAAAGAAGTTCTGCCTCTGATTGCAAAGACGAGAGCGCGACTGTTACAGCGCCGCAAATTAGCAGACGGTTTTAAACCAGCTCCCCAGCACTGAAATTAAAAGCACTTAATACAGGAATCATATTCTCTAGCTAAGGCACAACGGGACTCTGGTGAATTTAGTTTATAATGCTTCCGTGTTGTAACAGAAATTTGTCTTTTTGAGGCAATCAGGGGAGCCGCATTACAGCAGGACTCGCAAAGATTCGTGTTTGTGTCTGGCGGTTGCAAATGCATTAACTCTTTCATGTGAAACTCCTCTGCCAGTGCCAGGGTTCCTCCTGTGCTGAGTTCAGTGGGCCTCTGAGAAATAATGTTCAGTTCCAGGTGAATAGGGGATAGGTAGCAAAACTGCCACATGTTCATTTCTTGAACAGAAAAAAAGATCTTGTAATGGAATTTTATGAGTAAATATATGTTGGAGTGTTTACTCTTGGAGTGTTTTTGCCAATTTAATAATTAAGCAAGTCAACCTTTGGTGCTGTGGCTCAGCCACTGATCAGATCCATGAACATTTAAATCAAGAACGCAATTTTTGGAGGATTATTATTGTTAAGGAGAAATAAAATTGTCTTGCATTAATTAACATTTTCCTCACACAAAGTGATATAGACATATGGACATAGAATCCCAGAATCCCAGAATGGTTTGGGTGGGCATCTTGTTCCACCCCCTGCCATGGGCAGGGTAGCCTTCTGCTAGACCAGGATTCTCAGAGCCCCATCCAACCTGGCCTTGGACACTTCCAGGGATACGGCAGCCACAGCTTCTTTTGGCAACCTATGCCAGGGCCTCACTACCCAAATGGGGAAAAATTTCTTCCAAATATCCCATCTAAACCTACTCTCTTTGAGTCTGAAGATGTTCCTCCTTGTCCTATCACTCCAAATTCTTGTAAATATTCTCTCACCATCTTTCTCATCAGGTCCCTCCAGGTACCGGATGGCCACAATCAGGACACCCCAAACCCTTCTCTTCCTCAGGATGAAGAATCCCAGTTCTCCCAGCCTCTCCTCATAGGAGAGACTGTCAGCCTAATTTCCCTTTCTCTCAAATGTTGGCAAACACACCACAACACCCTGCATTGTAATGAGATAGCAGAGGAGCTGGCTGCCATGCTCATTACTGTTTCATTACTTGGTGATCGGGAGAGCTTTTTTCCATCAGCGCCTGATTTCTGTGTTATCAGGAAAAGGGCAAGATCTTTGATGATTTGTAACATTCTTCAGAGCTACTAAAAAACTACTTGTTTTCTTCCTTTTCAAGGATAAATCAGTGGTTTATAATTGATCTATAGCAGATCTTTTAGATTTAACCTAGGGTCACGTATAAAATATTAAATATGGCCATTATAGGAACTATGCTTTTTTAAAACAAAAAACTGTATGGGTGTTAGCCTTTATATACTAGACAAATTCCAGCTTGGGTAATTAATTCTTTCCTACATTCATTTTCCATGCAATTTTAATTGGGTACAATATTTTTCACTTCCAGTGCAAAGTAAAAGTGCATTGTCCTGTGCTGTGAAAGAGTTAATACGTGCTGAGCTGGAGGTTGCTGCACTTCAGTAGTAAGTGAATCTGCTACGTATGTTTGAAGAAACCAGCACAGAAAAATGCCAAATCCTCTTGAAATAAGGTACCAAATTTGTCAGATGTTTTGGCATGCTGTAAAAGTTTAAAATTACATTAGTGGCGTCCAAGTTATCACACACATATCCTAAAAAGCAGATTTTCGTAGTGTTCAAATATTCAGCATGCGGCTCATCAGATTGCGTTAACCACCACTACAAAAGGGAAAGGAATCAATACATATGTAAATGTGATTCTGGTTTAAAAATCTATTTTGGGTTTTACTGTTGCCATGCTAAAAGGCATTGTAAACTGCAACAGACCCGTTTCCTATGGGTTGGCTTCCCTCTGCCACCGGAGCAAGTGGAGCACATGGCTCTCCAGAAGAGGAGAGCAGTGAAATGAGGGCTGGTGTTAATAATTTCCAGGAGATCTTGTTCCATGTCAAAGAGGTGCCTAGAGATGAAACCCATTTGAGAGGTTTTCCTGGACTTTGGAAATCACATAGATTGTTTAAACATTTATTATGGATTGCATAGCATGGGCAAAACATACTTTGGTTTTTGGATTAGGCAATGTGTTGTCATTAACACCAGGCTCTGTCTAATTTAAGAAATTTGAGTCAGTTGTCTGAGGCTGTGAGGTCCATTAGCAAATTTTTCTCCATCTGTGGAAGATCTTACAGGTCACCTAGAATTATACTTTTTATTTTTCTGCTCTGGAAGATCCAACTCGATTCAAAATATTCACGAAGTCTGAAATTGTATGTATAAAAAAGAGCAGACAAATAACATTTTCCCCAAGCAGTGGTCCTTGAAGTTGTTTACATTCATCTATATCAATAAAATCAAAAGACGGGTGTTCTTCTTCATCCTCTCCTTTGTACATTGTATTTGTTTCCTTTGAAAAGAGTTGGCACTGGAGAGAATAATGATTGAAATCCCAAAGGTGACAGAATTTGACCCTGACGAGGGTTGAGAAGTTTGGCCGAGCACAGCAAGGGAGTGAGACCCAGGAAACGCTCAGGGAACAAGAGACACCCCAAGGGTGAAGTGTAGGAGGGTGTGGAAAGGATGAGAGCTGCTCTTGGGTCACCCCAAAGGATGTTAATTGCTCCAAGATGACATTTCCCCTGTTGAAATTTGCTCGCCTTGATGTCAGGTATGGAAATTGAAAAAAAAAAAAGAAACTTTGGAAAAGCAAAGAACATGAAGGGAGTTTTGGATTGGTTTGCTAATAGATGCCTGGGGGGGACCAGAAAGGCCATGTGGACAGACATAAGGATTTAAACCAATTTAGGAGATAAAGAGGAGGTGAGAGAAGGCAGAGTTGAGACATAATAAGAGACCGGCCCCATGTTGGCGTAGGGAGCAGAAGCTGATTAAGTAGTGGGGTTGGGGAGAAGGAGTTCTGGTTCATGAAGGTACCTCACTGAAGGAGGGATCCACTCCCAGTCCTCCAACAAAGCATTTGCCCACAGTGCAGTTTTGCCCAGGAATTCATGCTAAAATGCAAAACATTTTGTAGAAACAAAATCTCAGTGAACAAACTTTTGTGCGATAAGTACAGGCAGGTTATCAACAGGGAAAGATATTCATAAAAATATGATCAAATAATATTCTGCCTTTTAAGTTCATCATTGAATAGCCACAGTGGAGTTTTGGTTTGTTTATGCCCAGCACCCAAAGAGAGAACTTCCAGAATATTTGAGGATAATCTGTGGGGATTTTTGCTTCATCTCTAGCTTTCCTCTTGGAATTTAGTTTTCTTGCTGTAATCTGCACATCACTTTAGACTGTTCAAAAATATTTATTATCTTATTAGAGGGAACTACCTTCACTGCTCCTGCAGCAAGGTTTTTGGGAATCAGCCCAAAAAACCATCATGAGCAATGCTGTGCTTTGTGGACTGAAGCAATGTAAATGCAATTATACAAATGATGCAATTTTAACCTTGTGGTTAAGACAGTAACAAACATTCTGGGTTTATGGGGGTTTTGTGTGCTCTTGCATGCTCAGTGATGCATTATGGCACATGCCACCACACTGAAATGCCACATGGAGTTCCCCAGGAGTGTTCAGAAGATGATTTGATGTGGACTGCAGCCATGCAAAGCTGTTGGTCTTCCAGTATCAATATTCCCATATGGAAATGAGTGAGGAGATTCACTGACTTTGGGAAGCCAGCAGGAAATTGATCTGTTTTGTCTTCATGTTGGCATTGATGTAGAACAGTATTAGAGAGAGGAATGTTCAGTACCCAGTAAAGAGAAAGGGAAACTCTGTATCCTTAGGATCTTCCTTTCCTCCCCACATGATTTGCAGGTAGAGTAAAGGCAGCACAGCAAGGAGGGAGCTGATGATTTCTCATCTCATGCTTTTACCACAGGGATATATTTCCTCTTTATCTTTCCCCCCCTGTCTACCCCAAATGCCTGAAAATGATGCTTCTCCTCTCATTCTCTTTTGAAACATTGATGTAGAAGGTTTGGAAAACCAAAATTTTTGATATGAAGCAATAGCCACTGAGAACTCATCGAATATAGCAGTTATTTTTTTCTTTCCAAGCCTTTGGTTGCTACATCACATCTCCAAATTCACTGTCTTTCAGCTATTATGTGACCCCATTGTGACTCTATCCAATGATTAATATGGGATTAATAACTTTGTCCAGGGAATGTTGGTGTAAAGGAGTGACTGCTGCTGACTGTGCCCCTGTTAATGACACATTTCCATCGGTTTGGAGAGCAAATTATTGTGTGCCTCACCTACTCAAAAAGAGCTGTTCCAAGAAAAGAGAGTATTAGACTGTATCTTCAGGAACAATCTGTTTTCTGTCTGTAATTAATATGTTCCGGATTGTTTGGCTGCTCTTGTCAGTGCATCACAAACTGGACTATTATGCTCAAAGCTACTTTTGGGACATCCAGTAATAGCTCCTTCTAAAAGCATTGAGAGCAACCCCTGTAAATCACTGTGGGTTTGAATAACTATCCAGCTTTGCCTAAACCATGCCAGGTTTCTGTAAGAAGTGATGAGCTATCACTGGGTAAAAAAAAAAAGAAAAGTATCCTTGATTCACACCTCGCTGGTGTAAATCCTGTTCCAATTTTAAAAGCACCTTGTTATAACAGTGTTGGACAGAGGAATTCTTGAGGCTAAGTGACATTTGCAGCCTATGATACTGGTGTATCTGTGCTGTGTATCCATCAACATTTGGCATTTAAGAAAATCTGCTCATCCTCGCATCGCCTGTTAAACACTCACTCTATTAGCAAAAAAAAAAAAAAAAAAAAAGGGAAGTAGAAAGAAGAAAATAATCCTCTTTGTATTTGAGTTTTTAATAAGCAAAAAAAAAGGGTCAGTGTGACCACAACAGAGTGAAATCAGCCCCAAATGACCTCAGGAAAATGTACACCTTGAAGCCAAAGGTGGGTTAAAATGACATTTTTTTGTCCACGAATTCATGCTGGAATAACTTGCTCTCTTTAGTGTGCACAGCTGTATTATCCCGGGGCAGTTTTTGGCTCGGTGTGAATTTACACATCTGTCAGATCGCTTGGAGATCCATAGGCAAGATGTAGTGCTGGAGAACATTGTGTGGATTTGGGATGTTTCCTGTAGGAGCTGGGAAGCGATGAGGAACGAAAGGCTTGCCTGCTCTCCTCCCTACCCATCGCCCTCCGCTCCAAGGAACAGGACAAAAGCACGTCTGTTCACAGGTGATTTTATGCTCTGCTTCAGAACTTCATTCTTATTTCAAACCCACAGTTTTTTAGTTCAAAACTGCTAATTTAAAACTGCTTGTGCAGTCCCTCCAGTTTATTCCAAATAGCAGTCCCCAAGGGGTGTTTAAATTTGTGTTAAGGACTAGAGGTTTTTCTGGTGTTTTGGAATCATAAGCTGAGCATCAGACTATGAATACTGAAGCTGATCTAGGGATTCAACCACAGATCAGATTCCTTTTCTTCTAGTTTCTTTTTCCTTCATGAAAGGAGGTGGATGTGTGACATGTTCACCTCTACTCCCAGGTAACAAATCATAGGATAAGAGGAGATGGCCTCAGATTGTGGCAGGGGACATTTAGGTTGAATATTAGGGAAAATTTCTTCACCAAAAGCATTGTCCTGCCCTGGCAGAGGTTGCCCAGGGCAGCAATGAAGTCTCCATCCCTGGAGAGATTTAAAAGCCTTGTGGATGTGGCACTTGGGGACGTGGTCAGTGGTGGGCTTGGCAGTGCTGGGGCAATTGTTGGACTCAATAAAACTTAGAGGTCTTTCCTAACCTAAATGATTCTATAATTTGATTCTATAGTTTTGTATTCATTTAGTCATTTCTATGTTGTCTTTTTTTCCTGGACTACTGTTCATACCTCAGCTCCATAATTTTTGTGTCTTCAAAACCAAGGGCATTTCCCTTGACTTCTCAAGGCACTCTGCCTTATTCATGATCCCGATTTCCTCTCCAGAACTCTTTATACCTTCCTACTGCTGTGCCATGGCCTGAGCTGGAGCCTTAAAACAACACAATTCCTTCACCTGCCGCTGCTACCAGCTTCCCAGATATCTTTTGGAATATTTTAATTTATTCCCTGTGTGGTGGTTTTACATCACTCTGGCCTCTAACTTGGAATTTTGGGGTGCAGTTTCTCCGCTGCTACGTAAAATATGTAGGTTGCATTGCTCATATAGCAAACCATTTTTTAAATTCCTGACCCTGGGATAGGCCGAAAAAGCAAAACTTTTCCTTGATGTTTATAGAGGGAGAGTGAGCATAGTAGAGCAGGAGAGGGTTTCCTTGTTTGCAGAGCCCCATTGCAGGGTTTGGGGCTGTGTCATGTGTGTTGGTGGAGCGAAAGGCGAGGCGGACGTGCTCGCTTGGATTGGTTTTGGGGGAGGCTGTGCAGAGCTCACAGTGGAGCTGGCACAGCTTCCAGGCCTGGGGTTAAGTTGCTCAGTTTGGTTCAATTGGTAATTAATAAGAGCAATGGCCAATTTGACTTTATACCATGTGTCTGTCTGTGTGGAACCTGGCACACGCAAACCGCCTTTCTACCCAGCAAGATGGTCAGCGTATTTTTTGACATTCTGGGAGCTAAGAAGCATGTGGAGTTTTTGGTGAAGGAAGAATAATCCTCCTGGCCCCTGACACAGGTTTAAAATGGTGGTTAAATGTGACTTTCAAAAATGTTTCTGGAGTGCTGTTGTAGGCTCACCTCCTACAGCTTCCAGATTTTCAGCAGACAGGTCCCTCACAGTTTCAGGGCAGCGTCCCAGCAGTTGGGTTGTCTCGTAAACCCAGAAGGGGCCACCAACATTTTGGTGCAAGACTTCCCCCCACACCCCTCCAAAGAGGAACATCTGCTCCTTAGCATGCTGCTCATTTCCATGGCAGGACTCCAGTTGCTCTTCCAACGCAGAGCTCGGCAATAGTAGTGCTGGTGTCTGAGCCCTGGAACAAACCAAGTGGTTTTGCGTGTGCTTTTGTGTGCCATGAGTTATTTCTACTGTGTGCTTATTTATAATAATGGGCATTCATTATTATGAGGGAGCCTTTTTGCTCAGGAATCATCACAGTACACGCTGTAAATGCATCTTGACAATAGTTTGCGTTTGTAGATTATGGACTCATAATACGTATTTATTTGTGTGTATAAAACTGTAATACCAAATGCATAGTAAAAACAAAAAAATAAAAAAAGACAAAAAAAGAAAACCAACCCAAAAAACAAACCTTAGGAAATTGCATGAACAGTAGTTCCATTTAAAATATCATATCTTGGCCAATTTTGTTATGTCCAAATATCCTAGTCACATTGTAGACTAACAGCCTGCCAAATTTCACTTAAAAGCACAGCCAATTTTTAAGTTACAGAAGCACAAAGAGCAGTGGAATGTTCTTTTTTAGGACTCCTCTAACTTAAACAAAAATTATAAGGTTTTTATTGTTTTGCTTAAATCCAAGGGAAAAAAATTATTTGCTGCAACTCAGCCTGAATCACACTGCAGAGTTCAGCATTTGGCTGTTCTACACGAGCAGAGTGTGCTACTTAAAACAAGTTGATTTGCTCCTTGGAAGTTCAAAGCCCATGTAAAAGTATATCTATTAGTAAATATGAGGCAGTCAGAGGAATTTTTATTAATGGAATATAGCTTTATTTATTTATTCCCACCCCCGCCTCCCTCCAAGCAGAGCAGTTCTCCCATTGGACTATTAACTAGAGATATTTTCCCTGCTGATTGCTGCTCTGAATTGGGTTTTTTTTAGAGGCTTTATCTTGCTCTTTTCAGATTGTAACGGGATACACTGTCTCACTCCCAGTGCAATAAAGAGAAAGTTTAAAATAATCTGAACTAAGACACACTGACTGCTTTCTTTGCTCCTAGCAGTGATGGTCAGGGACTACTATTAAAATATCTTAAAGGAAAGAAAATAATATTCAAATTGTGGACATAACCCCAAATGTTGCATGAAAGAATTGTGGGGAATTTTTTAAATTTTAACTAAGGTTTTGTTGTCAGGAAAGAAAAAAATCCACTTTTAAGATTTCTCATCTACATACTTAAAATCATTTTCTACTGGCATCAAAGGAACAAATGCATGGATTCATTAGAATAATTACAGGGAAAAAAAAAGGAGGAAAATGGAACGAGTGCGTTAAAATCTCCATTTTAGCTCTGTATATTGCCTGCCATGCGGGGGGAAAACAGTTAATTAGGAGAGCAAAAGGCAGCACAGACAGAAAATGTGCTGTGTGACAAAGGTGGCAGAACTCGACAAAGATTCTGACTAAAGGAAGTTATAATCGTCCCTATAGGATGGCTTAAAAAAAAAGAGAAATATTTATATTAAAAAAAAATTTAAAAAGGCATATTTAAAAGCCCCATAGCAACTTGGTTAGGATATTTCTGAAAGGGCTGTTAAATAGTATTTATTTCTTTCTGCAGCGCAGGCGGCTGCTGCTCCCTCCGCGCTGCCCGCGCCGCCTCCAGCCCCGCGCCCCGTCCGCATCCCCGTCCCCATTCCCGTCCCCATTCCCGTCCCCATTCCCGTTCTTTATTCCCAGAGCAGCTCTCAGCCCGCGTGGCCAATCGGGGCGGCAGCGCCGGCCCAGGACCGCGCTTGGTGCTCAGCTCCAAATGTGATTCCAGCCCTGACAGGGGGATTATAGGAAACAGATGACTTACGCTTCTAATTTGTGGCCTTAAATTGCAAACAGAATTTCAGGAGTCGAGCGGAGTAATAAATGGCAATAGAGAAAGCCACACACAGCCAAATCAGTATGTGGTGGTTGTAGGTTAAACTAAATAGGAAGAGACAGGTTATGATGGTTTAGTGTATTACAGAGAAGAAAGTCTTAAATTACTGGTGCTGAGAGGTATTGCACTATGGCAGACAGTATTGCATTGTGTAGTCTACAGATATCACAAGCAGAACAATAAAAAAGCAGGTTTAGCATAAAACCTGTTGCTGGACAAATCTTTTTTTCCTTCTCCTCGAAATGGAAGCAGTGTTTTATGTTTGTTTTGACCTTAACTATGTGCTTGCCCCTTAACATCTGTTTTCTACTGTTGCAGTTTTTCACACCAAATTAACTGTCAGGGCTTCAGATAAAATAAAGTTGAAAATACTTCCAAATTATTTTTTTGGTGACTTTCAAGAATACAAGAGTGTCCTGTTACTCTTCCTGTCCTTATCTCCTACAGGCATAAAATATATTCTGTTAAACATTTTCAAACTGTTAAAAATTAAAATGGCAGATTTTAAACTTTTTTTCCTTTCCCCCCTTTTGCTGATGGCATCTCTGCCAGCCGCTGCTTTTCATGTAGTGGCATCAGAGTGTGTTTTGGAGGAAATTTTTGCTCTTTCCCGCTGGATCTGCTGACTTCTTTTGTTATCATTTGTAGCTCCTGGTTCTGAAAAGCTTCAGCGTGTTTATTTAATGATGATTTGTATCAAAAGCTTGCTCCACGGTGTTAATTGGTGCATGCTCCTTGTAAGCCTTAAATTATAAAGATATATTCCTAGAGCCCACAGTGGTCTCAGCTCTCTCATATGCCAGTGACTAATGTGGGATTTGCTTTTTATTTTTTTTTAATCCAATACAAGAGGGAAGGAGAGATGAGGAATATGCTTAAAGGTCTGGAGGAATAGCTGGTACCACAAAGGCATATGTCAATTGTTAGTGCTTCTTAAGCCTCTTAATTTGCAGATGTATTTTAAAAGATGGAATGAGTCTTGTCTTTAACAGTATGTGATCTCTGGAGCCTCTGGAAGCTGCTAGAAAAACATTCCCATTACACCCTGAGTAATGTGCCAGTATTATCCTACTACCCAGATAATATTGCCCTAAACTGACAACTGGCCAGACCTCCAAAGAGCATTAACCCAAAGGTTTAAAACAAGAGAGGAGAAATAAACCTTTGGCACCCCGGCGCTTTGCATTCCTGTGCTGTACAGGACCCTGAGCTGTGCAACCTGTGGTCTCCATCCTGGTGATTTCCCACTCTGAGAAACCCTTTAGTGTTTCTAAAGGGCATTGTGGCAGGGCCAACGTGGACGTTTCATTCCAGGCAGCAGAGCCTGCCTGCATTTGAATGAACATAACTGTTATTATTGCAAAATGATTATTGTTTTAAGCGGCTCTTTTGATTATCATTGAAAATGACTGGCTAAATACATTTTGATTAATCACTTGCAAAAATTATGCTTGTTAGAACTGTTTTATATTCTCAGTCACTGTGCTCTCACTGTAGGTTGTAGCCATTTCTTTACAGATGAAGATTTTTTCCCTTTAAGTCACCTGGTGAGAAAGGAAAACAAATCTTTGTTGAAAGCTTTTGTCTGCGAGACAGACTCCTCTTTTCATCCCTATGTCCTTTAAAAAAATGCTCAATTATTGTCTGTGCCATGGAGGGAAGAATGGGGCCTACACAGGACCTGAACCTTTTCAGACAGGAGATGGCTTTTGTTTTTGCACCCCATCAACACCGCTCACCTAATTAAATCTGATATCTCTGGCTGAAGCAAAATGATTTGTTAATAGTTCTTTGGGAATTTCCTTAATGAGTTGAGATGTCTTTTGTATGGTACATGTGGGGGTATTTCGCAAATGGAGCTGAAAAAGAAGAAAAAAAAAAAAGAAAGAAAGAAAAAGAAAAATGGGGCAAAGAGAGAAGAGAAAGAGCAGCAGAGCAAGGTGTGGGCTGATGGCAGGTCCTGGTGGGCTGCCGGCAGTCATTAGCCGGGGACAGGCGGCGGAGGAGCCCTCCCCATCCCGCACAGCCAGGGACATCTGTCAGGGACTCGGGTGTTACACCTTGATCAGGCAGAGACAGTGACACCATTTTCTTTAACAAACACCAGCAGCTTTTCTTTCTCCTTTATTTTAACATTTCTCAGGGGTTGGATTCCCTTTCTTCTCCTGCTCTGCTGAGAGTAAAAGGAGCTTGTTAACTTGCTTAGATATTTTGACTGCTGATGCACTTTGGCCACTTGCCTGTGGTAACAGTGTCAAAGCATTACTTGGGATAATTGCTATATTTGCAGTCTGAAGAGTGCTCTGACTTAGTGTTCAAGCTGCTGAATAAAAAAGAAATTGTCATTTTGGAAGAAATCTGTGAATTACCCTCCCAGTTAAAAAAGTGCACAATTTTCAAAATGTCTTTCCCCCTTGTGTTCAAGCATAATGTTAGTCAGATAATTAACATTTTAATAACTCGCTTAAAATATGAGAGCGGCTTAAAAGGCTCTGGTTTCAGTAGGGTTTTGTTTTGTTTTTATTTTTAGCTTTGGGGATTAACCACTATGGGGCTCTATTTCTTCATTCTGTGCATACCCAAAAGTACCCACCGGTCCATAAAAACACCGTGAGCTTCCAGCTTGGGCTTCTCAAAGGATGCAGAATCCAGCTCAGAGTTTTCACCCAGTTTACTTGTCTTCCTAGTTTCAAACTTTGAACTAATACTGTAAAAATATCAGTGCTCTTGTAATTATGAAATAACTGGGATATTAAAAATATTAGTTAGGTTGTCAGTTGTGGCTCAAGCCATACTGCATATGGATAGCCCATGACAATTTTTTGATAGCCCTTCATTTAGTAAAGATGTGAATAATTTATACGTGCTCTAATGACATCCATTTTCCACGTGGAAGTTGAGACTATAATGGAATTTAATTGTATGAATGCACCATAAGAAAAGGCACCTTTAAACCATGTTTGTTATGCATTGCACCTTTCTGAAACACTTGTGCATCCCATTTGTTGTGCAATCTTCAATCTTTTCCTTTGAGAGATTAGAACAGGTACCATGGGCAGGCTTTGGTCTGGGAAAAAGTCCAGATTTCTTGTAGACTCACTGGATGTCCTCGAGCTTCCTCTGATCCACCTTTAGCAGGGGCACCTGGCAGGATCTGGTTGGAGCAAGGGTTTGGAATCCAAGGACCATGGACTCCAGGTCAGGTCAACATCAGCAGCACAGAGCAAAGGCAGGAGAAGATGATCCAAGCACACATTGCTTCTTGGGGCCCCTTTACTGTCAAGTTTTCCCCCAAAACTCTGAAAGAGAAAGTAAACAGAATAGAAAGATATATTCTGATATTTGGAATTGTTCTTCAAATCCTACTTGTCTGGAGTCACACTTGAAATTGCACTGGATCACAGCATCACAGCACCCAGGCAATGCACTGTGGAATCGTGGAATCCCAGCATGGTTTGGGTTGGAAGGGACCTTGTTACAACCCTCTTGCCAAGAAAAAGGACACCTTCCAATGGACAAGACTGCCCCAAGCCTGGTCTTGAACACTTCCAGGGATGGGGAATTTAGCAGACTAAACCTGTTGAGAAATCCAACATTTAATATCATCTAAAGGACATCCAGCAGGAGAAACAGAATGATGAAAGGCTGGAGTGAACATTTCCAATGCCCATCCTCGTGCCCAAGTTAATCAGCCCAGAAATTACCAGTTATCATCAGCCCTGCTGCTGTTTCTCGCTTACCTGTGTTCAGTTTCAGTCCTCTTGCATCTGGCTCCTGTCGTTTTATGGCACACTGATAAACAGCTATTGATTTAATCAAAATTACACAGCCAGGACAGTGCTTGGCCCCAGGAAATCTTGCAGGGAAGCACCTAGTAAAATTACTCATCCTGCATTTTTCTGTTGCTCGTGGGCTTCAGCACTCGCCAACTCTAATGCAAAGTGAAGCATACTTTGTTCTTCTGCCTCCAGATACCTTGTGCGGCTGCCTGATGCACTCTGATGTGCATTTCACCTGGCATTTGGAAGTATTTATTTAACACAGGCATGATTACTTCTCTGGCGGTGTTAATTCTGAAAAATGCTGAGCTCTTCCAAAAAGTGCTGATTGCTCTCCTGAGCGACAAGGTGGCAAAGGGGAACGGTGCAGGGTCCCAGCTGATGTGGCCCGAGGCTGTTGGTGGGGAGGGTTTAATGTGCATGACAAATTTGCTGCTAATAAAATTGTTCAGGGCCAGATTTTTACTCTGGGTTATGTGGATTTGAATTTGCAGCTCTTCCAGAGGGTTAATTTGTTACTGGAAATTTCAAAGGTGGGGTAGGTCAGAATCTGGCTGGCTGCGTTTTGGGGTGTATTCTGCTCAGTGAAACACTGCCTGTTTTAACTCTTATTTAATTATTCCTCTATAATTACCTTTTTCCTTTTAAAAGAGCTCTTTTTATTTTGTTTTATTTTAATTTTAATTTTCTTTCCTAATAATTTACAAAGTACTTCTGTATTAAACAAAAAAGCAAAACAAAACCACTCCATTAAAAAAAAAAAACACAAAAAACCAACAACAAAACCCCCCACCCCTCCAAACACAAAAATCCCAAAAGTTACATAGTATGAAAGGAAAGCTCCTTTCTGTTAGGGTAGGATCACCAGGGCTGGGATAAGCCCCTTGCCATATTATACATATTTGAAACATGAGAGCTATTGTTTTGAAGCTTTACTATGTTATTGTCCTGCTTGTCTGAGTAAGAAGCGCGTATCTCTGGTGGATGGAGGTTAGCTAAGTAAGTCATGCATAGATGGAATTTATTAAGTTTGCATGGTAGTGACAGCTGTGAGTGGGAACAGTAACTCTGAACGTGCCAGGGCTGAGAAAGGGAAGGAATTTTCATATGTGTCTTAAAGGAAAATGGTGGGGTAATGGTGAGAGCTCTTCTAATCACTCCATCACATTACCAAGGGGGAAAGTCACTGAAATGATTTTTAAAGTGTAATAGTCTGGCTGAGAACTGTCTTTGGACAAGCTCACCAGGCACATGAGGACAGGGAAGAGTCAGAACCACTGAAAATCACCAATTTAATACAAATCCATTCAAAAGGAGTTATAAATATACATCAGTGCAATGTAGGAACTAGTTAAGTTGTCTGTTAAATTGGCTAAAAATGTTTTTTAAATATAGAATTCACCCCCAAATCACTTCCTAACCATCTGATCTTCAGGAGCTCCTTGTAGAAACATTTTTTTTCCCCTTTCTTTATTTTGCATTCCCTCTCTGCCTCCTGAGATGAAACTCACCTTTGCTGCTGGATCATTAAAATGGCAGCTGTCACTTAGAGGGAGACAAATTCCAGTTGCTGGGGCTGATCCTGGCAGGGCTGTGTATGCAGAGAAAGGTCAGCCTGGCTTGTGAGAGCCAGGGATGGGCTGCCTGGGGAGCAGAGCAGACCCAGGCAGGGGCAGAGGGAGAAACACTGGGAAAGGGGGAAATATTTGTTAATGATGCACCTGATATTAATCCAGCTCACCCTCCTGGTTTGTAGCTCTGGGTGTGGTGAATCAGACAAGCAAAAGAACCCATCTGGAGCAGGGATGCTCCAACCCAAAAATAGCGAGAGGAGATATCTCCTTCCTCCCAATGCTGCCTGGAGCGGTTCCAGAGCAGAACTTACTGACACGGCTTTTAAACGTCCCTTTCAAACCCAAAATCCTTCTCTGGCACCTGTGGGGCTACCAAAATGAGAGGTGATCCCTCTGCACCTCCTCTGCCACCCCTTTGTGCCCTTCCTCCTCTTGCCCTTCCCTGGCTGCACCCAGGACCCCATTCCCACACGCTGCACATATCAGAAATATCACAGGATGGGCTCTGCCAGTACATTTTCATGTGGTTTAGGTATAAATCTGAACAGCAGAGCATGATGTCTGCCCTGTTTCTTTAAAACAGGGTTTTTTGTTCCTTTTGTTTGATATTATATATATGTTTTTAAAACAACCCCCCTCTTCATAACTCTCAGCACCATTCAAGTTTTTTTTTCCAGGCAGATTAAAATTAATTCTAATTTTAGAGAGCTCTTTAGGTGACATCTTTTAATTTTCACCTTTTCCAGGGCTTTTGTTGCAGCCTAAAAATGAGCTTATGGTAGGTTAAATCCATGTTGTTAATGAAGCACTTCTTGCTCTGTGTTTTTTTTGGTTGTTGTTAGACCACATAGGATATGTTCTGTTGGTGTGTGGGGACTTCTGATTAGATGAGAATTTACCTCTGAGGAAGCTCAGATTATCACACATAAAGCATAAGAAATAGAAAAATGATGTGCACAACCATGAAAAAAACAATGGATCTTATCTTTAGTTTTTTTCCTAATCACCCTCCAGCATCACTACAGCAGTTATGTTGCCTCAGGGCTCGCTAGGATTTATAGTTTATTAAAACATTGATAAGAGCAGCTGAGCGAGCAGTGAACTGGATGTTCGGTAAATATTAGTCTGAATTTGTGGCAGAATTTTGATCCGACGTGTTCACAGCTCTCCTGCATTTACAAAGTTCACTGCAGAATCGCTCTGCACTGACTACTTTGGCAAATTTTGTGTGTGTGATTTTTTTCCTGGTAGGGAGCTAACCCGTGTAGATCAAACAGCTCTTGCTGTGGCTGGAAACACAGTTTGAAGTTGACGTTCTGTCTGTCACATGAATTCCATATTTCACTTAATAAGTTATGCAAATGGTGGATTTCATGTTTGGCTTTTTTGTAGTGTTGACTTTGAGTTTTGAATAACATCCAGGCTTAATAGTTTGATTAGTGAAATTAGAGAATAATTGGGAAGAGCAAATCGTTGCTTTTGTGATCTGTCAGTGAATCACTTAGATGAAACTATTCCCTGTGCCTTGTTTCCTTGTCTTATATTTTGACACTTGATGCCACATCACTCAGGGATTACCATGAGGAGCTTTCCCTTCCTTTGCAGGGAAGTAAAACCAACCCCCCCACACACAATGGGAAGCCCAGAGCTGAGTGGGAATACCAGCACTACCTTAATGGATGTCACCTCCGTGGATTTATGGATCCCACTGCATCTAAATAATGGAGGAGAAGTGATGCAATACCCTCCACCCCTCATTCTCTGTGGCTTGCTGCCAATGGGGCTAAAAGTAGCTTCTTCTCATCCAAATTCTCTATTTGGTGGGATTTTTAGCATTGGTATTTTTTCCAGGTTTGGTCAAAGCTAAGAAATCCTGGCTTAGGCTGTTTCAAAGAAGGAGATGAAATAATGCAAGAATTAAACGAAAATTTTAACTCCACATCATTTTCCTCTTGAGCAGCAAATGAAGACCTGTTATAAATCCCACTTTGAAACACACAGGTACAATAGGTTGTAAAAATGCTGAGTTACCTTGGGTTTGCCTGGTAGCAGGAAGACAGAACATCGTGCCTGGTGCAAACCTGAGCTCACATGTGGCCATGACCCAAGTGCCCAGCCTGCAAGAACTGCCTCTGCCCCCCAGAGCCAGGCCATGCCAAGCTGTGCCACATCTGGGCCTCACATCTGCATGGCAAAGAAACCTGCATTGCCTTCCCAAGAGCTGTTTGTAGGCTCATTAGAATAAATAAATAAATACAAGGAGGAAGAAAAATAGCCTCAAATCTCAGCTGATCATATCTTGGTGGATAATTTAGCAAAAGTGCACATATTCTGCCCATTTTAGCAGAAGGAAAGATTTTCTTCCAGGATTTTCCCGACTAAGAAAGTCTGTCGGTGCTGTGAACTGAAGAAGAAAGAAGCAGGAAAAAAAAACCCCATTCATGCCTCCCTAAGTGAAATCACTTATCCCTGTTTTACCAGCCTTTATCAGAGTTTGTACACTTCCTCCAATTAAATAATTTTTTTTCTTCAGGGGAGCTCGTGAGGCACTTACATAAATTCTCTTAATTTCTGAGTAATGCAGTCCTGACAATCACTTAAGACAGTGGAGTTGATACCACTGTCAGGGAAGACTCTTTTTCAAAAGAATGTTTTTATAGAATATCACTGTGACACTTCGCTTAGATGGATGTCTTTAGCAGAATTTGATTAATGTAATGTAATAAAAGAGATGCACACTAAAGTGTCTGTACATGTCTTGTTAAGTATGTTTGATTCATTATATGTAGTTCTCCTCACTTCTTTTCTCTTTCCCCAGTTCATTTTTTATCATTTCAATAATATATCTATAAATATGAAAAAGTTGGCACTTTCTTTGACGTATATGGCTATTAATTCATAACTCTAAAAAATTGTATCTTTCAACTTGTCACTTTAAAGCTTGTACAGTTTATTACAGTAAGTAACCTGTGTTGGAAATTAGATTTTGAACTTTAGCAAGGAGATAAATAAGCTTGTGGACATAGAAGTTATGGAGAAGATACCTAGATATAGTGCTAGAATAAAATTGCATGAAAAGATCACTTACTTGAAGATGATAATTTCAGAGCTCCCTGAGGATCACATTAAGATTGCGTATAGGAAATGGGCTTCAGCTTGAATTCCAATAACTTTAATTCCTAGAAATGGCAATATTTCAGTTAATCCTTTTCCTTGGGTGTATGAGCCTCATTCTGTAGGCCAATAATATGTATCAGCAGCATGCAATTTCACTAAATATAGGAAATTTACTTTAGAAAGACTCCTGAAAATTCCTCTAGCCCAAGCTTTGTCTGTCCTTTTGCAGTATCAATCAATCTGAGGAAGAGAAAAACCTGGAATATTTTAATAGCTTTGCTACAGAGTGTGCCATAACTTTTAAAGGGAACCAGGCTAGATGTTTCCTAGTTGGCCAAGTAAGTCCTGGGAGAAGTAAGAATGATCATTAATGTTCTAATGCTGTTTTGCTCTGATAGGAAAAGAGCTGCTCTGCTCCTTTTCTAGTGAGTTTTTAGCCTGTGAATTTTCCAGAGCAGATCTGACAGGTCATCTGACAGTCCAAGCTTGGATCACTTCAGGTTTGGGAGTGCAGAGATTGCTGGCACTGAGGATTCTGCAGCTGGGAACTCTTCTTTGAGTGAATGTTTCTCAGGGCTCATCTGGGACTGGGAAAGTTTCTCAAGGGGGTTAAGTAGGATGGGAGACTCTGAGCTCAGCACGTTGTTATCAGCCTTCCTGGTGTGGAGGGTCTGCAGGGGAATGGGGAGGGGAGCAGAGGAAGGAGAGAGCCACTCTGCAAAGTTCTTTCTATCCTCCTACCAGCGGGTTGTTTCATTTGGTTACGGCAGGGAATGGGTGAGTGGGACTCGGCAGGCAGAACGTGTCAGGAGCTCACACTACTGACATCCAGAGCACAGACCACATGGGGTGGGTGGAAACAGTGCCCCAGGGGGGGCTGGCAGTGGGTGTAAGGTGGGTTTGTTGGCAGCAGGAAATGCAGAAGTCGGGGCAGGCCGGGAGCAATGGGAAACCGCACGGCGCAACTGCTGCGGGATTGCAAATCACAGAGAGCCCGAGGAGCACCCGGCGAGCAGGGGAGATGTGCTGGGGAAAGATGTGTGAAATCAGAGCTCCCAAGTGAGGACAGATGGACCAGCCACAGGAAGAGGGAGGCGAGGAAGGTGGGGATGCCACAGAAGACGTGCCATTTGGTACGTGGTGTAGGAGCATTTCGCTGTTACTTTTTCTGCAAAGCGGGGATTTTATAACTAATGCTTCGCCATGGTTTTTGTTAGACCAGGGCATGTGGTGCTGATAACATGCATCCTCAGAATGTGGTTGTGTTAATTAAGTGCATGGAGTAAACAGGATCAAAAAAAGCAGCCAGGGGGATTCACTTTTGAGAAGTGCTCAAGCTTCGGTGTTTTCTGAGGCTTTGGGGAAGCACACGTGGCTGCCTGGAAGCCACAGCTGGTGACAGCAGGTCTTTGGGCACCCTGCAAAGAATACTGAGTCCTCACAAAACAGAGGGAGGGCTCTGGATGAACACTGGGCCAGCAGCACCCAGACCAGCACAGACAATGTTCATGATACGGGGAAACAATGTCAGTGTTACAAACACCTCGCTGGAAAATCCTGGGATGAGTGTCATGCCCAGGAGCTGGGCAGGTGCTCTGAGGCTGATCCTCCAAGACACAGTCACACCTTGGAAGCTGAAGTTCCTGTTTCCCAGCGGGGGAAGATGGCCCTGCCAGATATGCACAGGAAGGAGACAGGCCCTGGCATATGTTACCCATAGAAGCTGTGGTATCCCCATCCCTGAAGGTGTCCAAGACCAAGCTGGATGGGGCTTTGCACAATCTGGACCAGTGGAAAATGTCCTTGCCCATGGTCTTTAAGGTCCCTTCAAATCATTCTGTGGTTCTATGGACTCTGTTGCTCAGAACTTCCTTATTTATAGCAGTTGGTAACCAGCCAGGTAAAGGAAACCCAGAAGGCTTTTCACCTTGAGCAAGCCATGTCTCAGGGGAGTCAAACCAGCTGTACTGATTCCTGCCAGCACTCTTGTCTTTGGGGAATTGTTTGTTTCATAAAACCAGATTGCCAGATCTGTACAGCCGAAGGAAAAGGGAGAAAAAACCCCCAGATTTTGAATGAAACTAAACAAAATTTCTAGGAGTGAAGAGCTCCTATCAGTGATAATCTGCAATATTTGAACATGAGCAGCTGGGATAGACACCTGAAATAAGGAGTGAGCACAAGGAGGTTGGACCACTGCTATGAGAAAAAGACCTCATGGGCTGGCTCACATCAGTGTGAGCACAGCTCACCTCCAAGCTGACTTATCCTGCTGTCTCTGGGGTGTTTTCCCCAGGGGTGTTCATCTCATCCTTTGGGTGTTTCAGCCGTAAAATTAAGGGACATTATTTGTGTCACAGAATCACAGAATATGCCGAGTTGAAAGGGACCCACCAGGGTCATCAAGTCCAACTCCTGGCTCTGCACAGGATCATTTCCACGAGCCACAGCCTGTGCTCAGGAGAGTTGTTCAAACAATTCCTGGGCTCTGTCAGCCTTTGTGCTGTGACCACTGCCCTGGGGAGCCTCTTCCGGTGCCCAACCACCTCTGGGTGAAGAACTTTTTCCTGATGCCCAACCTAGAGACACAGCTCTAACCTTTCCCTCAGGCCCTGTCGCTGAGCACCACAGGGAAGAGATCAGTGTCCTCTCCTCCTCTTTCCCAAAACTGCACCCAACACTCAAGGTGAAGCAGAGTGGGACAGTGGGGACATGGTTTAGTGATGACTTGGCAGGGCTGGGTTAATGGTTGGACTCAGTCTCAGAGGGTTTTTCCAACTCAAATGATTTAATTATTCTATTCTCTCATCACCATGATTTGGGACAGCGAAATAACCATTTTCTACTGTGACTCAGGTAAAGGGCTAGAACATATTCTCTAGAATATGAATCTCATCTAGGCAAGCAATTTTACTTTATGTGAATACCATGAGTAACAGAGAGAGGTGATTAGGGTGCCTGCTCACCCTCGCTGGAGGATTATTCCTGTCTCAGTAGATGTTCGTGTGTAAACCTCACACTTGTCACTTGCCACTTTAGATGGCTTGGCCTGGCTTACAGGTTCTCATCCACCTCTTTCCTTGCTCCCAGGTGTGCTCTGGCTCTCCAGAAGGTGCAGGTGCCTTCACTTGGGCCTCACTGCAGGGATGTGGCTATATCAGAGGAGCTGGGCTCCCCACTTTCTTGGATGGAGGACAGAAGGAAGGGAGGAAGGAGAGAAGAAAAGATGCCACTCATTTTTAAGGTAAAATTGGCTATGGGACGTGGGAAAACAAAACTGGGGTTCTACCTTGTGATGGCTTATGAACTATTTTTGTTTGAAAACTAGATGGTGAAACCTAAATTTAATTTTTTATGTTGGAAAAGATTTGGAGTAGTTCGTTTTCTGAATGTTTAGTGGTTGAGCCCTGGTCTTGTTTGCTTTGGTTTCTTCAAACAAATCTCTTGAATATGTTCTTGAATAAAACAAGCAAATAAGGTTGTCTTAATGGAGTTAGTGCATTTACTTGGGTGGTCATATTAAGTGTGTGCTTAATTATTCTTTTGATAGCAGCCAAAGTACAGATAGCAGCTCTGAGAAGCTGCTCAGAGCAGCTATCTTTGCTTTCTGTTTGTGAGAGAGGACTGGTGGAGTTTGTAAGAGGGAAACAAAACATTGATGGAAAGCTGTAGTCAGAGTTGAGGAAGTTACAACCAGTTTTCAAGGCATTTCTATAGCAAGAGAAGTGGATTTCCTTCTGAAAGATGCTTGGTCTGCCGGCAGAGTAATAAGAAAGGTGTGGAAAATGTCTGTGCCTGCTTCACTCAAGACCCATAAATGCAAGGAGTCAGGTATTTTGCCTATATACTGAGCTGGGAGCTGAAGGAAATATGTTAAAAACAGTTAAGCTGGCAAAATAAACCCTCTCTGCCCATTGTTCCTGAGAGCTGAGGTGGCGTGGGGCTGGAAGGGATGCCCAGCTGTGTCTCCAGGAAAGGGGAGGAAGGGCTGCTCTGTGCCTGTGGCTGAGCACAGGTTGCTGAGCACCAGGGTGGTGAACGGTTTGAAAATGAGGAAGGGGTGTTGCAGGCTGTGAAATTTCTTCTGGAAAGAAGGGTGTGTGTGTGTGTTGTGGTGAGAGCACAGGGAGGTCGGGCAAGAAAGCTGTAAACACCTCTCCAACTGGGCTGCTTCCTTCCCTGTTCCTCTGCAGCACTGCCCTCCCTGTCCTCCCCGGCAAGACGAGAAGTGAGAATTAAAACCTCGTGCGTTTGGGGGTGTTGGTGTGCCTGCTGCACCTGCTCAAGTGCTGAACAGCAGGTGTTTGTGGCCACATTGGTGCTCCAAGGGTGGGGTGAAGGGCGTGAGCCTTGCCCAGGGTGGCTGTGCAAAATCTGGGGTGCTGGAGATACCTTGATGCTCTTCAGGTCCCATCAGGGATACGCCTGAGTGCAAAGCCTTTTCATGTGTTTGCTTGCTGTGGGCCCCAGTTTATTGTCCTGCCATCCCCTTCCTCCCCCCAGAATAAAAATCCTGTGGTTTATCAAACCTCATTTTCTCCAAGTGCCTTTCTAAGTTTAGTTTTCTCTCTTAATTGCATGCCAAGATAGGGGAAGGGGGGGGAGAGAAATTGGTTAATTGATTAGTAATTTAGTCTCTGGTGATATGCTTATTTAAGAAATCTGCCAGAGTTATATATGTCAAATGATTCACATGAAAACAACATCAAGTGAATCATATATAAAAATGACATAATTGCTATTAAACTTAGAAGCCATATGTGTGGCTGAGGAAATTACTGGCTTTAGCAACTCTTTTATATTTCTTCCCAAACCCAGTTATACTCCTCTGAACAGAGAAAGCAACTTTATGTGTAGGAAAATAGTCCCTATGAGTGTTATTTGGAGATCTGTTAATTCAAGGAAGTAGGTGCATATTCCAGCACTGCAGGAAAAGAATCAAAATTGGGAGTGTTGGGAAGCTGAGAAAGGGGTCTGTCGCTTTTTCTTTTTCTCATCAGCGAGATTAAACTCCGGCTCTTGCAATATGCACCATCTGAGATTTTATTGCTTTCTGTTATTTTTAGTACTAGGAGGGAGATTAAATGAAATCCGGGATTATTTCACAGAGTGTTAAACTTTTATTGCTCACTTCTGCCATCAGGCTCAGGCTGACCCACTTGGGTGGGTCACTACAGAAGGTGGGCTCTGCAGACAATTAATTCCTCTCCCTATATGTAACCTTATAGGAAAGAACCAGCAGAAGTAAATATAGCTATTGATACAGCTACTCTTTTGTTTGACATTGCTCTCTTCTCAGAAGTCTGCTGTGTGCTGAACTCCACATATGCAAACAGTATTTTACGTGTGGCTCAGCATCCTCTTTGGAATCACAGTCTTGTGTCACTTCCCTGGGCATTTTGGAAGCTTATTTTTATTTATCTCTTTAAGGCTGCTTGAAATAAACCTAAACTGATTTAATATTTTGCATTTCTTTATGAGGAGAATAGGAAGGCTTATTCTGATTTCGTTTTTTTGGTTTTTTTTTTGAGTGTGTATTTACTTCAAATCTTTACATTAAAAAATTTAGCTTGGTACAGCAGACTTGCTGCTGGTTACTGATGGTTCCTTCATTTTTATTCCTTTTTATAGGGTGGTGCCTTTTCCATTAGTCACAGCCCTCGCCACATTGATATATGCAGTGAGGAAGGCTTTAGGTGCTGCTGGTGATGAATAGCTGTTGGAGCACTCTCCTGCAGTTAATCTCGGGAGCAAGGAGAAATTCTGGTCCTGCTTCTGCAGGTTGCAGAGGTCTCTCTTGTCTTCAGGGTGGGTTTCGTCGGCTCACGAGCGTGCCTGCCAGCTGGTGCTGGCACAGTTTTAGCCCAGGACATTAGCAAGTCCCCCCTGCTGAAGAGGAGGGGTCAGTAGGCAGCTATTCAGCTCTGACAGGGTGCCCGTGTCATCGACACTGAGGGATGGAGCATCTATTGTGGCCCGTGCGATGTGAAGAAACCCCCCAGTATTTTCTGTAATTAGTTGCCAATAAATCAACTACCAGAAGCCACACATGAAAGGCTATCTCAGTGGCATGTCGTTATAAGCTGTGTTTTGTTGTGTCTGGAGTAACATTCTCCATATTTTGGGCACTCTGAGTGTCCCATGGTTTGTCCTCAGCTGCCAGCCTGGACACACATCGTTTCTCCTGCAGGCCTTGGTCTGCCCTGGCACAAACAAGTTTGTCAGGAAAACGGGGATTACACTGTCCTGGGCTGGATTTTTTCCCTGCTGCATGTCTGTCTAATCTTGCTGTGGAGTCACTGATGTAAGAGGAATGAGCTCGGGCTGGAGTGGGCAGTGAGTGCGTCTGCGACGGAATAGCGATTTATTCCGTAAACAGGGAGCGCTGATGGAGCCCTGAGCTCTGACTCAGCCCCAGCTTGGGAAACCCAAGCCTTTCCCCTTCCCTGTGCCTGCCAGCCCCTTCTTTCCCCTCAGACCCTCAGCCTTTCACCAAACACAGCTTGGGAGCTCGTCTTGATCCTTATCTAGGACTGCCCCTGAACTTGTCAGTAGACACAAAGGGCTTTTGTTTCAAAGAGTTAATGCAGCTGGTTTGCTTAATTATTCAAAGGAAAGGGATGAGCTAGGTAGGGAGCCACAGAGTGACCAACATTTCTAAAGAATAATCTAACTTGTAAGTTTTCTAAGTGGGAACGAATCTGAGTGGAGAATTGGTATCGGCAGTCGCAAAGCTTTTTTTTTTTTTTTTGTGTGATTTTGGGAGCTCTTAGTCATTTTTGTCTGAATCCAGGTTCACAGCTGAGTCATTCCTTCTGCACTTCTTCCCCTGGTGATTTTTCCATGCTGTTTCATTTTTTCCCAGATAGATATTACTGGAGTAAGGCTATGCTAACCACACTGCAAGCAGTGAAAACTGCGTGTGATTTCCTCGGGAAGCGGAGAACATCCTCCATGTGTGTTTCTGGGATGTGTATCCCCATCACATGGAGGTCTGTGCAGTGGGGAAGTGCACCAGGATAAAGTGTGGGAGAGGCAGATGTCACCAATATCACTGGATTTACCCCCAGCTCTGGCTAAAGAGGAAATTATGAGTAAATAGGTTGTGATCTTCATGCTGGTGCTCAGTTTGGCAGCGCAAGAAGAGGAGCTGAGGGAACCAGTGTCAGGAGCTGCTCCTGCACACTTTGTATTTTCACCTTGTTTGGGACTGGCACAGCATGGGATGGCTTGAGAGACAGCAAAATGCATTTCAGAAGAGGAAAGGGGCCCCCATATAATGAAGAGTTCAACTGAAATAAGTGTGGAGAGAAAATTTATTTCTTTGCATGCCAGATTTCTTGCCACTTTCAAGCTAATCCTTTCAGTTCACTTCAATACAGTCACTGAAGTAGCTTAGAAAAAGAGAGAAAAAGATCTTTGATATGCTAGATCAACCAAAGTTTAAAAAGTCTCTCTTTGTATATGCCATTTATAATGCAAATCTCAAGTTGGCATTTTAGTTTCACTTACTGCCGTTACTGAAGTACCTTGGAATACAAAGGCTGGAGATGGAGGGAGTTCCCAAATGACAGAGTGCGTTTAATAGTTCAATAATAAATGGGGAAAAAAATTGCATTTCCTCATTCTGTAAATACCTTCTGCCTCCGTGGTGTGTGAGGCACAGGGAAAAAGAGAATCTTACTGTATAGAGGACGAAGTTATTGGTCTGAGTCTTCTGGGAATTTGAATTCAGCCTCGGTAGATCATCCCCAAAAGTATTTAACTCTGGCTGGGGTGTGACTTTCCTCCTACCAGGAGAAAATTTTAAGTGTTAACTCTCTTTGCTTAGACAGTGAGCAACTGGTTAAGTTTTCTTTTGGAAAGAAGCCTAATTTCTGAGAGTTGCCTTCCCAAATATATAACCTGATTTCTTTCCCCTGTGTTCCCAACATTTAAGCACTGATTAAATGTCACCAAAGATAATAGGAGAAATGTTCATGACGGCCAGGCTATTTTAAAATAGCATGGGCATGCTTAAAGCAATAAGTAATTTTGCCTCTGCTACACAGTGTGTTTAATGCATATTTAAATTAAACTGTAGACAACTTTGAGCAGGCTGGATCTGGAAATGAGTTATCTTTCTAATTGGGGATATTTTGGGATTTGCCCTGCTGAATTTCACACAGCCACTCTGCAGAAGGTGACTCTTAAATGGGGTGATTGTGGGCTCCTGTCACTCCTCAGAGCAGGGATCTTGAGATTATCCTGTCTGACTTTTGAATCCTTGTATTTTGGTATTCTAGAGACAGTGGGGGAACTTGGACTGTAGTGCATAACCCAGCCTTGTGCTCTGTTTCCAAACCAGAATTAGTCTTCCTTTTCAGTCCCTGCTTGCTGCCTATGTGCCTTTGTCTCCACTGAGAAATCAGTATGGCATCAGAGCTGAAGCTCTTCAGGGTATTTTCTGGGAGTCAAAGTGTCAAGATTATATGCTTATTTATTAATTTTCCCCAATTTTTTTTAACTGCAAACACCACTTAAACCTCTGATATGGCTTCTGCTGCACCATATCCACCAGAAGTACCAGTCTGATTTTGAGGGGTTTGGAAAGGTTTTGTTGAATCTGGAAAATGTGGAAAAAAAAAAAAAAAGTGTCTAACTAAGCTGTTACTGATTATCTGAGTGCAATGTACAGATTAAGGGCCTGATCTAAAGACCACTGGGGTCAATTGACTGAAGTGGACTTTGAATCAAGTCTCAGGAGCGTTCAGTGAATGCTGTGGTGGAGGGTTCTGGAGATGAGCACAGCACACTTTCCTCTCCAATAAGCCTGAAACACTCCAGCTGAAGTTCTAACGCAGAGCTGGTTTTCTGGCTTGCATTGAAAAGCCCTGAAATTATTGCATAGAGAGTGTTTTTAATATGTAATGTGAGAAATATTCAGCTGGGAGCAGAGATTATTTGTAGCATCTCAAGAATGTGGCTTTCCAGGTGTAGGAATGGGTGTTTCAGAGCTTTATTTTTATTTTTGGACAAAAGGGTGTTTCATCAAACTTTCTGCTCTTCAAAATTCTATGATCTAAGTCCTTTAGAATACATGTTTTCCCACACGGCAGTGACTCTATTGCCTTTTTCAGGCTGCTATGGAAAAACTTGAGGGAAAAATATAAATAAAATATGCCCAAGCATGCAAGTCAATGATCTGTGTGTTAAGCCTATTGGCACATACAGGACAATTTTATTGCATGACCTACTGGTTAAAAACATCAAAAATATAAGTCAAGTCATTTGAAGAACTGCTGTTTAGTGAGTTAGAATGAATGAAGTCTTTATTGAGTGCACGCTTCCAGATCCATCACTGGTTCTGTTCTAGCCATGCCCTATCCTAGTCTTATATGCCCCAGGCAGTCTTTTTGAGGCCACTTGACCTGCCAGTCATATTTCAGAAACTACTGATACGGTTCCTGATTTAGTTTAGATTCCAAACAGGCTAGCTGAGGATTACAGACTAATGACCCATCAGATGCTAAAGGCAAAGGCTTAAAGTGCTCTAGTGAATTAAGCCTCAACATTGTCTGAAGGGAAGAATTTATTATGTCATTAAACTTGATTCAATAAGTTTCATTTCTTGGGATGCATTGCACTAAGCAAGGAGTCAGGAATTAGTGGGAGGGAGAGATACCATTTTGATTCTCTTCAGGTAAAGCATTGATATTCAAGTAGAGCAGCCAGGGATGCCATTTCATAGAAATTTGGCTGTATTGCTAAAAACAATAGGTTGAGAAAACTCTTCATAGCTGATTAACTGAGCATGGACTCCTCAAACTGGGTTCACTTGAATATATGCTTCACTTGGTAAACACACAGCAAAGTGAGGCTTGCCTGATTTGATGAGACCCTTGGTGAGGTTTCAGGGGCTTTCCATCAAATATCAAAGCCTCAGTAGTGTAAAGATATTAGTAGCAAGTTATAGATGGCACTGGGATTTAATGCAAAACTTAATATGAGCACATAATGTGATGAGTCAAACGGGGATTGCAGCCTGCCTCGGAAGACTGTGGCAGTGATCTGAAGGAAAATGCAAAATGCAGAGATCACTTTAAAACATAAAAAAACACCCAAAAAACAAATTAAAAAAATAAACATTTGGTGTTTTATCTATCTACATATGTCTCCTAGTTGTGTTACAGCAACAGAAAAAAAAAGTGTTTATAAATAATAACAAAGATTCTTCAGGAAAATGTTAGGATTTTTTTGTAGCTTTGTCACTCATCTCTCCCAGTATCTGATGGAGTTCATTTGAGTCCTTCAAGATGTTTTCATGTTGTAGAGGTGGTCACGCAATAAGGAGAGAAGCGAAAAGCTAGAAAATGTGATTTTACTGGCATTCTTTTTATATCAGGCAGCAAGATGGTAAGAGTGTATATTTTTGAGGTTTAAAATTAATTTAAATGTGGTTAGATTATCATTTTAATAAATTATGGACCTTATTACAAATGTTAAGTTGCACTGAAATATTTTGAACCGTATATATTTATATGACAGCAGGTCTGGGATTAGGGTTTTTTTTATTAGATGATTTTAATCACTTTAATACAATTCATAATCAAAGGGAATATTTAATATTCTGGTCTTAAAATTAAAATTGACCTAATGGGCTGATTGTCTCATTCTTTAATGGAGACTGTTCTTTCCCTAAAATGCAATAGCTTTTTCTTGGGAGTTAAAGAAGTGGTAAAGGTCACTCTGATTTATGTTCATACACAGCTCTACTTTTTTCCATTTCTCTAACACACTGGAAAGGCAAAATTCACTGCTGTGTTAAAACTACTTTCCAATGTGATCTGAATGATTAAGTCCTGCAGGTATGTCTGTATATACACACTTATGAATTCATATTTATCTTTAGGCTTCTAATGAAAAACATACATAATTTAACTGACCACTGCAAGATCTTAATCTACAGGATGGGCATCTGAGGAACTAAAGCTGGGAAATTCATACAGCTCTGGGAGATTCAGCAAAATGTTCAAAGTGTTTTTCACCTTCTCCTGTTGTTAGAACATTCTTAATTAGTGTGATAGTACTGAGTAGCAGGCCCACAAGTTGTCTCAGACCAGTATGAAATTCAACTTTACCTGGTTTATGGTGGGTTTTGGTTTTGTGTGTTTTGTGTTTTGAACAAAAAGTTCTGCTGGGAATCAAGGAAAGGGATATATTTAGGATACACCAGCCCAGAATACATCAGCATAAAAACTTTAAAAACTTTGTGTTGGAACTGGAATGGGCACTTCAACTGCCTAAAATGAGTGAAAAATGTTCAGAAGGCTTTGCTTAATGATTGTGAAACAAATGTTGGAGTCTTGGAAGCTGCTGTGTAGTGGTGTTGGAGTGGTCTTTTCTACCATCCCTTGTGATGGCATTTTTGTTCTGGGCACAAAGTGATGTCACTCTGTGTGGGCACCCTCAGCCTTGGTCGTCTTGTCCTTCTCCGCTGAAAATGTCAGGAAGATCTCAACTGGCAGTTTGAAAATTAAACAGATTTCAGTATTGTGCTGAAAAGGCAAAATATGCTGGTTAAATATGAAAGGGTGTATATTTATCTACAGGCGTCAGCTGTGGCATCTTGTGCTGGTTGTGAGAAAATGTTACCCCCAGCTGGTGCAGTAGGACCCTGTTTCTCAGCATATTCTCCCCATTCTGCTGCTCCCAGTATGTGTAAAAACAGCTTGCTGGGGTCTGAATCACGGAAATTTTGGATTTATGGGACCTCCCAGATACCCATGGTGTCTCTCTTTGTAAGCAGTTTCCCCCAGGAAGGAGGAGAGGAGAGGGGTGATGAGTGAAAGAGGGGAATGTGGAGCCACAGGTGGCCTCAGCATGTGCTCCTTCTGCTTTCGTGAGCCAAAACCCTTGACCAGTCCTATAGCTGGTGTGGGGAAGGCTGTAAAAGCATTAGAAACTGCCCCTCTCACCCCCAGAAATCTCTGAATCTGAAAACATCAATTTCCCACTTTTTTTTGGCATTGATTCTGGATATAAAAATGGAGACCTGAATCCCAGGAGATCAAACCCTTTGTCTGACGAGTGGCTCCATGAAGCCTCGACACAACCTCTGCCAGTTTTCCCAAACTGTGTAACAGGGATAATATTTAACCAGCCCGTGGGGGTGTTGAGTGATTATTGCCTCTGTAGAATTGTGTTTTATTATCACCCCTGTGTCTGTTCCTGGCTGACCTGGGCAGTGTGTCCTTGCCTGCTGTGCTGTGTGACCAGCAAGTGTTGCCAGGTGGCTTCCCGTGTGGCAGGGATGCTGGACAGACTTGGAAGTTGGGGTAATGGAGCATTAGCAAACAAGATGTGCAGGAAGGGAGGTTTCTCACCAAGTTTTGGCTTCATGTGCACCTTAACTTATCTTTCATGGGGAGTAGATGAATTCTGAGGCTGCTGGGAAAATAATAACCCAAAATATCAGATTTTTCTATGAATATTATATTGGTAGAGAAGAGAGCAGGCCAACACTGCCTGAAAGCCACCTCAAAGCCTTCTTTTCCTCTTCTAAACCTGTCCCATTTCAAACTGCATTTAGAAATCTTAACCCAGACTTGAAATTTTTCACAGCATTGCAAATACTCAGTCATTTCTCTTCTTTGACTGCTAAACATGTGTCCTGCAAAAGAAATATGCTGAAGGGGAAGGAGAAAATTTCTTTCCAGTTTAATGCTGTCATCACTCCGTAGCTCAGACTCTGTTGTGCTATGAAAACACAGAGTATAAAGATTTCTGCTAACGAATATGAATTTGACTTCTGCGTGCAAGTGATGTTGTTCTTTATGGTGTTTCTTCAGCCTGTTCTGAAGATACTTTTCCAAAAATAACTTCAGGTTTAGAGTGCTTTGAACATGATAGGTTTCATGAAAGGAGATGAGATTCAAGTTCTCCCATTTTATAGAAGGTGAAATTGAGGTATGAGGAGCCACAGCTGGCCAATTTTTCTTTTTTTTTTTATATTATCTGATAACAGAAAAAGGTGTACCTTTGGAAATTAAGCTTGCATGCTGTTTGTATATGAGAAAATATGGATTTACTTGGTCTCCTGCTTAAAATAGGTTCTCCCCCTTTTTTTTTTAACTTCAAATTTGTGAATTTATATTTCTGTATATATGATTGCTGTGTATTGTACTTGGCACTTGTTTGGTAAAGTTTGTGTGTAGTATTTTCTGTAGTTTATTGGAGTTCTTTTTTCTGATTTTTCACAATGCATTTAGATACCTAAATAAAACCTATGTAGCTTTACAAAGTCAGACAACTGGTTTAAAGGAAAAGAGAGGGGGAAAATCCACCAAAACATAAGTCTGTGGCAGGTGTAGTTTATAGGATTATCGCTGGATCTTAGCTCAGGGAGGAAAGTTAACCACAAAGACAACAAGCTACAGTGACAAAATGTGTTGTTCCTTTTTTGCAGTGCATGAGTTTAATTTCCAGAAGGGAGTCTCAGTTACCTATTTCAGAACGCTTCACTTGGCCCCAGGTATTTCAGGTAGATTAACAGCCTGATGTACCGTGCCCAGTGGGAAATCAGTGATGCGGTGGTGTTACCTTGGATGCCATAGGTACAAGGTACAAACTTCATATTCCTGTTTTTCTCTTGCCTGCATTCCATCTTCCACCTTTTGGTAAATTTTAAACACACGTTGTTGCAGCTCCAGTGAGGTTATGATTTGGTTTACTTGCAAAAATTAGCGCAAACCAAGGGGAGCAGGTCATTATTTTCAAAACTAGAATGAAGAGTCAAGGAGTTCTTAACTGTTCAAATAATTTTTCTCCTGATTTCTTTTATTAAAATATCCATGAATCAGACATAAAGCAGGAATATAACATGCATTCTGTGTATCTACACATAGATATTAAATATCTTTGCCTTTCCTGTTGCTGTTGTTTGCTTCTTGGCACATGCTTCCCCATGGATGGTGATGAAGAAATCACCTGACTGATGGATAATTCTGCACCCTTAGAGCAAAGGGGCGTCTGGAAGTTTCTAGATATGGCCTTCCAACCACAGGCTGGTTTGGTGTCCACGATATAGATGTAAGACTATGAAATTTGAATCTGAGAGTGTGTTTGGACCCGAGTCTGTATGATCCTTGCTCAGGGCATGTTATGGCCTGAGGGTGTTGCTCCCTGTGGGATGGTGAAGGTGGCTTCACCCTACAGGGAAATTAAGGGGTGGAGGGACTCGCATTTTTAGGTGGATTTGGGTAGATAAAGAGTTTGATAGTTTAGGTTGGCAGCCAAAACCCTTGCATAAAATCTGACCCTCCAAAGGGCCTGAGTGACTTCAGCTGGCATGTGGAGCTGCGAACAGGGCGGTCAGTTTGCCTGACCCTGGGCTGGCCAGCTCACTTTCTCTGGCTGTCCCCTCTCTCTCCCCCCTGCCCCTCTGGGCAGCAACTCAACACTGGAAATCACTTTAGAAAGTAACACTCCTAGAAGGATATTTCCATTTAAGTTCATGAGATCAAATGCTGGTTTTGATTACAAAAGAGCAAACCTATTGCCCTCCACGGGGTTGTGTTGATGTAATACAGCCATAAAAGAGCACAATTTGTTTAGCCTAGCAACAACGAAGACTAAGAGGGGTCACGATTGCTCTGTGCTTAAAAAAAAGGGGGATGTAAACACCAAGAAGGGTTGAGTGGTCTCAGTTAAATGACAATATTGGCATGAGAACAAACGAATATTCAAGAGCCATAAATAAAACCAGCCCCAGATTAAGTCTTCAAGATATTTCAGTTCTGGAAAGAACTTCCCATAGAAGTTATGGGGTTAACAAAGTTAACAGGTTTTGAGATGAAGCTAAGTAGTTTATGAACTGTATTCATGCAGCACTATATGATGAGCTTTCCTGGGATAGCAAGGGACAAGGCTCTAACCCAGAACTGAGCAAGATTTCCTGTGTTTCTATAAGCAAAATTTAGCCAATCTGGCCTGCAGTACTTCCAGTTCAGAAGATGTGTTTATGTGTGCCCCTTTTGCTGAGCATGACTGAGGATGTCCAAGCTGCATTTCCCAAATAAGGTGGTGGATTTGCTTTCTTCAAAACCTGTCATCCTACTTGGATATAGGTGTGCTGTATTTGATGAACTGAAATAATTTGAGCTTTGCCCCTTTCTCTGGAGAGGCAGATGTGTTATCCTGGTATCTCCCTTTGGCAGGACTGCGAAGCTCTGGCTGAGGTTAGGAAGCCATTGCTCCTTGTGTGTGATGGGAGTGACCCCCAGGGTCCTCCATGTGGGGTTGGGGCACCATGTCCACATTTGTGCCCTGTTGGGGACCTGGGAATATATTACAGGCAGTTTCAACTTTAAATTTCCTTGCTCTCTTGGGGGTGAAATATAATCCTTGCCCTCGCTCTAACACATCCTTTGTGGTTTAATTTAAATGGTGATTTTTACCGTGACATGTGATGCTCATCTGCTAACCCTTTCCCCAATATGTTCAATTTAAAGAAGCATCAAATCTTGGAATGCGCCTCTATCTATAGACACAGAAGCGTGGTATGAGGTGGTTTACCTACTTAGGTTGGTACCTAGGAGCTTGTAAACAAATTCATAAATTTGTCATGTTGATTATAGTGTTGGCAAACACAATGGTTGATCATATTATAAATGTTTATCAACACCCGCACTCACCCACCTGCTAAGAGGTGCTACGCTTTAATGAAATTGTTTGAATATCAAGGCTGGTTGCTAAGATACAATGTTCTTGTTACCAGGGATGTGATGCTTACAGATTTCTGTTATCAAATAATGATTAGAGATGTGCTAACCTCAAGGTGCTCGGTGCAGTGGAAGGCTTACTGAGCCACAAATTAGTAAACTGTCTGCCTGAGCAGACACTTACAGAAGGAGCACATGTGCATCAAACTTACCGAGCTGACATTTTTAAAGAAGACAAGATCTGGCAGTGTAAATGTTCCTATAGATGATGAAAGACTGTCATAGGAAATGTTTACATGATCTGTTGCCTAGCACAATGTCTTCGTGCCATTTTCCCTCCCGACGCAGAGCGGTGTTGAAATCACCAAGTCAAATAACTGCTTTGCTCTCGCTCGCTAAAATGTCTCTTGCCACTCGCCTCTTGAAATTACACATTCACAAATTTCTGTTTTCTAAGGGCCACGGAAAGATGGAAACAAAGAAGTGTAAGAAAATGGCCAGCACGTGGGTCTGCTGGATAAAAGATGGCATTTTAGGAACTATGGTGGATCCAAGCTTGAAAGTTTTGCTGTTGTTAAAACCACAGCTAGATGTTAAAGAAGACAAACATCAAATATTGATGATGTTTCCTTTTTAATGTAGGTGCTCTGATTTGCTAATGCACTTTGTAATAAGGTATAAATATTGTACCTCATTTTAATCTTTTACCAAATGCTTTTCAGTGTTATTAATCATCAAAGAAAATAATGAACAGCACAATATAGGTGATCAAAAGGATTTTGCTCGCACTGCTGCAGTGCTTAGTAACCTTTAAGTGTAATTGTTGATCTCATTATTGAATTAGGGTTCAAGGTGTGTTTGCAGTCTCTTCATTAGCATGAATCTGAATTTAAAGCCAGTTCAGCTGAAATTATCTCAATTGTAAGCAGGGTTCATGCTTGCCTGTGAGACCCAGTGTATTTTTACATCAGCAATAATTGTTTGTTTCAGTGTAAAGGGATGTTATTTTCCTGCTCCTGTAAGAATCCTTTTGTAGCTACTCACAAGACACTCCTATTGCTATAAGTAAAAATCTGTTGGCAATTAGATCCAATTCAGTGCAGTTCTAGCAGATAAGTAGACAACTTTAAAAATACAGAATTGCAAAATAAAAAAAAAATCAGCGATAACTTACTACGGTTATAATTCATGATATTAAGCTTTACCCTTTGGATGTAAAATTCCTATTTTATAAAATGATACAAGACTGCATCCTACAACAGGCTCTTAACATAACCCATGCTCTACCTACGCTGTGTGGGCTGTTCAGACAAATAATCGCCTTCAGCAGATGCCTTTGTCATAATGAGTGTGATAGTTTAATATTTATGGAAGAACTGCTGATTTTCAATGCCTGCTTTAAAACCCCAAGAATAATTTTTCCAGCTCTAAGGGCTGCATGGAGATGAAATGTGGTGCAGAGTGAATGGGGTGTAGAAACCTCTCGATGCCACTTCCAAGGGATGGGAGGGGGTGTCCTGAAGGGAATAACCTGCACTGTGGCTCTCTCTCCTCCTGCCCTCCTAGTTTTACATAGGGAGCAGCACTGGGGCTGGTAAAAGAGGTTGATCGCTCTCAGTTAGGTAAAGTTGATGAATTGATGCAAAGTTCCTAATTTCTGTTGCTTAAGCTGAGGTAGGAGAACCTGAAATCTGGCCTCTATGGGAATGGATTTTCACCATGGCTTGTGTTCACCTCCTGGGACAGCTGATCCCCTTTGCCTGCTGTCCCACCTGTTCCCCTGCTGGTTTTCGTTGAGCTTTGGACCTGCATTGAATTTTATGGCTCTGCTCTAATATTTCTGACATTTGTACTTTTGTTATCGCATATATTGGCTATGAAAATATAAAATGTTCTCTAAAACCAAGTCCTAAAACTTCCCTTCCTTTCACCACTAGTTATCAGCAAGCTGGGACTGTGGCTGTGGCCACCATGGAAATGGAGATGTAGTGAAATGCCTTAAAATAACACCAAAATACAGATGCTCACCTGGTCCTTTACGAAAATATAGACACTTTATCTGCTGCAGCTGCCTGTGAAGTAGGGAAAAAGTTGTCTTTTTTTCTGCATTTTTTTTTCCTTAGGTTTGTTGTAATGAATGATTTACATGGCATTAGATTATGTTGGGATATACTGTGTCAGGTGGCATGACCTGATATAACCCAACTTAATGCAACACATATGTTTAGATTGTATTACATGTGAAGAAAAATTCCCTGAGAAGCTGTCAGGAGCAGGTGATTCCTGCAAATGGAAAATATTTGCACAGTGATATTTTATACGAGTCAAAATTGAAAGGTGTGTAATACTTCAGCATGGATTTAGGAGCCTTAGCCTCGCTGACTTTGCTGGGACTAAAACTTTTTTATATGCCACTGTTGCCTTTGGAAATATGATTTAACAGCTGAAGTTGAGATGGAAATTTTGCAAAATCCTGCTTTCGTTAGGCCTGATGGAGTTGCAGTTGTGTAAGAGACTGCAAGTGAGATCCAAATCAATTGACTCGCAGCTAGCAATAAAGCAGGATGTAAGGAATTCACACAAGCAAGTCTGGATTATTATTTTCCTTTTAAAATATTGCGTGCTTGATCGCTTCCCCTTTTGGAAATCAACTTGATAGGAATGTGGGCCGAAGTGCAAGGTTTACATTTCACTCCGACATGACTATGTCGAGGTACCCAGCTCTAAATTTGGAAGCTCATATGGATTTTTTTTCTTTTTTTTTCTTTTTTTTTTATTTGGTGCCAGAAATAGGAGCCTAAATTTAGGCCGTGAAGTTCATTTAAGAGTCCAAATATAAACGTTCTGCTTTTCAAAAGTGCTGAGCACCCCGCAGCTCCCTCAGACTCCATTGAGACTTTGCCTCGGTGTAGGATGCTGCTCCTAAATGCACCCCATCCCAGGGGGGTGTGAGGCTCCTGGGTGTGTCCATTCTGTGTTTGCACAGCACAAAATGTGTGTTTGCAGTGCCTGAGACTCAAAAAGTCAGAGAAATGCCTGTGTGACCCTAATTGTATACACGTGTAGTGGCCTTCTGTGTATACATCATGACAGGGTTTGATCACATCCTAGGCGGCGCTCGCCGGGGTGGATGTTTGGGAGTGTGATGTGAGCAAGGCAGGGGTTACAGCCAGGCAGATGTTTCTGTGAGGACAGAGGAACAAAAAGTCTGTGGTTTGAGAAGCCAAACATCCACGCTCCCAGCTTTTTCATGTGGGCTCTTCTGCGGACAAGCTGAGTTTAAAAGCAAAGCATTATCACACTTCCCTTGCAGGGTGTTTTTTTACCTGCAGGCTGGTTGCTGTTGCATCTGTGTTGGGGATACTCCTGTTTCTACTCTGCCCAAAGCCTTTTCCATCTGTCTGATATTCAGAATTTCACCTCATCTTGATCACATTTTCTTCTACCTTTATCCTGTTTTAGCAGACTCATAGTTTCCTTTTATCGAGCTTTCCTCTTAATCCCATTCTTACTTAATTTCTGTATGAAAATCACTGACAGTTTAAATTTCTGTTTGCTCTGGGTACCTGAGCAGGTGTACCTAGTACACCTGCCCTAAGTCCAGGAGCAGCATTTGCAGGTGATACATTCTTTTACTCCTGTAGCCCTAAGCTCAGCACAAAACTCTCCCATGCTGTGTAAATGGCTGTAGAAAACCCTGAGAAGGGATAGGTTTAGCTTGTGAGTAAATGCATTTCAACTTCTGAAAGTTAAAAATTTGTCACAAACTCGAGGTGTAAATAAGAACAACCTGAGATACAAATAAGGACAACCTGGCCAAAGGCAAGTGGGTGATCCTGGACAAGAGCTGCCCCCATTTCTGCTGAATCCAAAGTTCCTACTTGGAATAGTGGCAGGATCTTTGGCAGGAATAAGCCTTGCTGTTATTCTGGGCAAGTCAATGCATTTCCTCTCCCCAGCCCTCATCAAAGAAATGCCTCAACTTTTTTGAGCTGAAGTGTCTCCAAAGCATCTGTCTCTCAAACAGATACCTGGCATAGCACTGCCAGCTCAAACAGTTAAAATTGGCTAGACAAAAAGTGACTGAAATCCGTGTCTATTAGTAAGAGGAGTTTTCAGGCAAACGATTATATGTGTTGCTGCCACTGCCAATAACGCCGATATTTATTTTTGTATTATGCACAAACCTTTAAACAGGATCATCCTCGTTACAACACATCATCAGGGGCTACTCTGCACTGAGCATATGGCAGGGCTGGAGCTTGGAGAAGTGGGTAGTAGCTGGTAAATGCTGACAGCTGAGAACAGACCATTGTCACTACGCTGAGCGTGTTTGCAGTCAGGGTGCAGAGGCAGCAGTTACCTGCTTTTGAAGGCTCCAGCTTCTCCAGAAAAGATGGGAGCAGATGTCAGGAGCCTCGGATTTGGATCCGATAAGGACTTGGATCAAAATATCAAACAAAAATATTTTAGGGAAAGTTTCTGGGAGGAAGCGAGCTATATGGGGAGCATGGCTTGCCAGGCTTTTTAAAAATAAAACGTTCTCACTCTGTGTTTAGCTCTCCCACAGTTTGAAACACTTGCGGTGATCGAGCCTAGCAGCCCTTGTCAGTCTACAGTACATCATCCCCCTTCGGTTGGCTGGGAACATCTCTCCTGTAAGGGCAAAATAAAGCTGCTCATTTTGCACACATGCTTTTAAAACTACAGGCAAGGAATACCTAAATATAAAACAAGGGCACCTTGGACTGAATGCTTTGTGACTGGGGCTGTTATCGCCCTTTCCCCTTGCAGTCACACATCTGCTTCCCCTGCCTTTCCTTACACGCACCTGTAGCTTGCTGACAATCACGGAATGGTTTGAGTTAGAGGAGACCTGAAAAATGCTCAGGTCCCAACCCCTGGCCCTGGGCAGGCACAGGGACAATGTGCCCCATGGTGTTTGTGTGCTGCTCAGGTTCACACCACTGTCACACCTCGCTCGCTCCGTGCTCAGGAGCGCGTTCCTCCAGTTAAATACCAAACCACAGCTCTGTATCTACAGAGGCGGCAGGAATCTGGTGCATGGGTGGATGAAAGAGGGGCCTTCTGCTGCCTTCAGATTATCCTTAGTCCTTTATTTGTAGGGGGGATACAAGATTTGGGGGTCAGTGAGTGCTCTTAGTTTCTTCTCTGTTTTTTCTTAAGCAAATCGCCTTGTGGTAATTGTGGTAGTGCGACCAGGAGAGAGAATTTTTTTTTTTTTGGTGTCTTTTTAAAATTGCTGTTCATATGATACCTCAAAATATCTATCGCTGGCTGGCTTTCTGAACTGTTCTTTTTGTTGGCACTTTGAAAAAAGTAAAATTAATTAATTAAAAAAAAACTTATTAGTAACTGCCTCCAAACTGAGAAGTGGGCAGGTTTTTCTTGTATTTTTTTTACTTGAAACTGCCTGGGTTGGGAAGACAGGATGCTTTTCAATGCATAGATTATGAAAAAGGAGATTAGCAGACCTTTGTCGAAGAACCATGAGTTATGTTAATCTGAGTCTCTTTATGGTAATTACAAACTAAATCAAACGACACAACTGTTGAAATGTGCTGTAGAATTTTTTTGCCAATTAACAATCAGAAACAGTAATGTTGATGTTCCTACGATAAGTCATAGTATGTCAGTTTGCAAAAGCATGCAAAGTAAGTTTGCTGTTTCATGGCAAGTTTTCTTTTGTTGCTTGGTAATGAATTGTAATGTAGCTGCTTCCCATTTACCGTGAAGAGGTAACCGTCAGCACTCGGTGGGCTTGGGGGCCTTCTCAGGGGTGAAGAGAGTGCTGTTTTGACCATAAATGTTGTGCTCAGCCTGTTAGGACATTATAGAAAGGTTTATTCACCAATATAAAATGCAAAATCTACCTAGCTAATGTCCCTTCATATATCAATATTTTAGCACTGCCTTGCAAATTAAGATGCAACGTGGCTCATTGAGGCCGGTGATTTCACTGTATAATACCATAACACCCAAATGTGGAATCATCTCAACCAGCAGCCCCCATAAAATATTTTTTTTAGGGGTATATTTTATAGGGAAAGACCGAGTTGGAGTGAGCATATTGCAGAGCATTGTTTTGGATACTAATTATCTACATCAATGGCTGCGCGGAGCGGCTCGGAGCGCTGTACCTGCTGTGCCGAACAACTCGCTCGTAGTCATGGAGTGTCTGCTTCCTGTGGGCACCTGCCCGCTCTGTGCAGAGCATCACGTTGAGCCATGTCACGTTGTGTCACATCACAGATGAGATGTGACCCGGTGTAACCTGACACAGTGCAGCGCTGGCACCGCCGCGGATCAAAACTCGGCGGAACCGCGCGGTTGTGTTCATCGAGGGTGGTGAAATACAGGCTGGCTCCCCCTGGACCTGCAGGTTTGCCCCTTAGCCTGGCTCTGTGGAGGTAGTTTGGCATATCTGTCTGGGATATAAATACAGGAGTTTCCCTGCTTGTGCTTATTTATGGTACTTGTCATTTGGGAAACAGTAATCTTCCTACTTTTTAATCTAAATTGAACAGCGGTGAGCACGCCAATAAAACACCTCATGACAAACAAAGGAAATTCTCCCTGTATTAATAATAAAATCTTTGAGATTTATCAGTCTCTCATTTTTTCTTCCCTTTGTGTGATGCAGTCTAAAGCAACTGCTACATTTATAGATGTCTGATAAAATTTTAATAGAAGAACCCATTACCTTTGATTCTGGAGTAAAGAGACTATATCAAAACCAGGAGTGTTGAACCTGAGCTAAATATAACTTGTTAACTTGGAGTAGCAGCCTGTGAGCTTTATAATGCTGATGGATTTACTTTACATTGCCACAAGCAGTGGGACAGTGAATTTTGTAGCAGGTGAGGTGCCATGAAAAAAGACTAAAATATTTTCCAGCTAGTGAGTACTGGGGTGTTGGTTGAACTCTTTTTTGAGGTATTTTCGAGCCTTAAGATTCTCTGGGGAGGCTGTGTGAGACACACCATTGAGGATAGCTCCACAAACCCAAGATTTTGGGGTTTGCCTCCTTGATTTTGGGGGGCACTGAGGTCTAAACAATGTCAGAGATGGGGTTTGCCATTTATTAAGATGACATTTGAAACAAAATCTCAATACAGGGTTTAACAGCCAAATCCAGAATTACTTGGGGGGAAAAGTGCTGGTACCCCCCTTGTACCCCATGGGGGCTTTTTAGGACTTGTATGATCTCTAACATCCAACTCTGACTTCTGAATGCTCTGCTCACCTGGCATTTAGTGCCTGCATAATCATCTTTTTTCAGGGCAGACCTCAAATTTTATGGAAATGTTGAAATAAATTTTCACTTTTAAAATTTTATTTTATATACTTAGTGGTATTTCAGGCAATTTTTTTTTCTTAGCACTTAAATCTTTAGCAGAATTTTTTAACACTTCTGACACATTACTAAATGAAAATTGATGATTTTAAATACACACACATATATATATATGCATGCAGATATATATATATAAGTGTGCCATAAAATATGACTTTTTCTGTATCATTTAGAGAAGAATCACTTTTTCCATGGGAGGAGCTGCAGTTCAGGACTGTTTTTAGCTGTGTAATTACTGCTGATTACTGATTACCAGGTAGAAAAGAGCATTTTTAGGGCTAGAAACTTGGACTGTCCCACTTCTCTTATAGTGCGTGAGATAAAAAATAAAGCTATACTACTTGCTACCATTTTTTTTTTCTGTTTGACTTGAAATGCGCTATTTTCTGAGTGTTTCATTAGCAAAAAATCCAGATATTCCTCTGACAGGATGGAGTTTAAAGACCGGGCGAAAACATGAAGTCAAATGAGGGTCTTATCTGAATCCCTATCTCAGATGGGAGGGTTTATTACTGGGCTAATAATGCTGTAACTAAAGTTGCACGATGCAGCAGGCTTCAGACAGAAGCTGATGACCTCTATTATGACACATCCACTTTAGAACCAGATGAAATGTAGTAGAATGTATTTAAAAATATTTCAGAAACATATGTAGCTACCAGAATCTGAAGTCCTAAATGAATATAGCCTCTATTTCTCCACCAAAAGATGAAGCTGGTAAATACAGTAACATCCTTTCTCTCCTCGAGCTGAGCTGAATTTAAACTGTGAGCTTCATTTCCACAATTCAGTGTCCAATATGCAATCTGATCACACCTCCACTTTTGTGAGTTGTAGCCATGGCCTTAAATTAAATTACAAACCCTACATTGGACTGACATAAATCTGATTTTGGGCTGAACTTGAAGTGTTTGAAATACCAAATCACTACTCCCTGATCCCTAATGAGAAGTAATCAAAGAATTTAACCAGCAGTACAAACACTTACATATCACTACAGATGTAGCCAAATTGACTCAAAGTACTCTTTTTCTCTATGAAAAAATTGTGTGCAAATATACCTTACTGACACAGGCTCTTCCAGCAGAATCACTAAAGAGGAGGGAAAAAAACCTCTTCTGCTTTATTTCTCAAAAAAGAATCCTAGTATTTTTTTTCCCCTTCCCTTCTAGAAGTCTGTTTTTCACTGCTCTACCCTGTGCCACGTAAACAATAAAATGTAATAAGAAATTACTTAACCTGCCTGGGTGTGACATGGGCAGTTGCTAACCTGGTGCCTCTGCCATGGTCTGGACACCCATAAATTGGTTGGGGTCTCTTTCTCTGGTCTCTTTCCCAAAAAAAAAACCCCTGGCTTGGCATCTCAGTTCTCCAAACCATCCTGATTTATTTGACTGTCAAATTTCCTCGTTGTCTCCTTGCATTTTCCATGGCAGTTTAAAATCTCAATGCATGGGGGCAATTATGATATTATACAGCCATGCATATGATGGCACTGACAGAGAGTAGAAAAGAGAATTAAAAGTCAATAGTGTTTGTATCCTTCTGAGGAGAAGCAGCACTAAAGCTTGCCCTGGTGGGAATGTGAAAAGGTACATCCTGAGTTTTAGCCTTAAGGTGATGCAAAGCAAGGGAAGCTGTCTTTTCTAATGAATTGAAGCCCTTGCCTTCTGACCCTCTGAAGTTTTTTCCTTTTCTTTCTTTTTTTTTTTTTTTCTTCCCCTCTTTGCCTTTTTGGGGGGGCGTAGATGTGAGTAATAAAACAGCTGTTATTAATGTTGCTCTAGGCAATTTATTATTATGAATTTTTTAAAATTCCTGAGCAAAGGATGGATCATGCCAGCTGCTCTGGTAACTGTAGAGTGGGATTTAGGATACTTAAAGGAGGCAACCAGACTTTAAGTCATTCTATGACTACTGGAGAAGTAATTTTACACCTGATATTTAAGATAATCTGTCTACATCATGCATGTCATGTTTCTCCAGTGTGTATTTTACTGCCTAGGAAAGCTCATGTTCCTGCCTGAGTAAAGTGCTGTGAGTTATGTTTTGTCTGATGCACCTTTTTAGAATGCACAGTTATTGTGTGAGGGGAAAGGGATGGTGGGTGACATGAGCAGCACTGCTGCTGCTGGCTGATGCTCTTAAGGTCTCCTGTAATAAATTGTGCTGGTAAAGCTGCACCTGCTGCCAAAAACAGGCCGTGCAAACCCAGTACATGATCCCAGGAAGGAATTCTTCCCTGGCAGAATGGTGAGACCTGGAGAAGCTGTTGATTCTCCATCCCTGGAAATGTTCAAGGCTAGGTTGGACAGGGCTTGGAGCAATCTGGTCTGGTGGAAGGTGTCCCTGCCCATCACAAGGGGTGGAATTGAGTGAACTTTAAAGTCCCTTCCACCCAAACCATTCTATGATCCTGTTTGTAAGCATTCCATGAACGCAATATGCATCTAAGAGAGCTTCTAATGACTTCTGAAGTAAAGATGATGGTGATGATTATTTTATATTATTTTCCATGCAAGGACACAGACTGCCATCTATTAAAACATCCATAAAGAACCAGACCAGTGCATGAAAAGTGTTAAATGTGGGCTTGGTGTCTGGCTGCAGTGTCTTCCACAAATGAGCAATGCTTGGACCATCATTTTTAGCAAGATTTATTTTTGTTTCTGCTGTTAAGTAGAAAGTTGCATTGGCCAGCATTGAATTTCAGAATTTACGTTATAAATCAGGAATTTTATACCCCTCTTTGTAGCAAAGATGAGGCTGACACACCTTGATGGTTGCTTTATATACATATATATATATATATATATATCTTTTTTTTCCCCTCTGGCAAGTTGACTGCAAGCTGGTAGAGAATCACACTGGAATTATAGATCCTGTGATTCAGGAGTTAAATTTACAGACTCAAGCCCAGTGAATCACAGGTTCTCCATGTGCACGTATCTTTCCTTATGCGCTTGCAAAATCTGAAGTCATGAGGCTCCAAAGGAAAAGTTCAGAGATATAAAGTTTCTGTTCCTTCTTTCTAAGTGTCCTGAATGCTGCCATCCAACTTCCCTTGAAACAGACCTCATGGTCTTGTATTTTGATGTGGCTGCTTTGTAATGACCCTGTTTTTGCAGAGGTCAGGCATGTGACTTGCAGGATGTCCACGGGGGAGAGGAGATGTGCAGAGCTCTCTGAGCTGTGCTGGGGGAGCTGTGGAAATATGTTCCCTGCTAAAGTGTCAGACCCCAGGACAGGGCATCCAGGTCCTTTCAGCACCGTCCTTCTGAGGACCTCTCACAAGGAACAAGTTAGGCCCTTGACGATAAATAGATGTCTAAAAATATGGGTAAAGCCAGGTGGAATTTTTGGGATTTCATAGGTTTTGGTTGTAGAAAAACACTTGATCTTCAGTGTCCATCTGGGATTTACCCCTTGAAACCCAAAACCTGGACCTAGGTTCTACATCCTGCTGCCGCCTAACCTTTGGACAGGCCTTAAACGCCTTAGATACAAAGTGTGTGTTGATAAACTCCAAGCGCTTCTGAGAACTCCAGAATTGCTCAAGCACTGCAGACAACACCAAGCAGAGCTTCCCCTGCCTCCCTCCATCGTGTCAGCCTGGCTGGGCTTCTCGGAAACCATGAGTAGGGTGGAGGGAAGCACATGGAGGAGTGGAGGGAGGTTCAACCCCTTCCTTCTGAAGCCCTTCCCTGTCTGCTCTGGCTGCTTCTTGGGGAAGGACGTGCCTGTGAACACGTAGGTTTGGAAAAGCTTGTGAGAGCCCAGCTTCCACAAAGAAGGAAAACCTGTTTCTGCCCCAAATGATGCTTTATTTGAATATTTGTAGGGGCCCATGTGGGGTGTTTAGTGCATGTTGAGTAGACACAGCAGCACTTGAGGCACAAACTTCTGTATCTTCATTGGGAAGCAGCTGTTACTACCCTTTTACAAAACAAAGTGTCTGATGTATTTGCAGACAGAATTTGTGAAGACATTAAAGTGAGATCTGTCTGATGTCAGCTTTCACAATTGTAGCCCTTGGTGTTGAGGGCTCCTGAGGACCCAGCTTTTTCCACACGTTTCCTCTTATTTACAGTAGTGAGCTGACACTTAGGTAGGGATGGAGACCTAAGGAAAGGAAATGGAGGTTATATTGACCAAAAAAGTCATAAGAAATTTGGCTTCTCAAGTTTCAGCTTCTCCTGGTGACATTTTTTTCCCCCACAACTCTTCCTTCGTTAAGATGAAGTGAGAAGACCTCAAATGACAAGAAAATTAGGGAATGAAGAATTACAGGAATATGAGGCAGTCGCATTCGTACCACATTCTTTCTTTTGATTCCCGTGGAAGTATAACCTCACCTGAACGTGGAATAAGTTTGGTAGCTCTGGACATGTCTCCCTTGCAGAGCAGTCCCACAATATCACAAAGTGCTTGGATGCTTCCAATTGTTAGTGAGGGGTGAAGGAATGAAGAGCATTTTTGTAGAGCCTAATGAGGATAAAAAATAGGGAAATTTTTGCTGTTTTATTCTGCTCTGGGCACACATGGGGAGATTTTTTTATCTTTAGTGTTCAAGGTAACTTTCTTGATTAACAAGGGAACTCAATTTAGGAGAGCTGGGGGGGGGCGAAGAGAAGAGATGAAAATGAGGAAGTTCTTAGTACAGTACCAGAGGGGGAAAAAAATAAGTATTAACGATAATTGAAACTCACCTCCACGAGGGCAATGAATCATCAGAAACAGCCTGTGGAAAACAAGGTTGTGCAACCTTGACCAGTGTGTGTCACTGACTGGTGGAATTTTTAGAAAAGCAGCAGTTTGGGCTCATCGCTGTGGTTCGTGATTGCACACACCTGTTCGGCTCGGAGGTTTTGCAACCAAATTAAAGAAAAAAAGGAAGCTGAACTTGCTGCTTCTCCTGAGCAGTGCAAAAAAGCAGAAAACCACAGCTGTTCTAGCTGTTAACAGATATCAGCAGAGCACCTCCTGTTACATAATTGAGGATAACGTTTTTGAAGCATATGGGCTGAAGGTATTGTAAACTCATTAAAGCTTGAGGTGGGAAACATTCTAGCACATTTCTAGGTTTGGTATCTTTAACAAATGTTTACAATTAGAGCTCCTATAGGCAATTTATTAAATAATAAATGAAGGGAAATCTTGAGGAAGAAGCAGAGAGTCAGGAATTTCTGTGCAGTGACACGCGAGTTGCAAGTGTAATTGAGCAAGATTGCTGCCCATTGATGTGATAACTGGTCACTTAGGGTGGCTTGAGATGCAAGATGCAGTTTTACTGCCTGCTATGTAATCTGAGAAAAATACAGTTTTCAGACATCCTGAAGTTACTTCCTGCTGTTTGCCAACTTCTAGCACCTGACTAAGAAAAGGCTGCGGAAAATTGGATGGTTACAAAGTGGATCTTGACAGCCTCTATGGTTCTGTGGATCTGATCCTTAAGAGAAAGGGGGACAGAAGGTGGTTCTTGCTGTAATTGCACTTGCACTAACAGAGCACAGATGGTTTTGGCCCATTTCTGAAAGCCCCTTTGTCAAGAAAAATTAAGTAATGTGACCACACTTGGAGGCTTAATATGTGGGCTTTAGTGAGTATGGGTGGTGAAGGGCTGGAGCAGCAATAGATTTTGGGGATGCAACTGCTGGAAATGTGGTTTGTGATGTTTTACAGCCATTCTAATTGGTTCAAGAGGCTCCACTAATCGTGGGCTGAGGATCTCTGGCTATGGGTCAAATCCAAATCACCTCAGTGAACGAATCTGGGCAGTGCAGCAGCCTAAAGATTGGGAAATACTCAGTCCATGAGTTTTTCTTACCAGTGAAGCTCTACCAGCTAAAACCAAAGAATGTGACCTTGGTTTCTGCAGGAGAGATGAAGTTTGCCAGGCCACAGCAACTTCTGGTAACATTTTTATTGTCCTAATGCACAGTCATAAGTGATTCAGCTTTTATGGGGAAGTAGATAACATCCTGCAGTTTTCAGGGAATGTTGTCTCTCCAGATGAGGCTGAAGGCCAAGTTTCATCTCTGTCCTCACACACCTGGGGTGGTGCTATAGGGCCATGGTACCAAGTGGAGGAGAGAAGAAACGCGGCCAAGCCAACAGAGGGCCCTGTGATGGGTTAATGCAAATCCAAGTCTAGCTGTTACTCCATGCCCTACTCTCCTCCCATGACACCACACAGTGCTGAGAATCCACTGTCCTGGCTTGCTTTCAGTGGCAGAGGAAATTCAGTTTGTTTCATCTGTATTTCATTTGGTTGGCATCAAAGTGACAAGAGGGCCATTGGCTGGCACAATGCACGTTGTATGGAAAACATGCTCTTGATGATTTATTATTAAGGACCAAGATTTTCTTTTATGACTAAGGCTTGGCTTAAGGCTTGTCATGTTGCTGGCTGGCTGGCTGGCATTCCCCCACAGCATGAGATGTGAGGTTGTTCTAAAATTCACTATCAGGGCCTCTTAAATAAAACACATGCTTGTTAATGAACACCATGATGATTTTTGAAGCTATAGCTCCAAAAATTGTGACTTAAACAGCAGGCATAATTAAAAAAAAAAAAAAAAGAGACAGGTCTAGGATCTGACATCCTCTCATAAGTGATGCAAATATTGCTGAGCCTGGAATTTCATCCTTGTTGTTCTGAGGAATGTCAGAACAGGACCTGAGGTGCAGCCTCGTCGCTTCCACAGGTGATCCAGAGGGAGTGGGATGTTTTCTGTTACATATGGACTATGTAAAGCTCTGCTGTATTTACCCAATAGCACATGGAAACTGGAGACCTACTTTCCATCTCCCTGGGTTTTTGCCAAGTCCTTAATGTGATTAACAATTTTATTTATTTTTTTTTAAGCAATCAGATGCTCTTTAGAAACACAAATGTGTTTGAAGGCTCTCCATACTGGAGAACTTATGTGAAGATATCTATTTATTTCTCCCTTTTTTTCCTCCCCCTACTTTGCTCACAGTTAAGATTTTAAAATTATGCATTGCATCTTGTTGCTCTTCAAACTATTTGGGAAGTATCGTGTTCTGGAGAAAGAATTGGGAAGTTATTGGCTTGGTTAGGGACTTACTAATCATTCAACTTGCTTACTTTGAGGAAATACCCATTTCAGTCTAAATGCACCAAATATTTGAACTAGGTTCAAGCTATTCATCAGAGTTTTTTCTCTGCAGGAATTTCAGATCTCTAACTTCAGTGCAATTAGAGGCTAACCTGATCCTTTTGTTTTAATACCAATCTAAAGCAACACAGAGCAGCTCTTTGCAAAGCCAGTAGAAAAAACACAATGCAAATAATATTCTGATTGCTTTGGTAAATCTCTGGTATTTAAAACAATTGAGTATATCAAGTTCATATGTGGCATTAATTACACTGCACCATTATGGATCAAGAACAGCTGAAGAGGAAGGGCTTGCTGGAGTGATAGATAATCTATGGAATATTTGTGAAAATTTGGCTTCCTGTGCCTGGAGTTGTGCACATCATCTGGGCTCTGGTCTGATTAAAGCAGATTTCTTGGGGAAGCGCCTTGTAAAGTTGATCTGATTGGTCATACCCTTTAGAACCATGTTCCCCAATTTGTCTTGTTCCCAAATTCTAGGTGGTGTAGGAGTTGTTTATGTTTTATTTCAGCTTGTGTTGTGTTGTAGGTGGGGGATGTTAAACATTTTTTGTTTTGTTTGTTCAGCTTGATGTGCAGTGCTTTAATCAAGGTGTCTCCCTTACACGCTATATTCCCATCAGCATGGGTAACCCTAGGACACAAATTTATTCTGGAAGAGGGTAATAGAAATGAATGTTGTCAGTGTCTGTGGAAAATGAGCACTGGATCTCCAGCTAATCAGGTTATTTCAGGCTAGTTAAGCATATTTCTGATTCCAAATTTGTTTGTATTTGTTAATGTATTTCAGTCTAAGATGCTCTGTGTGATGCTTTCATGATATTAGAGAGTTTTGGAATGGGGTATTTGACTTGTTCTGCAAAGAATGCATCTGTTCACTAAATCAAATTAGAAAATGCTTAATCTGTAATTTTTACTATACCAAGACATCAAGGAAAGGAGAGGGTTTTACTGGCAATGGAAAAACTATTAAAATTTCTAGCCTTATGCAAATATGTAGTATAACTCTACATGGAGTTTTTTATTAGTGAAATAGTCCTCCCTTCATTAAAACACTTTACTAGAAAGGCAGAGGGCAAAATTGGCCAGGCATTTTAATTATCCCAAGTTTTCCGTGCAAGCTCTCATCTTGTGGTGTGGGTGTTTTCTTTAATAACCTCCCAAATACCTGTAAGGTTTGAAAGTGGTGAAACTCCCTGTAGGGTTACAGAAATCCATTCCAGCCTCACCTTTGGAAGTGAAAGGTCAGTGCAAAAACATTGACTTTTCATGCATGCCATAACTGAGGCTTTTGCCTCGTTGTTTCTGTTTCTTGCTTTGGAACCAACTCATCCACTTGCACCTCCCATAGTTCCAGAGCATTCCTGCTTGAGTGAGGAACACTCAGGTAAAATATTTATTATTACAGATTACCCCAGTGAGCTGTAGTCACAACAGATTGAAACCGTGCATGTCACCAGCAAAAGCCAAGGGCAGAGAGGAATTAATCCTTTTGGAAAATTAAATTGCAAATATCGGATATCCACAATAAAGAAGAGCTCAGCCCTTATTTTTCAGGAACAGTTTTTTTTTCCAGGCTATAAAAAGGAGCAACTGTGTTTGTTTCCTTGAAGAATACTTCAAACCCTTTGTTGAAAGATACTGCTTAATAGTGAAATACTGGCAACTCCTGAAAATCTGGGGCTGTGGGAGAGTTGCTGCCCGTTATTTGGCTAATCTGGGCACACTGTCACACTGTTCTTTTAATAGGTGTGTTTGTGAAACCAGAATCAGGCTTGCGTGATCGCTGGTGATGATATCTGATACCCAGTTTCACAGCAAACTGTGGCAGCGAGGGATTGAAACAATTTTTTCCTGAGTGATACTGAGATTCTCACGAATCATCCTTTTGTCTGTCCCCAAAACGTGGGTGCCAGTGCCTCGGTGCCGAACACTGCTGCGACTGTGTAGTCTCTGTTTCTCCATGAGAAGACAGAAACCATCTGGTCTGAAACACAGCCCCCTTTGAAAATACATATCCCATTATGTTAGCTCTGAAACAGCCTGAGCAGCTCTGCCTCTGAAGAGGAGATGGTGTCTTGACATGTAGAAAACTTTTTTTAAAAACCTCTTTTTAATTTTTTTTTTCTCTTTTACTGGGGGTATGGGGAGAAATGCCAAGAATATTCTTAATAATTATGATTTTTATCCTGAATCTGTCTTGCCAGTGAAATTGCTCTCACAGAGACCGTGCTTGCAGGAAGGCTTATTCCCTTCTTTTGCTGTGGGGTGCCCAGCAATGCCCTGGGGACTGTGCTCTGTGTGCTGGGGGACAACACAATCCTTTCCCAACCTCCCCTTTGTCTTCTGGACAGTGCCAGGCAGGTCAGGCACAGAGAGCAGCAGGCTGTGTGGCTTCAGGCCACCTGTACACTCTTCCTCTTTCTCTCCATCCTCTTCCCCCCCGCAGCTGAAGAGGTCCTGGTTGCTCTTGTCCTTTTGCCTCTGTCATCAGAAAAGCCACGGTGCTGCAAGGGACCTGGCCTGGGTACCTTCCTCAGCCCTGTGCTTTGAGAAAAGGTCCAGCAGGCAGCTGCTCTGGTTTGCTCTCCATTCAGCACTCACAACTCTTCCTGCAAGGAGAGCAGGGGGTGAGGCAGGTGGAGGGGAAAGGTCCATGGACCCCAAAGTGATGCTGCAGCAAACCTGCTGCTCTCTGGCTGGAAATTTTCCCTTCTGATCTGCAGCAGCGAGTGCAGATTTACTTTGTTCCCCCTGCCTCTATTTTTCCTGACTGGTATTCATAGGACTAGAAAGTTATGCTGGTTCAAAAAAAAAAAAAAAGAAGATAAAAACCCCCTAATGTTCTATGACTCCTTCTTTAGCAAGATACAGACACAAATGGCTGTGCAAAGGTTGCTAGATGCAAATTTAGTGTTATAATTAGGTCTCCACTATTGTTTTCCACTTTTTAAAAAGCCTAGGGTTTATTTTTTTACACTTATTTGCCTTTTGGCTCCAAAGGTCCAGGTTTTGCTTAGCTTCTGCAACAGGCCTTCTGATGACAGCAATTTGTGAGTTTGGTTTGATAAATCAGTGGCTGTGCTGCTTGGGAAGATGATGTTCTTAGATGTGCATGGCTTAAAAAAAAAAAAACCCTCACAAACCCAACAAGAACAACAACTCAAACCCCTCATTTTGAGCCCTTCATTTGGCTGGGACAGGCAGCACTCGTGGCTCTTCCCTCTGAGGATGTGAAGTGCAGGCAGCCAGGAACGTATACGAGGTAACCATTATGTTTAAGTCAACACAAGAACATGCCAGGAATGTTGCTGATGCTTTAAGAATGCACCTAATTAATTTAAAACTACTTCTGTGGGTATTATTCTCTAACCTAACCCTGAAAGCAATTGCCACTTCCTTTTTGACAGAGGTAAAGCAAAGCAGGGCTGCTCTGTTTAGGTGGGAGAGCTGCCTGATTTTCAGGGCAGGTAAGGCAGATTAATAACAGGCCACTCATAAGAAGGTTTCAGATCTCACTGTCAGAGGGTAATAATTAATGATCAAATGTTAATGGAGATGCTGGGCTGTTGATGCCATTAATTCAGCTCAGTGGAGCCAGTCCTGCCCAGGACCTGCCACAGCTGTCACTGCATTTGCTTAATTATTCCAGGCCCTTCAGGCTCTTTTTCCCTTTCTCCTGCTAACTGCAGGACAGTATGTTTCCACTGAAGCAGAATTATGAAGAACGCGCCGATTCCTGGGCACTGCCTGCCCGGCTCCACACTCAGACCTACAGGCAACAGAGATGACCACAAAGTTAAGCAAATAACCTCTCTGCCTCTCCACAAAGTCACTTCTTTTTTTTTTTAAACTTCTTTTTTTTTTTCCCCAGAAGGAAGTGGGATGATTAAAAGTAGCTGAGGGCTGGGGGTGCCTCAGCATCATGGCCTGGCTCCATGGTTGGTGTTGTGGATGCTTTTCTGGCCTGGGGGTTTGGGAGTGCTGGTCCATACTCTCAGTTCATTTATAGATTTCTTCCTACCAGCTTAAACCAGCTAGTAAATTCCTAATTCCTTCCAGTTTAGAATTCCTACCTGCTGGTAGGCATCTGAGATACTCCCAAGGAGTGTTATAATGAAGCATCAACCAGTTCTTCAGTGAATGTGAATGATAAAGAGGGTAAGAGTGACTAAATTCCAGTGAAGTCCCAAAATCTGGAGAGTGGTAATCCTTAAAGCAGCAGTTCAGGACAGAGGATCTCAGGCTAGGGGTGAAAAATTTATTGCTTAAAAGGATGTTGTTGTCAGACTTGAGGATAGAGAAATGGGAGGTTTCAGTGTTTCACTCCATACACTCTTGTTAAAACTCAAGAAATATCCTTATCAGGCTTGCAAGCAATTTTTCAAACTTTCTTTTTAGTGTCTTGCCTCTTTTTCTGATGCAAAACCCCCTGATATTTCTCCCCATTCTTCTTAAAGGACATGCTACTTAATTGCCCTGCCTTCACCATCTCCCTAAAAAAAAACCCCAAACCCAAAAACCAAAACAAAAAAACCACAAACCCCACCAAAAAAAAAAAAGCAGAAAGGCAGAAAGTTTTTTTTTTTTAATTTCCAGTTCTGAGGAGTGCTGCATTTTAAAACCAGTCCAGTGTGTCTTGAGCTGCAAGGCTGGAATGCTTCTTGACTCGCTTCCAACCTGAAGTGCTTAAAAAAATGTGAAGCACTACAACAATTTTAAATCACTCTATACACTGCACATGGTGATTTAAAATAATTGAAGCTCTTCAAATTTTTATATGCCCTTGAATTTGGAAGTGATCAAGGTTCTGAGCATGTGCAATACACAATGATTTAAAATTATTAGAGCTCTTCAAATTTATCATAAGTGTTTCAGCTTGAAAGTGATAGGGAATCTGGACTTCAGCAGTGTAAAGTGATTTAAAATTATCAGAGCGCTACAGATGTTTTATAGGTGCTTTAATTTGGAACTGATCTCAGTTCTGGACTATACCAATGTATAGCATATTACTTTTAAAATCACTGAAGCGGTTTCATATTTTTCCAAACCGGCTTTCTTAAAGTCAAGCATCTTTGATAATTTTAAAATACATTCTGTTGCAAGTGGCACTCTTTTAGCAGAATATTTTGCACTCTGTAATGGTAGCAGAAGCAATTGCAGTTGGGCTGCAATTTGCCTCTGTGACTTTTTGAAAGGGATCAAAGGTTCACACAGGGATGTTTTGTGGCTTTACCTTCCCAACACATCTGCTGTGGAAGTGATGTAAACCTGGCATTGGAGATCCACACAGAACTCGTGCCCACAACCCAGAGAACACAGGTTCTGTCCCTGTGTGCATAAATTAGGTGATAGCAAGTGCAAATGGGTTTTTAACAGTGCAATTACCCAGTTTGGGGGTGTAAATACCCACCTACTTTTGATTTCACCTGGATGATTCTGGTGTGCATCCTGGTGATTTCTTCTTGGGTGTCTTTAGGAAAAGAGGATAAAATAGTCTGGAATCTGAAATATGGAAAAAGGACTTTTTGAAGAATTGTTGTTGAATTAATAGAATCATAAAAGCAAAGAATGGTTTGGGTTGGAAGGAACCTTAAATATCTGCTTGTTCCACCCACCCTGTCGAAGACACAGACACCTTCCACTAGATTTGGTTGCTCCAAGCACCATCCAACCTGGCCTTGGACATTTCCAGGGATGGGGCAGCCACAGCTCCTTTGGGCAGCAATTCAGTTGAGATCAAGGAGTGTGGACTATGCTATTACCTACAAGCTTAGATAATTACATAACTTACATAAGCCTACTCTTTCCAAGTAAAAATGACACGTAAATTATACTTAAAATAATGTTTGAAGCTATAAGTGTATGATTTGATTGTTTGGAAGAATTGTTTGGTGCTGAGGTCTCTGTGTAATGTTTTTATATAATTTATAGCCATATTTACACTGGAGCTGGGTCTTTGGTGCTGGGATGAAGGTAGGCAGGGCTTCACGACAGCCCCATTTTCCTTTGGGGTAGCTGCTGGCAGCATTTCTGAAGATGCTTTTGTTGTGATAGCTATGGAGGAGCCTTGCTTGCTGAAGATAAAATAGATGTTTCTGGAAACTTGAGGTTGCTGCGTCTGGGACAAACACAGTCAGTGATCACTGTCACTTCAGCATGGCCAATGCTCCTGAGTGGTCATTGTCCTCCTTTTCCTGCTTCTCAAATATTCCCTAATTTTCACCTGAGGCTACAGTCACAGAGTTAAAATCTCTTTTTCTTTTTCTGTTGACTTCCTATTCTTGGCAAATATTTTAGTTTTGATTAAAGGGGAAGGAAAGAAAGTCGAGTAAATGAAAATTAACTCACACGCAAAAAAGAACAACCTCCATTTGAATTAAAAATTTCTAACACAGAGGAGTCATTTGACCTGTGCTCTAGTTCTCTGACTCTCCAAGTCACTGTGAGAGTAGAAATTTAACAGGATTAGGAATAAAAGATTCTAATAATAGCAAGTATTTTACATTTAGGATTATGATGGAAGATACCATCATTAACCTTAGCCCTAGGACTTGTTCTAACACCATTAACATCCTGACCTAGAGCTTAACACCATCCTATTTTCCTGGGTTGGTGAAATACTTGGCTTTGTCTTAAATTTTCTTTCTTTTTTTTTTTTTTCCTTTATTACAAAAAGCAAGTGGAACAGTTTGTGTTTGTTTAATGTTTTAAGGTCTTTCTCTTTTGATGTTTCTCCTTTGGGATAAGAAGCTTATGATGAGAGGGGGAACAGTAGCCATCATTTGCAGGTTTAGGAGATGGATGTTTAAATGCAGGAGGTTTAGTTGGGTGGCCTATTTCTGCTGCAGATCAATGGTGTTGAGGGCTTTGGCTGCCCTTTGTACTTGGAAAATCTCTTGCTGGATGTGCGAAGTCAGGAGCACAAAGCCATACACGGGCAGCAAAGTAACTAGCTTTGTATTTAAAATATCCTCTGTGATTTTTGTCTCCAAAAGGGGCTGATTTGGGGTTGACAAGCTATGGGTTTTGGAGCTAAGGCAGTGTTTTGAGTGGGGTATTCTTCAATTCTGGTTTTTGCCTAATTTTTGGGGGGAAAAGCTGAACCCAGGCTCAGAGTCCATCTGCTTTGGTGCTAGAGCCCCTGCTTTTAAGGGGTAGGGAATTGAGGAGGGGGATGTGTGTGTGTGGGGTCTGTGTGAGGGGGAATGGGGAAGTCATAACTGGGTAAAGCAGTGCATTCAACACTTATTTCTACAGCATTTTCTCATGCACCATTTCTGTTAAAAACATATTTTAACATCAGTTCTGTCATATGGTACCACAAGGTAAAGCAAAGAGTTTAAGGTTGTGTAATTTATGCTCTGTCAATGTTTCAGCATTTCAAACCAGCAAATTTAAGAGCTTTATTCACAGCATCCAAGAATATTTAAGTATGATATTTAAGTATTTAAATATTCTGGTGTCAAGAATATTTTAGTCATGATGACCCTTTTGTACTTTTCCACTGGTTACTGGGTTTGCCATACCAGGGTTTAAGTCTCTTTCTGGCAGAAGGTGTTAGGGTTTCTTGGATGGCACCAAAGGCCAAGATTTTATTCTCAGCTGACACGTGGTGTGACAGAGCAGCACAGGGTCCTTTCTTCCTCACCTCTGGCAAGCAGTGGCTCAGACATAAAAGTGACTCTTACAGGTTAAATCCATCACCCCCAATACACTCAGTTTTGTCCCGCGTTACCTGTCACGGGCCAGGCTCGCAACTGCTTGATTCAATCCAACTCAACTCACGTTTGGAGCAGAATGAATTCATCCACGTTAAGAACCTGGCTCTGCACAATGTCCCTTTGTTGATCTCTAGGAATTGCTACAGTGGTTTTTGTTAACCTCAAAATTACTGGCCAAAAACTTTGGGCTTTTTCTTGTTGTTGAGGATGACCCACTTCTCCCCACCTTGTGAGTACAGTGATGATGGGCAGTGGAGCAGAATAATTACTCTTCAGGCATATAATGCTGTGAATAATTTGTACTCTAAACTAGATCCTGCATAGGGAGGATATAAAAGGAATTTTAATACACAAATCATCTTTAATGGATATTGTCAAAAAATAGTGAGAACTCAACTCCTCCCCCATATTCCTATTCCATTTACAAAATGTATGAGAAATTACAGTCTTAATAAACACAGAAAAGTGACAAATTGTTGCAGCATGAAGTGAACGATGATATATGGATACCACAAGTCCTTAATTAGGTAGGTTTTATTTAAAGTTGACATAAATTACATTTTTCTAATTAAGTTTTTACCTGTTCAAAGAACTTGATCTCTTTTGCAGTTGAAAGGACATGTTACTTGGACTTTTTTTTTTTAACAAAAAGAGAGTCCTAAAATAATATGAGGTACATTATTTTTTATATGCAGTGGTAACAGACTTGCACTTTTAATTTGACTGTGTTAAATGTTATGGAAGAAGCAGGTCACATGAGGGTGAACTGTCTTTATTGTTATCCTAATATGTTTAAAGGGAGACATTCAAGCCATACTAATTTGTGTGATAATAACACCCTCATCTGGGCGGTCCCAAGCCGAGGAAATCACTTCATCTCATTCAGCCTTTTGCTGAGTTATATTACATGTATTACCATGCATTAGCAGGCTATGTAAATTTGCTGTCCTCTGAATGACAGTTTATTATGGTGGTGCCTCCTAGGTAGAGTGGTGCAGGCATCTTAAAGCAGGCTTTCCTCTTCAAAATACGCATCTTTTTTGAATTTGAAAACCGAAAAGTAATTATTTGAAAATGGCAATTCTTCCACTTGTGGGGGAAAGCTGTCAGTTGTTATTAAGAGGGCTCCAAAGGTCTGTGACAATTGGTTTTGTTTTCCAAGCTGAGCTCTGTTTCAAGCTGGTCTCAGTTGTGTGTGGTGGTTTTGCTTCCCTGAGAGAAGAGAATTGGGAAAGTGAGGAAATTCAGCCACTGGAGCCACTTTGGCCCAATCTCTGCATGATGAATATGTATTTTCTCATGCAGCAGCTTCATCCTTGCAAGAGTATGCTCATGGTGAAGTCAAAACCCTGAAGTTTCCTTGAAAATTCCAATTGAGAGAGGCTTTTGCCTGTGTGGTGAAAAAATGTTGCAGTGGTCATGGGCAGCATGTTGGTTCTTCTGCTCGGGTGACTGGAGAGGATATCTGCCCAGAAATACCTGTAATCCAGTTAATTGTGGCATCCCTGGAAGTCTTCTACAGCAGTTGTATTTCTGACAAACCATTTCCACCTGGCACAGCAGGGCTTGCTCATAAACTGAGTTATTATCAGATGATGACTGCATATTTAGCTTGGCTTGTGATATTCTTTTTTGCCCCCTTAATTTCATTCTTTTTGTAAGTGAAAATTTCAAAGGCTGCTGGGCATTGTACTTCCACGAAAAACTCCAAATCTTTTCTGTATTAAAAGGAAACAAAATAATTTTTAAAAAAGCAAAACATCAACCAACAACCCTAAAAAATCCCTTCAAAACCCCTAAACCTTGTAAGCATAATATTTAACGATTCATGTTTCAAAAAATTTCTATTAAATTGTGTTTTCATGGAACCTAAGTAAATTTTTTAATAAAAGTTGCTGCTATCTATTGCCATTTTAAGATTCTTCCAGAGGCTGATTATATCATAGTCTAGGTTAAAGAGATATTGAATACATGCTTAAAAGCTGGCAAAATATTGAATTCACAGGTTAAAATACTTAGGGTATGCATGAAAAGAATCTCAAAGGTATCTTAGAAAATTACAAATGCTTTTTTATTTGGATAAACTAAACATACTGTCCCAGGGGAGGTGCAGTGCCTGAAAATTGTATTTATACATAGAAAATTATAAACCCAAGTCAAGAAACACTCTGACCATTGGATGAATTTCCTAGAGGCTGTTATGATCTGGTTTGTAGAAAAGATAGCTATTGTTTGTTGAATTTTTTTTATGGTGAGGATTTTTTTTAAATAATGAAACAAAATTTGTTGTCTCTCAAGTGCCTGGCCCAAGTGCGTAAGTGCAGAGGAAGCAGAGGACAAGCCAGTTGTGCCCTGCTTTACTCTGCTGTGCCTCATGGGCTTCACAGCTCTGTCTGGCTCCTCTGTGTCTGTGTGTGTTGTAGCAAAAAGCCCATGAACCAGCTATGGATGGAGCATTTGCCTCCTGAATTTTTGTGCTTTTGTTGATTTGTCACATAAATGTTATATAAATGTAGCTTTCTATGTGTTAATATTACATACTGTTGAGGTGCTCGCAGTCCCCTCAGCATTCAGAAGGACTATTTAAAAATTAACTAAAGAGCAGGTTCCACCATTTTATGGCATTACCTGGTTTAACGTGAGCACATGAATTATTAACCCTCTGTCTCGTTAAGTACAAGATCAGTGCCTTTTCCTGTAGATGGGGAGAAAAAAGCATGCAATGTAGGAGTACTCTGTAAAGCAGTACTAAAATAAAATAATAAAAATAAAAAAAAAAAAAAAAACAAGTTAAAAAGTGAATACGAGGTGTAGGCCTTGTGTGGCTCCTTGTGAGGCAGAGGGGCCTTTCCTCAGACTAGTTGAGCCCTCATTGCCAAAGTGCTCATCAAATAAAAGTTATAGGAGTTTGCATGTTTCCAAACTTGTTTGGATGATGAGAAATTTGAGCTGCACAATTTATGTAGAGCAAATGCTGTGAACAGTATTTCTGCCCTACCTGTAGAAATCATTTAATCCCAGCATGGTGCATTGACAGGGGTTTTTGGAATTGCCTCTGCAAACACCTACAGTGCTTAGAGCTCATCACATCAACTCCCTCAAACAGAGGTGAGGGGCTCAGCTTTCCCATCAGATGGTGCCTGGAAAACAGATATCTCTATTCCAAGGAAAGTATTTTCCTTTAATCTGCAATGTGAAACAGGTTCTACAATGTGAAGCAGTGTTTGTCTTTTGTCTTGCTCCTTGGAGTAAGAGAAATCAGCCCAAAAGTGAAGAAACAAAAATATGCTAAATTTTGTTTATAAGCAGATTGCCTCTTAGACAGTTTCAAATTGCCTCCATATCATGAATTAATGTAGGTCAGTCACAAAACTGCTGTAATCCAGTACTTGATGTGGGGAAGTCTAGTGGTTTATGACTGGCAAAGTCCTTGATGTGTACTAGAAATCACTGGGCATTTCTACTTTTCTCATGATACTTGGAAATAGAGGAACCGGGGAGGGTGATAAGTTTCTGCTTTCTGAAAATGAAATGCCAGCATCATTCCAGGAAGCCAAGCATGTTTTTAAGGTTCTGAAAAAGACTGAGTTAAAAAGTCCTGTCTCTACACGGTGGTGTTGGTACATTTGACCTGAGCAAATATTAACTAAAGAGCTGTTGAAGCAGTGGAGTTCAGAGGGAAACGAAAAGTGTTCCTGGAGGGTCATTCCCTGTCACTCCTCAGCTCAGCCACTGCCCTTTCCCTTTATCTTCTGCTCACCAAGCACTTGCACTGATCAGTGCCTGTGCACACAAGCGCCTGATGAAATGATAGTCCCCCTGTCCTCAATATTACTATATTGGGTTTTTCTCTTGTCATTTCATCTCTTCTGTCTAGCCTATCCTTCCCTCTTTTTTTTTTATTTTTAATTTTTTAGAGATTACCTTAGAATCCCAGCTCTGTCAGAAATGGCCACTTCTTCCCCCTGTACCATTTACAAATCACATGGAGCCAAAAATTTGCAGTATTTGTTAATCTGCTACAGAGAAGATGGAGAGCAGCTGTTTTCTTCTTGTGAAAGGCAGAAAAAAAGTGAGATCAAAGCATTAACTCTTTTCTCAATTATATATATATATATATATGTATATTTGTTGTGTTTTTTTTTTTTGTTTAGTTTTGGGGCATTTTTCATTTCAAACTTTTCCCCTGTTCTGAGCTATAATTTTCTTGTGGAGAAGATTCACTTTTCTTTTTCCTTATTCATTCTTGGCCTGTGGCTTGTGTATAGGGCTCCTGAGTGTCCAGATGATTTTAAACCTTTGTGAGTGTGGAGCAATATTTTGTTCCCAGTGATCTGGATTGAACGAGGCCATTCTCTGTCCTCCTGTGAAGTTCTGTGTTTAAGTCACATATAAAATCTACATCTCAGCAAAATCTTCAGGCTGCAGCAGTGCACAACTGCAAACTCCCCCAGAGGACCGAAGCATCCCACAAATTGTGGCAAATTTCCCACAAAGTCCTGCAAATTGCAACAAAATTCATGGGAAAAGAGACAGGAAGTGATTTTCCCTGCCTGGGGAGAACTGTTGTAGAGGTCTGACCTGCAGGTTCTCACAAAAGTTGAAGGGAAAAAAAACCATTTTAATGTTGCACTATGGAATATCTCTCTTTTTCCTACTTCCTATTTAGGGGGAAAGCATTAAAAATGTAGTATGTGTTTTAGATGTTTATTTTTCACTGGTGTGATGCAGCTACAGGTACATGTAATAGAACAGCAAAAGACAGGGATCCTGGATAACATGACTGCTGCTGATTGTACCACTGCTGTTTTACCTACAACTTGTTGACTCCCCAAAGTGGTACTGCTTGAACCACTGCCATTTCAAATATTAGCAGAAAGCCACATATTCTTTCATGCTTCGGTTATAAAGGGAGCGTATAAATTATTTAATTGGGAGAAAGTATTGCATTAATATATTTACACTTCTAATGCATTTACAGAAACGTGCTCCTCCCTGGTGAGAATAATAAAACATCGGTGTAAAGTTGCACCGGAGACACAACTGCGGGTTGAGAGGAGTTCTACCCAGGGAAGCAGCCCCTTTTCATCCTCTTCTAGAAGGTGGTTGCTGCATTTTTAGCGCAAGACACAGCTGCCTGCTGTACCCTTGCTGGAGCTCTGCCAGAGCCTGCTTTTCCCTCAAGAAACATGTGGTTGTTATACATCCGTCTATTTTGCCTCGCTGCTCCCTTCATCTCAAGGGCAACTGCTCTCTGCAGATCACTTGTACCCTCCCAAACTGAGCTTGGGATAATGGGCCCGTGGATGCCATGTGTCTTAATCTGATTGCCAATGTCAACTCAAAGGAATGTGTTCCCCTAAAAGTCTTCTAATTTAAGTGCACCGAGGCTTTTGCACTAGTCTAGTTAAGTAGCACCCAGGCTTGTGATCTGCTTAGGCTTATGTTTCACAGGTACAGCTAGAATTCTGAAATATTTTAAACCATATGCCTGTTTGCCTCAAAGAAGAGGCTCTGTTTTTTAAATTTCATTTAATCCTTTCTGGTTTTACACTTTAAGGCAATGGATTCTCAGCTGCTGCAAAAGCATTGAAATTAGAGTCCAGATTAACCACAGACTTCAAGAATAGTATCAACGCTGAAAGTGGTTTTGAATGGGATGTGGGTGTTTACTAGGAATGTTCTGCTGCACCAAACCCACTCTTGGGTTGGATAGGGGCTGAGTTAATAAAGGAGTGAGCCAAAATGATCAGGGAATACTGTAGGCTCATGTGTGTCCAGTGGCTGTGGTCACGGTTTACTTGCCAGAACAGAAATGTGAATAGGAAATGGCCACCCTGGATAGGGATCATGTGTGCTGTCTACACTTTTCCACAGAGCCAGTGGAGTTACCTGGCAGGGTAATGTGAGTGTGGCCAGTGGGCAGAGTGGCAGCTTTCTGATGTGCTTTCCCAGCCTCCTGTGATTGCAGCTCATGGAACTCCAGAGATAAGGATTTATAAAGAGATACCTTTAATGGATGTGTTGAGCCACTCCTGGCTCAAGGCTTTGGTGGAAAGGAGCTGGTGTATCTGTTTCAATGGGAAATGCTCCTCAGATCCACGTGAGGGGTTTGGATCAAAGCTGGGAAAGAGGAGCTTAAGGAACAGGGTTGGTGCAGCCAGGTTTGGTGTTCTGACCCACTCATGAGGAAAAGGAGCCCATCACTGTGCTTTGTGCTTTTGCTGCTGTGGGTTTGCAGAACTGCTCTGATGGAATTTAGAGAAGGCTGTTCATTTCTTCTTATACATTCTCTTACATTTCTCGTTCTGTTCTTTCTTCATGGCTAGACCTGGGCAGGTAAATAACGAATGTGTTTCAAGCATGCTGCTGGCTGCAGGAAAATCACTCCACCTTCAATTTATACTCTAGGTAGAATATTTATACTCTAGGTTGAATAAATTAATCTTCCAGTCTGAATTCCATCATATTTTTCTTTTTTAAGTCAGTGCTTGTGAGAAACCAAGGCAAAGCCACTCTGAGTGTGGATTCATTGCTGAGAGTTGGAGACTTTCTCTTGCTGGCCTGACTTAGACTTTTGGTGTTGACCAAGCCCTGACCAGCCTGGTCTAGTGGAAGGTGTCCCTGCCCATGGCAGGGGTTTGGAATGAGATGATCTTTAAGGTCCCTTCCAAACCAAGTCTTTGTGATTCTGTGAAAGTGCATCTATGTTAATACTTAAACTCTGAGGGGACTTGCCAACAGCTCTTGGCAATTTCTTTGGCAATATTTTTTGCTAATGTTATTTTGGTCATGCCCATATAGCACCAAAAAGTACACATATTAACTAAATATATTAACAAAACATCTAAAAAAAGCCTAAAACAAATTAAGCCAAGCAAACCTTCTCTCTCTCAAGCCTGGAGTTCAGTGGAAACATTTCTGATGCCTTCTTTTTAATAGGATAAAGATGTGCAGTAAAGTGCAACTGGATTTATGACAGAATGACCCTCTGTTCATTTTCTGTTTCCAGGAGAGCAGCAGCCTTCAGCACGCTCTTCCCAGCTTCCTGAAAGGTGTTACAGCTCTGCCTCAGAGGTCCCATATCCAGGATAACAGTGATTCACCTTATTTACTTGGAGCTGACCTCCCCTTTAGTATACTGCTCCTTCACTTAGTCAGCTCCATGGGTGCCAGATATTGTTCTCCTGCAGGAAGTTCTTCCTGGAATTCTGCAGCAAACCAAAGGCTGGGAGAGTGGGAAAATGAAAATAAGGTCAACTTTCCCTTTAGGACTAGAGAATAGAAGAAATACACTGACACCATTTGGGACCTCCTTCCCAGAAAAATAGAAGCTACAAATATGGCCAGATTACACAAACTGATTCCAGTACATAACTAGTTCTTACCATTCCTTTCTTTTTCCTAAGATAAATTTCACCTAGCCTGCATTTTAAGGGAAAGAATAAAATTATTTATGTCTAGTAAAAATGCATTTGGAGATTTTTGTCTGATTTTAGCATGTAGAAATATTAATATGTACTGAGTATTACTCAATACAATCAAGAATTTGCAAAATCAGGGGCACAGCAGATAACTTGCGTAAGGCAGAGTAGCATTATTTATTTGTGCTAAGAATTGCACTTTTAGTCCAACTTCAAATAAGCAAATATTTCTGGCAGGTCTTAGCTAACACCCTCCTTGCTATCCAGGGAAAATGTGAGGCATCCCTGAGAAGTCCCACTGTTTGAGCCACACTGAACTTGCATCAGTGACAGGCTGAAGGCATATATATATATTTTTAGGATATTTATGGTTCCTTTCACCCCACTTGGCCCCGGTTTCCAGAAATTATGAATCATAGTTTTTGATAAAACAGAAAATAAAAGCGGCGAGGAGAAAGACGCCGTCCATATTTCCTAGGAATTGTTGCTGAGCGCCGGTTTGTCAAACACGTCTCCTCTCCACATCTATCTTCACTCTCTCAAAGAGGGCCTGGAGAAAGCTTTGGGTCTGCTTTTTAAGATACAGAGGTTACTGACAAATTGCAGAACGGTGATAAAAACCCCAAGATGACGATGAGGAGGACAGGAATACTGCAGAGTTTGGGCAATAAAAAGAGACAGAGTTGAAAAGTTACCAAGGAATGTTTCAGAGAAACAAAGGATGTGGTCTTGGGGTCTCCAGAGAGAGCAGTTATTTTATTATATTCTGTTCCGATTATCACTTTTGTTTCGTTCCAGGGAGATTTTCAGCAACTTAAGGAATAGATTTTGGGGCCAGCTATGCATGCACACAACTCCTCTTGAATTCCACTGGAGTTATTTGTGGGCAACAGAGGGCAAATGTGGCCTTTGGTGGAAGATTTCTGTAGCCAGCTTGCAGTGTCAATATATCCACACAAAAATGCAAGTATCCAAAAGCGACTGCTTTGACCTCTCATTAACATGAAAGGCTCTCAAAGTGATGGGGATGTGTTACTTACATTTTTTTCTCAATAACTCTGATTTTGAGGCCCTTTCTATCCCTTATGTGTCATAATCATAACTTTTTTATTTATTTTTTTTTTATTCACTGCACCAGCAAGCACACTCAGTCCCTGTAAAACTGCCTCTAGATCCCCTGTCAGGTACTGTTCCAATTTTACGGCAAATTTCCTGTTTTATGGATTCTTTTCTGAAAAACTCCTCATGGTATTCTCCAAAGAACACGAACTTTCCTTTAAAGCACAAGCAATTGCTGTCCTGTAAATCGTATTTTCCTTTAGTCCTGAGTTTGTCTTTATTTTTGATCTCAAAAATTGTTGGTATTATTTCTTAAATGTTTCATTTCTATTTCATGTGTTTCTTAGTAGAGTTGTTATTTTGGAGTTTCTTAAAAATATATATTTTATTGTGTTCATCTAATTATGTAGATATTCTTCAGATATGAGAATAAATCTTACCTACAAACCCCTCCCCGTGCTCAGGCTGTAGTTAAAACACATGTACAGGATATCACAATTTGAAGTGTGCAAGGCATTTGTGTTTTAATTAGAATCTTAGAGGAGAAACTTGTTCATATGAATTACTAGCTGGATTTTTAGCGGGTTGTATAAATGGTGACAAATTAGATCTTTGTATTCAGGGAGAGTGTGGAGTTACTTGGTGAAAATCACTACATATGTTAAATCTTTTCAGTGTCTGCTATAAATATTGAAGATATGTGGGTATGAAATTATATGAGCACAAACGACCCAAGAGTAATTAAAATATTTGATCTGCTTCTGTTTGCTGCAAAAAGGAAAAAAATCTGATTTCTTTAGACTGTCTTTAAAAGAAAACAAGTGAGGAGAAGATAAGAAACTTCCTCTTAGAGCATCAATGTTTGTGGTGAAATAGGGCAGGGCAGATAATGTTCAAAGCAGTTAAGGGAAATCCTTGCAAACCCTGAAGGGCAGCACTTGGTTCATACCCTGATTTCAGTGGTGACATACCTGAGATGCTTTTCCTGTAAAAACATGGATTTATCCCAGTGATTTTTGTGGATATTCATTCTCCACATGTATTTTATGTACATATTTATTTTATGCAAGAATGTGTCTTGCTGAAAATTCTTAAAATATTCCTCCTCAAATAAGAGATACTGTTGAAGGTGGTTCTTGCAGGTGATATGCTAAAATTTTGGTGCTATGAAGGTCTGTGATGTCTTAGTAACTTGAACTAGAATGCTGGAAGACTTGGTGTTTTTCCACCCAAAAAATGATTGCCTGCCTGTGTGTTTGGCCAGAGAAATTAAAACTACTGGCAAGAGAGTGGCTTTTGAGAAAAATAGTTTTTAGATGCAGTGGAATCTGCAAAGGACGCTGCATTAGTTATTGGTGAACTGCTCACGCTTGGAAAAATACCCTAATATGTCTGTCTCGAGTACAAGTGCTCATCTTCAAAAATGACACCTCTATTAAATTAACTTGTTTCTGCCAGCCTCTTGTTTACTTAGGGCTTCTTTTGCTGTTCCATAAAATGCCAATAATGGAGATGACTTACGTCATCTCCTTTGACATGTGCTCTTTGATGTGTTTTTATCCCATATGTACGAGAAAGGATTTAGGTCTTCTGATTAGCTCAAAAGACTTGAGTTTTGCTTTTTGCTTGCATGTCCTTATGACCTCCAGCTCCAATGGTGCTGGATATTTTCAGAGGCAAATTGAAGGGAAAAGCAGCAGCAGGTATCTGCTTGTTGGGAATCAGTTTAGGTATGTAAGTGTACATGCACCTATGGATGTAGATTTATATATATTTACAATATATAAATGTATGATCTGCTTTTAGTTTTCCCAGAGGGGTGGTTGTGATATTAAAATAATATATGTCCTTAAAGATTAATTTAATCCCTACAAAGCTGTTAAAGGTCTTCAAACAAATAGTGATATGACTCTTCTTGAAGGATATGGAGATTAGTTTCATTTCTAGGCATGAACTCAACAAGAGTTTCCACTGGTAAACTTTTATGGGAGTTGTTCCCAGGGCTTTTGGACAACTTTAGGCAGCAAATCTCTACTGCTTTAACTCGCTCTTGAATAATTCTTACTGTGCTGAAGTGCTGTATGCCCCATGTGTGGAGTTAGCTGTGAGTACATGGAAATTTACTTTGCTTATAATACATTATTTTTCTAATTTCATCCTGGTCTCTCAGGTTCTTCAGACTTCCCCTGGTCAGACAGAGTGCTTTTAGTGAGGAGTAAAACTTAAGGTAGTGCTTTGCCTGTGCCCTAAAAAAATCTTGGGTGGTAGTAGTGACATATTCTTAAATATCAAATGACAATTCAACAGGGACAATTTTTCTTATTCATTTAAGCAACCTCACCTTGAGGGCAAAGGTGTTTGCCAAAATATGGATAATGATTTAATGCCATGGGCAGTGGAGGGAGGGCTGCAGCCTCCAGTGCACACCCTGGACTCACACAGCGATTAGAGCAAAGGACTTTTTGACTGTAGGAGGCACTGAATTAATCCCAACACCAAAGGAATCTCTCTAGTTTGCTCTCCCTTTTTAACTTATTGATCAATTTGTTCTTGTAAACCTACTTAACGATTCTTGGTAAACCTAATTAGTGGTTCTTTTACCTTTTGCTTCTGATAAGCTTGCCCTATGTGTTTTCAGCAAGTTTTGTTTTCTTCCACTATTTAGGAACGTTTCCTTGTGTTCAGGAGCTGCATTAGGGGAGTAAATGCATTTACTTCAATATTATCTCAGGAGCTACTGAAATTCAGCAATAACTCTAGGAGAAAAAAGGAGTTAAACCTGGGAAGAACAAGCGTCTGTTCTGTAGGTTCTCCAGTGTCTGTGCTGTTGGTATGACTCTGTGAGGTGTATACTTCTTTTTTTATTATGGATAAATAACTCCTAAATATTTCCATAGCAATACCATTGCTTGAATAGGTCGCTTGACTGCTTTTCTGTTCTCTGGTTTGAGCGTCTACAGACAATCTTGGCAAAGCCCCTCTCCTACACTGGCTCTCTATGAACATCTCCCTCCAGATATCATGCAGAGGAGGAAGAAAGAATTGGTGCCTGGGTTTGTTTGTTGTGGTTTGGGTCCCAGGGCCGCTCGCGCTGAGCCGGCACGTGAGGTTCGTCACTTTTTGAGCGCCAGGAGAAAGGAAGCTGCTGCTGCTGCGGAGAAATCCGGGAGCTTCCTCTTCCTGCTGGTCAGCCTCTTTCTTCCCCAGCTTGGCCCCTTTCCCAATGGGCTGCTAAGAGCCCAAAGCTCACTGGATGAAATCCTGGCCTAATTAAAACCGGTGCCAAACCTCCCATTGACTCCGAGGCTCTCGCCCAGCGCGTCATCGCGTCCAAGGCGCGCTCCATTGTTTATGGGATTGTTCCAATGGCTTTCCTTGGGCGCTGCTCAAACAGCTCACAGCTCTCCTCCCCCGTGGACAGGCAGCCGGCTCCAAACCCAGTGTTCATCATCAGGCAGCGTTTTATCAGTTTTAGCACAATATCATTGTAAATAAGGCCGAAACAAGTCCCGGATTCTCAGCGGTTCCTCCATAGCTGCAGTCTGGAAGTGTGAACTTTTCTGGATTTATTTTGTTTTGCTGGTGTGGAGAGGCTGGGAGATCCCCATGTGATGTCTTCTTGCACTGTAATTACACACATGCAAATTTTGGCAATGAGAATATATTAAGAGCTGGTGGAAATGGTAGGAGGGTAGAAAAAGAAAGGGTTGAGTCCAGAAAGTATCAGATGCAGCTTTGACAAAGCAAAAAGTATCCCATATTCATGGTGATGTAAGGACCTTGTAGGAATTTACTCTTTGGAGTTGTTGATGTGAAAAGCAGTTAAAAAAATTGAAGAAATTGATTATTAATAACTGAAAATGTTGATTTCTTGGAGATTTTCTTTTTTTCCCCTTTGACTTTCATAATATGTCTGTGTTGGTTTTGCTTTGGTTTCTTTTTTGAGGAAAAGGGGCCTTTTCACTTGATTAAGCCACCTACTTGAACTTGTTTGGTGCCGTGTGTTATAAAAACAGAAGCAGATATAAACATAAACCAAACGATTAAGCAAGTGAAAAGAATCCTGAAATGAAATATTCAGACTTGGTTTGTGAGTGGGTCACTCTGTGGTCCCTCTGACCTCAAACACAACAGCAAAACACGTTCTTGAAAACCACTGGAAAGTAAATAGTGCTCTTGGCTGGTGGTGCTGAGGGACTGGGTCCTGTTCGTGTCCTGAGCATCTATGCTGACCTCTGTGGATCCCTTGTCAGGTTGTATTTCCAGGTTCTTCCTCCAGGAAAATGATTTATAAACCATTTTGGGAATCCTTTTAGTTTAAACTCTTAACGTTTGTTTCCTACAGCTGTTTTAGCAAAGATGAGAGAGGGGTATTTGATGTGGGGAATTTGATCTGCATCAGGAGTTGTGTGCTGAGAAATGTACAGAGAGTGCTTCCAAAAGAGAGAGGACCAGGTCTTGCCTTCCTCAGGGGTGAGAATCTCTGATGCAATTCATGGGCTTTGAGATGTGCAGGAGTGGTAGTCCCAGAAGTACAAACCACCAGCCCATTTGAGAGCTGGTGTGCCCTTTGATTTCTGTGTAGGAGAGCATGAAATGCCTTTAATTTGTCATTTACTCTTGGTCCTACAGGATGAATCTGAGCATGCCACAGCTTTTGTTTTGCAGAGTAATTTTTGAACCGTGTAGTGTAAAAAAGCAGGAGAAAGGAGACTGAAGCACCAGGAATTCCCCTGAAAATGAGCTTCTTATCTCCCTTAAAAAAAAAAGGCAAGTGAGAGAAATTATTTCACAGATTTAATAAACAGTTCAAAGTCTCCTGCAGGACCTCTCATACTATGCATGTTTTTCATTGTTCTTTAATGAGTAAATGACCCGTTAACGTGCACGAGAACATATCAGAAGCACATGGCAGTGAAGAAGCTTGGGTGGCAGTAGATTTGATCAAAGATTTTCAAATCTGACCCCAAGTATTTGATGAAAAAGATTAACATGGAGACAATTTACCAAACAAATACAGCATTAAGAGCCAAGAGACAGGCTGAGGGAATTGAAGGCTCCAGATTGCCCACATAAAGAATATCATTAAACATAAAGAAAACAAAGCCAGGATAAATGTCTGGGATGTGGAGTCCCACGGAACAGGACTTGTGCTGTCGATTGATTTTTTTTTTCTTTTCTTTAATGCTATTTTTAATATAATATGTAATTCTTTTCTTTTCCTCCCAAATAATAATAATAAAAAAAAGTTCTTCCTGTGACCTGGGTTCTAACCGTGTTACTCTAAGCATTTAAAAAGATTTCTGGAGCAGAATTGGTTAATTAGTGCTTTGTGTTACATATGACCCAACCAGAGATAAAAAGGTTTAAAGGTCTCTTGTAACCCTGCAATGCCATTTGTAACACAAAAATAACCCCCTTTCATTACTGGCATGCCACTGTAGCAGGCAGGTTATTTTTTCCCTTCGCTGCAATGAGGGCAGCTTTCGCATCAGAAGAATTCTTGGCAAATTAATGCGCTACCTCTTGGGCTAATTAAATTAGAAAGGATCAAAAATACAGAGCAGCTTTTGTGGTGGACACAATGTTGTGCTTCATGCATCTTGCTCAGAGAGGAATTTCTGCCATTTAGCCCCTTTTTGCCTCTAGCAGCGTTCTGGACTCTCTAACACAGTCAAGTTCCTAATTTGCCTCAATGAGAGAGAATTATTAACTGATAATAAGAAAAGGAGCATTCACAGCTCCAGGCTGGGCTGTGTGGAAAAGGGTGAGCTACACAGCACCTGAAGCGCATGCAATTTTTATTAATTCCTGCCTAAAACAACGCATTCAGGAGTAAAATTGCTGTGCAAATGACAAAAACAATTATAATTTTGATTCTTCGGTTCTGAAAATATGAACTGCTTTATCTTAAATATGACTAGATTAAACTAGTAATAAGTTCACCTCTCCTTGAGCCTGCACAGAGCAGTTTTGGTTGTGGCAAGTGCATTTCATTTTGAAGTTGGTTCCACTTAAATTGATTGTTCTTGTCTTTAGAAGTATTTTTGAGAGCAAGTGAGGTGTAGTTTTTCATTTATGCTGGCGACGCGAAAGGCAAAACTGCTTTTACTCATTGCAAATAGAAATTGTGCTGCTTGGAGAGAGCAATCTATACAATAAAAGGTATTAAAGGGAATCTAGGATAATGCAAAGCAATGCAGCAAGGGTGCCCGTAGATGGACATAAGGTTAGAGTAGGATATTCTTATTTTTTTTATCCCAAGAGCCAATTCTTGTTAGCACAGAGAGATGTTCCCTAACAGGCATGGCTGTCAGAGTTGGACTGGACTGTGCCCCTCTTCTAAATGCAATTAATGGCCAGGACCAAGCAGGCCTTGCTCTGCTTGCTCTTAGGCAGGGGAAACATTTATTAAAGCTAATGGGAGTTGGCTGGACAGGGAAAAATGGCATGAAGACCCTTCACATAAAGCTTAAAAAATAGTTCTTTGTCCAAGAACTACTAAAATTTCTTTGCTTTCGAAATGTTGAAACCTCTGCTTGTTGTTTTTTTCATGCAGATACTGTTTTTCTGTGGTCAGTATTTTTGCCCTTAATGGTTCCACTCGCTACCATACTGGAATCTACAAAACTTTCCAGGCTCATCTCTATCTGCTTTGTTTTTTGATTTCAAGCAAACGTGTTTTTATGTGTGTCTAAAAAAGATACAATTTGAAAATCTTGGAATTTAAGGAGGGCAGGTATTGCAAGTCACAGCAGATTCAGGGTTACAGTCCCTTCACTAGTGATTCACATGGAGTATGGGAATAGAGAGACTTGGATTTTCTATTCTTTTTCAGAAAACCAACATTGTGCTGTTTATTAATTTGTATTTCATCAGCATGCTCAGCATCTTCTCAAATGACTTTTGCATATATTTAATTCGGAGGGGGGAAAAGCACAAGTGAAAAATCTGGAGTTTGGGTATTTTCCTGGGAACATGTGGAACATGAACCAGCATGCGGCACACGTGATTTGCATGACTTGTGACTCTGTCTGCATTTCTATGATAGTTATTATATTAATAATAATAATAATAAAAATGCAATGGGTAACCACAGTTGTAAAGGTGGTCCCTGTCCTGGAAAATTTTGCAAACTGAAAAATTGTGGAAGAGAAAATAGTAGGGGAAGGGAGGGTTGAGGAAGAAACAGGCTTGGCTACAGGAAGCGGGAGAGAAGCAGTGGGGTGGGAGAAGGATGGGACCCGGTACCCAGTCCTACCACCTGTCCTCTGCTCCTGCTGCTCACCTAAAACATAAAAATCTTTGGGCAGAGTGGAGGCAGGGGAAAAAACCCACTGTGAATGAAAGGATTTAAAAACTGATCTCATGTATTCCCTATTTCCTTGGAGGTAAAAAAACCTCAAAAACAAACAGTCCAAGAAACACTGCAGAGAGTCCAATTATTTCAGTTAATTACTTTTGAAATAAACTATTCTTGATATGTGTAAAGGTGGGAGACTATGACGCATTTTACAGCTTTTTAATTTGTTTTCTTTTTCTTCTTTCTTTGTATTAATGTTACAGTACTGATTAAACAAGCCTTCATGGAACCTTTAGGACTGCCAAAAAACCTGGGGGTCTGTGATACTGTCCTGGGCTGTGTGCTGGGGCTGTGCCTGTTTATTTGTGTGAAAAGGAGGGGGAAATGAAACCCTGTGTTGTTTGGGGCTTGGAAGCCACCTGGTCTGGTGGAAGGTGTCCCTGCCATGGGCAGGAGGTTGGAATGAGATGGTCTTTAAGGTCCCTTTAACCCAAATCATTCCATGATTTCCAGCTGCTTAGTGAGGGATCAGTGAGGCTCTTATGAGTGAGGCATGAATAAAAGGCAAAATAAAATTATAGGAAAGTAATTTGTTAACTAGAACTGAAAAAATATTTTAATCAAATCATTCAGGAGTGGGAATGGTCTCTTACAAGTCTGTAGAAGTCTTTTGAAATATTATTTCCTGTACACTCATTAGAGCAATCTGGTAAAAGGAAACGATGATTATGCACATAATTTAGAAAAGAGAAGAAAAACTTGGATATTTCAAGCAAAGCTGAAAGGTTGGTACTAGTCAATCATTACGAAAAGAGAAACTCCTGACTCTGCATTTATGTGTTTACATGAAATAATTTTGTGGAATAATCACTTTCTGATTCTAGACCCTTACCAGGAAAATTGGGAAACTTGTGCCAAGCGATGGCCTGGCTGCAGTTAATTTTTAGACTAAAGTTCACTTTCCAGGAACTTCCACAGCAATTGGATGGCAGAGTTTTGTATCCAGGTGACTCCCAGTAGTGTAAGACTGGACAGGAAAATCTTCTCATGAAATGTCCCAAGTACATGAAGCAAAATGAAGCCCTGGCTAGGTTCTGTTTGCTTTTTATGGTTTATGATGTGAAATGAGGCTTTTGGTAAAGAAACCATCCATGAATTTTAAAGGGATAGGGAGCCCACTGTACTGATCCTTTATTCCCAGATCTCCTATGCTCACTGGTGGCCCCTTTTACGTTTGGCTTGCACTGTAGGAACAGCTTCTGGGATATTTTATTGTTAAGATTTCAGTGATTTAAATAAAATATCTTAGACATCAGGTTACCACATGGACAAAAAGTGAAGCAATCCCATGAAAGCTGCAAAAGTACCACCTATATGTAAGAAATTGTCTCCATAATGGAAAATATGAGGGATAAAAATAATAATAATGGAAGGTTACAGTGGTTTAAGTTAAATAAATGGAAGTTTATCTGCTGCTACAACTGCATCTCCCAGCTAGCAAATTGCAATGAGATGCTTGGGATTGTAAATCCATCTTTCCTTGGGTCAGTCCTGTGAGGGAAGCAGCCTTGGGAGACTCAGCCAGGACCAAAGGGACTCAGCACTGCAGGGAGCCTGGATCTTCTTCTGCAGAGGTCACCTCCTTACCCCAAACATATGCACACTTTCCTTGAGCAAATTTTGTTGATGTCTGTTTGTGTATTTAGGACAACATTTGTTTAGCAAACTGTTGCATGGTTTCAAAGAAAAACCAGTTTGGTACTGATGATTCACTCCCTGAGGCTCTGCCCAGGCAGAGTGATTCCCTTCTGATTTTCTTTCTTTTTTTTTTTTTTTTTTTTTTTTTTTTTTTTTTTTTTTTTTTTCCGATGAAATTTCATTTCCTGGCAGTTGCAACATTTCTGAGCTGTATTGTTTGCAGTGGGGAATCCCTTTTTAGAGGCACGTTAAAGTAGATTCAGCTGGTGGCTGGGTGTGTTGGAGATGCGGGTTTAAATCCAAGTTTTCCTCAACTTGGAGGTCAGTCATGAAAAAATGTACTCTGAGTCTGAAGGGTTGGATCTTGTCCTGTGTGTGGGTTAATTGAGGGCCCTTCTGCTCTGCATGGCGGAACTGAGGCCTTGGAATCTTGGAAAAAAGGCCTGGCTGGATGGAATTCTGAGCAACCTGGTCTGGTGGAAAGTGTCCCTGCTCATGATAGGGAGGTTGGGATGAGATAAGATTTAAGGCCCTTTCCAGAAGTTCTGTTTTGTTTCCAGTCCAAAAGCATTTTGGGATGATGTGAATTGCTGTAAAAGGAAATTCATTCCATAGTTCTGCTCTTGGATCCTCCTGCAAGTTCAGGATTGTGTGAGGGCTTTGCATCTGTATCTGAGCTTTGTGAATAGCTGTTCCAGCAAGGCATTTTTTAGGTAAAAGTTTGTCACAGGAATATTGTCCCTGCTGCTTTTTCTCATCTTTGGTATCCTTCTGGGAAATAAAGCTGTTTGCAATTGACACAAATTCTAGAGGAACTAAGGCAACAGAGAAAATTTTGGTGTCCTGACACAACATTTTGGATAATTTTTGACATTTTTTTTTCCTCTCCATTTCTGAAATTGCTAATAACAGATGCTTGAATTCTAGTCAAGTGAAAAATTCCAATTGATTTCAAAAGCAGTTGGATTGGATCCTAGCATCAGTTTGGCACCTATGAAAATACAAACATATGCAAGGGCCTCACTTTCAACTGCACTCAAAAACAATACTAAAAAACCCCAAACCAACAGTAAAAATTTTGAAATTACTGAGTTAGAAGAAAAATCTTTGATATTTACAGACATTTCAGATAGGGAATGTAGGGTACTGATAACAGCTTTGAACAAAAATTTGGATAAAGGCTGTATTGTCTATTTGTTATGGAATTGCCTTTGACCTCATCATCCCACTTTTTTGTGGGTTTTGTGTTTAGGAGTCCTTGGTTCTGAAGGCACCACACTTTGGCTCAGATGTTTGATTTGGGTTTACTCTTGGGGAGTTCTCTTCTAGCTGGGCTCAAGCATATGGTTTGATTTTCAAGTGAAGTGACACCACTTCTTACAAATGCACATTACTCATTCCCCGTGCAAGTTCAAGAAAATCATGGCATCTTTTATTTTTTATTTAAAGCTGACAAAGAAGTCATACTTAAAAACCAATCTAGGAAATTACTTCATTGTCAAAATTATTTCCTCTGATCATTTCCATGCTTTAATTCTTATATTATTCTTACTGTAGCTGTGGTGGTGGACTTTTACCGCTGGAATGAATGGGAAAATGACATCATAGTAAAATGTCATGTTGTTTCAGCTCTTAAATGGCTGAACTACAATTAATCAAAATTGGTGTGATTTTTATGAAGTGATATGACCAATAATTTAGGATTTTAATTGCTACATGAAAAGTGTTATTTTTTTAAAGGCATAAACATTTAGGAATACCTTTTTTTTTTTTAATAAGAACTGCAGAAATTTGATATTATCAAGTGATTCCAATATCAAATATTGCATGTATGGTGTGAAATGGTAAATACAATGTTGTTAAGAGATGCCTTCTTTTCTTTACCCTGTCTGGGAGGATGATGTGCATAACTCTCTGCAAAAGATAACTTGTTTGATGTGAAGTTGCACTGAGCAGTGTATGGGATGGCAGCCTGCCAATTGGTGATCCATTTTCTAGAAACCCAGTTTGAGGCCGTGCCAACCAGTCACATACATCTTATCTTCAGCATCACAGTGCAGCCTCGTAATTCCCGCAAAATTATGTTTGACGTTAAATTATAAACCCTTAGTGTAATAATAAAAAAAATAAATAACCCTAAAAGCAAATTAAAAATTATGTTTTCACTGGAGCAGGTTATAAGCCCACTAGAAATGTGATCTGTAGTCACCAGTCTGTGGGCAAAATTCCATTTCTCAAGCATTGCTTTTTTTTCCCCCCCCTTTCTCTACCAAGCAAAAAAAGCTGTAATTCAGAAAATTAAGTTTTGGTTAGGGTAAAGAGATATTTTTTTAATTTGAAGTGATGGATAAAAACCTTTTTAAAATTAAAATAACAAGTCAGATGTGATGCATTGGGGGGTTATCTCTGCCACATCCCTACCTATCGCTTTAGCTTTGTTCTAAAAAGTGGGGATTTTGCAGAAAAAAAAAAAGTAGTGAAGAGGTAAAGCAAATGCTTTCCAGATGCTGTCCCAGGACCAAAATCTTGTTGTGTGACCACTGCAATGGTCCAGTGCTGCCAGGGGCAGGTTTGTGGAGGCAAAGCTTATTTCTGCCCCACGGATGTGATGCAAATGTCATTGTGAGCAAAAGCTCAGAAATAAACTTCAACCTTCAGAGGCAAGAGAGAGAAGGATTGGTTACAAGTAGAGCTAGCCATAGTGGTAAGAAATATTTTATTTATTTATCAGTGTAAATTCCATAAATTAGCCCAGGGCATGTTGTGACATCCTTGTACTACATTAGTTTTGCATTTGAACTAAAAAAAAATTGATTTCCAACAGAATTTAGGAGAATTACTTATCTTCAGAAATGTTTTGAAATAAGGAAGATTTCTACTAAACATTTATATGTCTCCCCTCATAACCAAAATTCTATGTCAGGTTCGCACTTTTCCTGGTTTGCTCATATTATCCAGCAGGATGAGTTTGCAGGATGAAGTGACAGGCTGGAAATATTAAAATTTCGGTGATCTTTCTGTACACAATTATAAAAGTTGGTCATATAAGCAAAAAAAAGAAAAAAAAGGTAATTAGAATACTTCTGAACAGTCTAAGATTGTTGGCATGTAAAATTCTTCTCATTAACTAGAATTCAAGCTCCAGTGAAAATGGTTTTAGGAGGCCTTCAGTGCCCAAACATATGAAAATTAATCCAGAATCACTTAAAATGTGACTTTAACTTACTTTACAGAGCAGACTTCACTTTACACTTGTACCTGGAAGATTTCTTAGCACCTCTAAGTTCGTACTTATCACCATCTTCTCACAAAGCTAGTGAGGTGTTCGTGTTTATTTATAAAGGCCTGAAAAGAGCTTATTCACTTTGAATTCATTCTTAACTTGTTTAATCTGTCCTTAAATTGTTTCTTTGTGTGACCATAAAGATCATACCGTGTTAACACCAAAATTTGGCAGTTCATCCATTTAAATGCCCCATCTTGGTCCATGGCAGTCTTCTCCTTGCCTGGTGGTGCTGGAAAAAAGGTCGGGATAAGCTCCATTCCCAAAAAAAGGGTTGGGATAAGCTCCATTCCCAAAAAAAGGGTTGGGATAAGCTCCATTCTCCAGGGGCAGGCATGGGGCAGTGCAGATTTCCATGGCAGTGGTGCTCCTGAGCCTCCATGAGGTGGCAGGCGCCGCTTCCCTGCCTCCAAGATGAGACCTCAGAGCCATTGCCAGGTAACTCCAAACAGTGTGTGCACATCTCCCAGTGCCAAATTAATTCCAGCAATGGAAACTAATTTCCTAGCGTGTTTTGGGAAGGAAGAGGTGAATTAATTGCTGTGGACACCGCGACACCATCCAAAGGCTACACTTGGTCCTGGGCTCAGATTAGCATGGAACCAGTTGTAATTGGGCTCTGCTTCTTTATCATTCAAGAGCTCTTTTGCATGACAACAGGATACTCACATCTCCAAGGGATACCTTTGGCACTTCCACTGCTCTCATTTCTTTGCACACCCCTGTTCATTACTGAAATCCTGGAACCAAAGCAGGGCGTGGGGAGGTCTGTCTGTCTGTCTGCTTTATTTCACCTAAGCAAACTCAGTGCTCCCTCCTTGGCACAGGAAGCATTTACAGAAGTTGTTTAAAGAGCAATTGCTCTTCTTCACCAGGGAGGCTGGTCTTTGCACGGAATTTAAATCAGGTTTGTGGCTCAGGAGGGGAATGTGAGGCTTCTGAGCTGTGTTTATGAGCCCAGTGCTGCTGCTGGGCCTCAGAGAAGGAGATCTCACTGGACTGGTTGTGTCTTTAGGCAGCTCAGTAGCCCCATATTGCTCTTCACCATTAAAATTGTGTGCAGAAGACAGAATTAGGAGGTTTAAAAATGCACAATGTAAATAAGCTCTGGATGCAGTCAAGTAAATGCAATTGTTTTGTTGAAAGTGGAGATCCTAGAGCCATACTGGTGCAGAAGGTGGGCCCTGTGTCTGTGGCAGAAAAGTTTAACTCAGATTGAAAGTCCCCAGTTGGGGTCTGCACTGCCTGCACTTGTTTTTGTTGCTCCCTATATGTTTCCTGGGTGCTTTGCTATGAAGTCTCACTCTCTTTATCTGTCTTGACAGATGGAATCAGTAAATGTTACATTATCAAGTTTTATCTAAAAATGTCTCCCATTGATAGCGCATTTATATCGTGTCATAATAGCTCTTTGTACCAAAGCAAGGGGAGCTGGGAAAATCCTAACTAGTGAGTAAGCTTTCATTTTTAAAGTAGTAAAAAAGTTCTTTGTTCTACAGCATCCTATTTTTAGAGTGAACTTAATTAAAGTGAGTTAGGAATTTTGAAATCTGGAATCGGAAAAATTGGGTCATTATTAATTATTATGTATATAATAAATCCAGGGGCTGTGGTCTTTTTTCTTCACAATGCACGTATGTCTTCTCCTTCCTCACAGGCATTTTTCATTACCAGAGGAATCAACTTCCCTTCTCCAAGGCCCTGGCTTAGCAACTTGCTGAGCTGAGAATCGAGCTGTGAGCACACAAGGAGGACTATTTTGGGGGGTTCACTCCAGACCTTGTCAAGGGCATTTCTGTGCTGAATTACACATAGCACCCTGTCAAAACCCAGTTTTTCTAATGCATCTCTGCAGCCACTTTCCCTCCTCCCAGTCCTTCAACACCTTCTCCCTTTCACCTGCTCCCTGTCAGTCTGCAGTCAAGGAATGCAGGTTTCTGTAAATGGGAAGGTGAAGCTCTCGGGACCACAGGGAGTAATAATGTCCCCAGCTCATATTATTTTCTAGTGGTGTTCATATCCCCTAATCAATATAATTCATGTTGGTTTTCTCTCCCCTTTTTCTTCCTCTGACTCTTTTTTCAGAGTCAGCATTCCTCTTGTCAACTGCTTTTTCTTTCCTGTTTTCTTTCTCCCCATCACCCCCAGCTCCTGAGCTCCCTTGTCACCTCTCTGACCTGGATCCTTTCCTGTAGATGCTTGGTCCTGTTGTGAGCTCCCATCTGCCAAATCACCACCTCTGCTGCTGCTACAAGAGTGCTACAGCGTTCACATCTGGACAGATGTGGCCTGTCCACGTCACCTGGGCCTTTCTTTGCTTCTGGATCCCTGGGGAAGGGAGTGCCCAGGTAAAGCAAGGCAGAATTGCCTCAATGCAAACAGCCCATCTGCAGTTCCTGGGCTTGGAGCAGCAAATAGGGTCTTTTGCAACTTGTACCATGATTTCTATTCCTGTGTGAACCCAAAAAAACACTGAAGAAAGCTGAATTACTTTTTTTATAAATAGTTTCTAACAAGAAAATGGAAATGCCTTTCTACCTTTTGTTTTTGAGTGTAGTTTTAAAAACTCTCAAGGCTTTATTGCATCATCTTTTGAGAAATGAGGAAACACTGGGATATCAGTGGTTTTTCTCTCCTCTCAAACTGCTCTGTACTCTTCAGTTGGAGTTTAGTACCATTTGAGCTTTCCACAGATTTCCTAAATAATTTGTTCTAACTATGCCATGTTGGTAAGAGATTCTTCTGGTTTTACAGGCATTGCTAAACTGCCAGGGCTGCACTGGTTTGCGCTATTCAATATCTGCTTTTGCCCTCATAATTCTTGGATTATTCCCTGTGACATCCTGTCAAATCTCTTCAGTTTGGGCTCTTGTAAATGATGCCCCTTGGGTTTCTCTGAGTGACTACAAACAGGAAGGAAATGTTCAGCAGTGATTAAAGCCCATCAATAAACTCTGTCAAGTAGCTGCTGTATTTAAAACCATAGGTGGACAGATCTTAGCAGTGGAAAAATTGGTGAGATAAAGTAATTGTGATGTTTATTTCTAGGCTACATAAGAGGACACATATACCTATACACATACACCTACATATTTATGAAAAACAATGCACTTAGGAGAATGAAAAAATAAAAAATACCAAGTAACTCACAATTTGTATTTTGACTCATAAACCTCTAGTTTATTTTAATTGTGGGTAAATTGCTGTATGAGTACTGTAAAAGTAAATATGAAAAGAAAGAAAATGAGCATTTACTGCAGCCCAACATTCTTTTTTTCACTTGAATATTTGTTTTTCCATACTCAATGTGCAGTTGGAATGGAATTACTGGTAGGGAGATTATTATTATTGCTATCAACTTTCCAGTAACAGGTAAAGGATAATTCTTTCCTAGGCCAAAATTTCTCTGTGGCAAATATCAGTTTTGAACTGCTGATCTGAGGCTTCAAATTTGTATCTGATGGATGCAGAGAAAAAAACTTTTAATCTGCTCTTACATGGCATTAGAAGGAATTCTTCTAAAGTTACATATTGGTATCAGCTACATGTTGAGGGTGGAAAATGGAGAAAAAAAATAAGAAAATGTTGGTTTTTCTCTCCAAAGCATGCATAAATCTCTTGATAAATCCAGTGCTGAAGATCATGCTTTGCGCATGCAGTAACACACCCTCTGTATAATTTTTACAACCCATCAACAGATGGGTTGCACACTCTCAGGAAGTGTGTTGATTTAAGAATTTTGGTGCTATGATGGCAGATTTTCAAGGAAGATCATGTTGAGAAGTGCAAAGACTACCTCAGGGGCCGTGTCTCTTGTTCACTTGTCTCTGCTTTTGGATCAAGAGGGTGCAGCTTATTTTGAAAAAGCCCAAACTTTGCTTTGAATGGCTTGTCCAGGAGTGAATTAGCTGCAGCCCCACCATAAGTTCGGGTTTTTTCCTCATTCTGGAGGTTTTAAACATGAATGGAAAGGTGGTTGAAAGGTAAATCATGTTGTATTTCATGTTTCTACAGTCTTCTGCAGCAACCCCTTCCAGCAATGTGTGCCAGGTCTGTGTTTGGGGCTGTTCATTAATTCAGCTCCAGAACCCCAGATTTTCAAACTGCTCTTAGAGGTGTTCATCTTTTCAAGAAAGAAGAGGGCAAGAAGACAAAAAAGAAGTGATTGCATCCAAATTTTAAAACCAAAGCCAACCTTCAAGAGTTACTAAATTCAAGGGATGTGACTTTAGGTGCCAGTTTATTTTAGAGATAGTGGCAGACAAGGTTTAGATCACTGGTCACTCAGACTCCCAAACTTTGGGATCAGGGCTTGGCTTTGGTCAGGAATTTAGACCTCTCTTTTTTCTTGGTGCATCACACATGCGAAAAATCTCTGTCTTTTAGTAAGTCCTTAAATACCTGCTGCAGACATTCCTTGCTGCCTTTAGACACCAATATTCAGTTTGCCAACCTATTACTTCCATCTAGACTTGACAATGACTGCTTAGATACATTTAATTAAAATGATAGACTAGAGTTCAACCAAGAAGTGTTGAGCTAATTCCATTCTGTAAGGGAAGAAATAAGATTAAAATCCAGAAGGGACCCCCCCACCCCTTCCCCATTTCTCCAGAATTACCATCAGCCATGAGATTATCTCCAAGGTTTCCTGGAAATGCACAAGCCCAAAGCATGCCACGAACATCTACCCTTGAATGGAATGATCCATCACTCATTCAAACAAACAAAACCCCTTCTGAGCCTAATATCCTTAGTGTCATCGTTAATTATAATATGAAATCATAATCATTTTGGAGGTGGACCTGGGGTTAATTTGGCCAATCAACTGCTGATCATTAACAGTGGCCTATTGAAGTGTATGAAAATGATCCCCTGTAGTTGTTACACGTATGAGGGAAGTAATACATTGTGTTCTTTTTTCCTACAGGCTGTGTGCCAAAATATTCCTTTTCCCTGTGACTCCAATTCACAATTACTGGATACTTTTAGCCCTTATCGTTTTTTATGAACAGGTGGATAGGAAATTGTTTTGGCATAAAATAAACAGGGAGAGGTGCTGCAAAGGGTTGTCTTCGTTTTAAAGGCGTGTTGCCAGCCTTTTATTATTATTATTATTTTTTTTTTAATCTTTCCAGTTTTCTTTTTATAGCAGGCTTTGAAATAATATACAGGCTTGTTTTGTCAGAAGCAGGAAGAAGAGGTCTTTTGTGGCATTCAGTTGTGTCACTGTCCTTCTACCTGTGCTGACACTGTGCTGCTTCTCAGGACCTTTGCTTCATTTGACTGGTGAAAACTAATCTTAGCAAAACCCCAAAAGTAGAAAAAGATGTGTCAAAATCTGAAATCTCTGCTTTTGTGTTTGAGCATCCACAAAGCAGTTAGGGACTGTTAACATATATATGTATATGCTAATATACCTTTAAAACTGAGGGGGATATTTATTTGAAAACATAAATGAATTAAAAATATTTTTCAATTTTACAACATCACAGAGTAAACAGTTGCGAAGGAAACAGTTTAAAATGATGAAAATTGGAAATATTCCTGTGATATTTGAGTGGATAAGCCTGCAGGATACATCTTAATTAAATTAATTGTGTGTCCTGCGATTTGATCACCTTTTGTGAAATCACAAAATAAGTTGTTTATATATGGAGCTATAAATGAAAACAAGTGGATCCAAGAGGGTCCTTTCCACTGATAAATTAATAAGTGGTGGCCAAAATTACTTTAATATAAGAGCTGATTCTCAGATAGTGGGAGGCTGAATAAAATTAGATGTCTACAGCAAACATCTCTTTTTCCCATGTCTAAAGAAGGATTTCCCAAATCAAGGCCACCAACCTCAAGTTATGTTTTAACTACAGTGAATTGAACTAGTTCAAAGTAACAGAAGGAAAAAAAAATATATGAATGATCACATCAATTCTTCCTCTTCTCTGTTTCAGGATTATTGTCTGGGAAAAGAGATGCTGTATCTGAAATGGAACAAGGTAGTGATACGGTGAAAGGCAGAAAAGAGGTACAGCTGGAGGATATTTTGCTTTTTTTTAAAAAACATTTTTGTCCATGTACTAGCGCCGAGGAAACATGAATGGGCACGAACGTCTATTTTTAATGAAAGAAAAGAGTTGATTCACTCTCAGGCAGCAGTAACGTAACTTATTTTCTAACAGCAAGAGCCAAGCATATGGTATTCATCATTAGCAGTAGCAACAGAAGCCGTTTCTGCGGGGCCGGGGCTGCAGAGCCCCGCTCCAGCCGAGAGCCCTGCCTCGTGGGCTCCCACCTTCCCCTGGCAGCCCTGCCCTGGCACTCCTGATCCCTTTCTTAGGGCTTCCCTAAAAGCAGAGGCCACACCAGACTAAGAGAATAAAAGCTGATATGTTTATTGAGGGGCATTGAGGTGCATTAAGGGCAGATGAACTGTGGCGTGTTCGCAGGGGTCTTAGGATGAGGGAAGAGATGAGGATCTGACTCCATGTTTCAGAAGGCTTGATTTATTATTTTATGATTTATATTATATTAAAACTATACTAAAAGAATAGAAGAAAGGATTTCATCAGAAGGTTAGCTAAGAATAGAAAAAGAATGATAGCAAAGGCTTGTGACTGATCGAGACAGTCCAGACAGCTGGACTGTGATCGGCCATTAATTAGAAACAACCACATGAGACCAATCACAGATGCACCTGTTGCATTCCACAGCAGCAGATAACCATTGGTTACATTTTGTTCCTGAGACCTCTCAGCTTCTCAGGAGAAAAAATCCTAAGGAAAGGATTTTTCATAAAAATGTGTCTGTGACAATGAACCCTCCCTGAGGGCTACACCCAAAATAGACAGCAGGTCATGAGTTTTTCACACTTTTATAAGTTTGGTCCATTTCCATATTGTTGTTGTAATCTTCCAATTGAAGCTTCAGGTAATGAAGTTGTTTGCCCCAAGTTTGCTTCTCCCCCAAGTTACTTTTTTTATGCTTTTCCAGACCTTATACTTTTCCTGTCCTTTATTCCCAGGCCTAGAGAGAATTGTCTAATCAAAATGAGAAGGCAGTAGCTAACACTCCATATGGAGTTTAGAGTTATACACTGAGGAATTGCAGGATTACAAATATACGAAAAATAGAAAAGCTAAAATCCTACAGCATCACTACCAGTTCCCGTGGCCCCAGCCTGTCATCTAAGATTCCAGTCTCATGAGCTGCCCTTGTATTTGTGGCCTTCTCAGGGAAACTAGTTCCATAACTAATGGTGTTCTACCTTTCTCTGGCCTTTTTTCGTGCTACTGGTTATGAGCTGTGTTCATCTACAGGGCTATCAGGTCTATCTAAAGAAGTACTATTTGACAAGAAGAGCTTTTTATTTATTTTTCCCACCTCCTCTCTTAGTAATTGCCTGGGCAGCTTGGAGATGTGAATCAAAGCTGGAGCTGTCAGTGAGCAGCTTTTAAAATGTCCTTACCATTCCCCATTATCATTATGCTTACACACTACACCAGCAGCTAAGCTTTGGCTTGATAGCCACAGCCATCATCTCTATTCCTCTATAGCTTTCAAAATGTTCCTGCAAAACAGAAATTCCTGGCAATGCATCAGAATGGAGACAAATGTTTAATATCCGTGTTACTAATGGTAAAACTGAGACACAGCTTGTTGTAAGTGGCCAAACCCAAGTGTTTCATGCAGTGAGAGATCTCCACGTGGTTAGCAGCCCTGCTAGGCCCCTGTCACACCAGCCCTTGCTAGAACAGCCCAACTCCAGCCCCTGCAGACACCTCAGTGCACTCATCAATGACCTTGGGTGTGCTCTCACACCTTGAGTGTGCTCTCTACTGTGGTTCTGCATTAAATTCTGCTTGAGTGAGAGGAGGTTTATTCAGATATCAAGCTGGATGGCAAACTTTTTGCTGCCTTGCGATGGGGTTTGGAGTGGGGAAAATTTGAGCTCTGGGCTTTATTGTATTTGCGGACACTTAGCGGTTGGAGGAGAGGTGAATGTAAATTGTTTATAAAAGACCAGGGTTGCTAAAATTGCACATAATCGACAACAAAAGGGCTGAGGCCCTGGCACAAGTTGCCCGGAGAAGCTGTGGCTGTCTCCTCCCTGAAAATGTCCAAGGCCAGACTGGATAGAGCTTGGAGCAACCTGGGATAGGGGAAGGTGTTCCTGCCCATGGCAAGGGGTGGAATGAGATGCGCTTTAAGGTCCCTTCCAATCCAACCTATTCAATGATTTTATTATAAATTTTAACCTTTATTGCCTGTTTACACTCTCCTTCACAACTTTTGGTTTTAGGAAAAGTCACTTATTCCTCAACATCAAGCTCTCTTCTGTTCATTTCTGTATTCATTTAAACTAAGAGATGAATCCAACAACGGGTTGGCCTGGGAGCTCTCTATTGTTGTTGTCCTCAAAATTCCAATTCAGCTTGTACTTTGTTTTTACAAAAGCCCATGATATTGCGTAAAACATTGTTATGTTGTGCTGTTACTAGATTGTGTCAAATCAGGAAAATAATTGAGGCTGCCATTCATGTCAGAATATTTTAATTAGTGGATTTTTTTATCTGTCTTAAATTACAAGCAACTTCCTCCTTGGAACTAGAAAAGTGTGGAGGGCCTCATTAGTTCTGTCTCTGTGTTGCACTTGAGCACTGCTAGAAATTTAAGTGAGCAACTGAAATGTGAGTTTTGCTTTCAATACCTTTATGCTCTAGTCTCCCCCTTCCTCCACCACCCCCCAGTTTTCCATTTGAAACACAATGCTTCTATCTTTGTTTTTCAGTTAAAGGCCGATTTATAATGATGGTAGGATTATGTGAATACTAATACAGGTATTTGTATTCTCCAAAGGGAACGCAACATCGGTTCTGGTCTGTAAATATGTACAACAGTTTATGACTTTCATGAAATATTGGAGGAATGCAGAGATGAGAAGTTTAGTAGTATGGTAAGAAAGCCAAAATCCAAACAATGCTTCAAAGGCTTTAAAAATAAATCTTTATGTTGGTGTTGACAAAACTGAAGTAGTGCCATTTGAGACAGATTTTTCCATTGAGAGGCAATTTCAAAAGAGCAATTATATTCATATTTGGCCAAAGTGGTGTCCTATCTGAGGCCACCTAGACGCAGAGCAAGATGAATTAATGCACCAGCCTCTATCCAGAGCTAAGGGACTTCTGTTGCTTCCAAGGAAGATTCCCCTGATTATTTATTTCATAGTAAAAAACCTCCCAGATACTCTGAAATTAAAAAAAATTCAGTATTTCTGCTTTGGGCCATTTTGCTCACCAAAATTTGGCTATCTGCTTAGCTGAGGCAAACCATTAGCCCTTGTTTGATACCAAGGCCTGAAAGTCATTAGTGCAACAAATTAATAGTTTAGAGCAAAATTTATATGATTTTTTAAAAAATGATAGGTTATTTCTTCTTCACTCCCTTTGAAATTTTTTCAGTCCTTGGAAATATTTGTGAGAAAACTGAACTGATTCAGTTTTTTATTTGAAAAGGAAGATGTGATGGGTCCAGCCTTTGTGGTCAGGTGATGCTGAACGCCCATCTAGGAAATCCTGTGATCCATCAAATAAAGTGATAAATTTTACCTGTCAGCCTCATAGCTTGCAGAAAAGCAGAAGCAGTTGAGATAATCAATGAAATTGGAACAAAAAAAAAGTTTGGGGAAAAATGTGGGAAGCAGAGAATTTCCCTTGCAAATCTAAGGCTATGGGTTTCCATCCTTACTTGCACCTCTTGGGGAGAGGAAGAGGAGGGGGATTAGATCAGGTAGGTCTGCTTTATTTCCTTTATTTTATATTTATCTCCTTTAATTCCCTGGGGAGAAGGAGATGCAGCACCCTGGACTTTCAGACTTGTGGCTGTTATGGGATGGTCTGAGCACTTTGGAGATTTGGTGGGAGCAGGCAAATTTTTACCAGTTTTTGTTGCCAAGCTACACACCACAAATGTGTCTGTAAGCCCTGAGAAATAAATATGACTGCAGCTTTGTTTATAAGTGGCATAAAAACAACAGAGACAGCCAGTCAACCAGCTTTTATAAATTATAATTTTAAACTGAAAACATAATTTGAGGTCAAGGCTGCTGCTCTGATTTCCAGGAATTTGTTTTTTCTTTTAATTCCGTGATTTTTTACCTCTTCCTTCATCATGAACTTTTACCCATGTTCAAATATTCAAAGCAGAAATAAATGAGGAATAAGGAGTACTATTCTTAGAGGGTAAAAGATGAGGATTTCAAATTAAATTGTGGGGTATTTGAGCTCTTTGAACAACTTCTTGTTTTCCCGAGGTAAAAGGTGTGCAGCCCTTCAGATTTTGTATTTTGGGACTTCAGCTGCAGACGTGTTTGTGAGCAGCCAAAATGTCCTTTGCAGCACATTGGGGAACAAAGATTTCAAATCAGTTATTTAAATTAAAAAAACCCCCTAAATTCCTAACAACAATTCCGATACTGCTGTAAAGTTCTCCCAAAATGAAAGGTGTGGTGCTTGCATCCCTGATATTGGTAGCAGATATAAGAATTTGTATGAACTTTTACTAATTAATCTCAACTGTTTATTTAAATTGAACAATATTTCCTTTTGTTGTTTATCATGCAGATGTCCTCCCTTTAGGTTTTTTTTTTTTTTCCTTTTAAGCTTTTAAGGCTTTTTATTGCTGCCTAATCCCTTCCAACGTACTGTATATCACATTTATGAAATGTATGGGTAGCAGAGAGCAGCAGACAACTTTGTTTTTAAACAAAGACCCCAGGATAAGGGGCAATGTTTTTCCCCTCACAGGTGATGGAGTACGTACAAAGAATGCAGCGGATAATGGCAGTCCTGTCCTCTGAACAGATGGTGATGGTCCTGTTGCTAGGATAAGGCCTGAAGAATTTAGTTTTTAATTCCACATTATTTGCCTCAGTGCCATGAATATCCCTAGGTTTCCTCGGGCAAAAATACAACAAATACACAGAAAGAGAAAGAGAAGTGACATGCGGATAGAAAAGGAGACAGAGCACGGGAAAGGACTGGAGCCAGGTCAATAGAAGCTTTTGGGAAAATGTCTGCTCAGCTGTCTGCAATCACCTGGGTTTGAAAGGCAGGCAGGAAGGAAGATTGGTTTGGCATGAGAACGAGGCCTTTGATGCTTTAGATACCACAGAGAAAAATACGCATTTCTTCCCATTAGAAGTCTGTTGACTTTCCTAATTAAGATAAACATGTTTCTGAAGAAGTTAGCTCTCACAGTACTACATTTGTAAAAACAACCATGCTTTTAAAATATATACACAGACAAGGACGTGTGCCAAGAACTAGTGCTGGTGTGGTCTTACAAATCGCTTTACAGGAATATTTTTAAATCATTGCTTTATTTAAAAGTGAGTGGATTTCATTCCCTCCAGTCAATTAAATATCTAATTTCAACTCAAGTAGATAATAACCAAAGTATTTTTATATAAATGAATGAACAGTTAGAAAACTGTTAAACACACAGCCCTCAAGCATGAAAAATATATTCGTTTAACTGTTTTATTCTTTTATCACTAATTTACTACAGAGATTTTTGCACTTACATCATTTTCAGTTTTGGCACTGGGGGAAAGAAATCTTATTTAAAAAATTAATTCAGATTGAAATTCTCAAAGATCCCTGCGCCACCTGAATTATTCCATCAACCGTATTAAGGATGTGGTGGATGGTGCTGGTGGGGTTGTGATTTTTCCACAACGGCAATTTTGAAAAAACACCCAAAACTGTGAAAACTTCCAGTGACCCAGTTCCCACAACAAAGCACATGTTAAATGTTAAAAAGCATGTTGAATTCATAAAAAGACACAGTGCCTGTAAAATGTACAATACCTGAGGTTTGGGGATTAATTGCAATATTCTCCCCTTTCTAGGTGCCTGCACAAGCCAGACTGCATTAAGTGATTTAAAGGAGCCCCATATCAGATGCTCTGGGGTTGGTGAGTGTCTGGTTCAAATTGTTGATTTTTTCCTCCATAGTGATTCTGGTAATTGGGATGTGATCCGTGCCATCCTCATCATGATTAATCGCACAACAATGTCATGAGAAGGAAGTTACATGATGCAAACATCTCATATTTTGTGCTTCAAAATAAATTGAGGAAAATGTGGATGAGACTATATGGGACAAAGAATCCACCGTGTACCAAAATACATTGTATATGTTATTTACATTTTGTGTACATATGCATATATATAATTCATGTTTTTGTCCTCAAAAACTGATAGAATTTAATTTTATAATAATGGGGTGTTATGTTTCAGGCTGGGTTTTAAAACCAGCACATTTGGAACAGAAATTTTCCTGGTTTTCAAGTAGTTTCTGTTTTTATTATCTTTCCAGAAATATTATTAAGTAATATAAAATAGATCAGAATTTATTGATATTCAGTTCTCTGGGTATCTCATTGTCTTGGAACCTCATAATCACCAAACAGGTAAGAAAATAATCATGAACATGCTCTCACTAATATATTTTATTTCCAAGCACTCCTTCATGTTTACCTCAATTTTTTGTGAAATTGGCGATTGGCTCATAGAATTTCTTCTCCCTCATCTTCATCATCTTGAAAAATATTCAACCAGTTTGTTGAATATTTGCTTTCTTTCTTAGCACCTTTGAATGTTACCAGGCTGTTCTCAATTATCATTTTGTTCAGGGCATAGTCACATTGTTCCACCACATTCAGAGGATTAATAGAATTTTGCTCAATATTAGATGTTCACCAGAGAGATGTCTTGGATGCAGATGCCACCTGACTACCTGAGGGACACAACTCCAACCTCTACATGTCTTGGTGAGGCTGCTGAATCAATGTATTTTTCAGTTTATTGTGCGAAATGATGGGGTGAATTTGGTTCACAGCCCTGCATGTGTAAATAAATAAAAATACCTCTGAAACTTGATCGGAGATGAAAGAAACCATTTCCGTCGGAGAGAGGCAGAAGTGGTTTCCCATGCCGTGTGCTTTGTGATACACACAGAAGCCTTTGTGGCTCATCTTGTTTATCCTTCCTATTCTAAGCAGGAGTCAGACACAAGCCTTAAAATGGGATAATGTGTCACTTCTGACATTGCTCTTTTGCTGTAGTTTGTGTTCTTTCCTTAAATATTGGCTGTTCTCTTAGAAGCCCGTTGTGAAGGGAGATGTGTGTGCCATTCTTCTTGATTCCTGGTTCATACCCTATCATACTCTGTGATATTTTCAGATTATTAGGATGGAATTCAGATTAGAAAATGTTTTATGTTTTAATCTCATTACAATGGCACATGAATTTCCTCAAAAACCAGGTCTTCTTTGCTTTCTAATCTTAGATCAATTTTTTTTTTTAATACAAAAGCAAAAGGTGCCAGTGGCACAGCTACCCCATGTAATGAAACACATAGATTTCTCTTCTACTTATTTTATTTCTCGCATTCATCATTCATATTTAATGCCACAGGCATTTGACTTCTTAATTCCCTATATTGAATTGAAGAGGCACGCACAGCATGCACTCCAGTTTAATGACTGGTAATTCTTCTTCATTGATGACACACTTTTTCACCTGGAAAACTTGTGGTGCCAAACTTCCTCTTACATGTGTGATGCAGTCAGTGTCCTTAACAAGGTGGTGATGGCTGGAGAGTGGAATGACTGGAAAGTGTAAGGTCCTAACCTTAAATGCCTCTTGGACTGAGAGAACATTAGTCTAAGGGTTTTTCTGGTGATAGATATGTATATATTTATTATTTTTTTTCTATAGTTGAACCTCAGTTACTGTTTTTTTTTCTCCTGCTGGCTCTAGGACATGCCTGTTTGCTTATTCATTCTCTTTTTGTGAGCCAAACTTGGAGTAATACACAACTTTCCCGCCCTAAGATAATTAGCATTAATCTACTGAGTAGGTTTGGCAATAATATTTCCAACAAAAAGGTTTTGTAGACTTCAGCAGGACTAGAAGATCATATGAAGGATAAATTACAGTGTCTGACGTCAGTATTTTGGACAAAGGTATGATGGACTAAGCACTATCCTGAACATTATTGTTTATTTACAGACATCTCACAGGACTGTTGTAGTTAGGGTTAGTTACTTGTAAAAGCTCAATATTTTGGAATAAAATATTCTGTAGAACTGCAAAGCATTAAGGCCATTATAAGAACATTGCACCTTTCCATGTTTTCAAAGCACTTTAGAAGCTTTTGCCAACCCTCATAGCACTGAAACATGGGAAGTCTTATCTTTTATTGATTTCCCAAGTGGGTCGACTGAGACATTGAAGAGTCCTGGTTTGCTAACTGTGAGCACTCTGATAGCCAAACGCAACGTCTGAAGGAAAACAAAAAATGACACTGAACTTCCCCTCCAACTATTACAGGGAAACATTTTGGAGAGCTTCCCTCAGGAAAACAGAGGGAAAGACACAGAGATGAAGTCACCTGGTAATTCAGGCAGGGCACTCCTGAATGGGAGCAGGAGAATGTGGAGGGATTTTGCAATTAAAGTCGGCTCCAGAGTAGAGGAATATTCTTCATTCAAAACTTGTCAAGGTGTGTGCTCTTCATGATGGCATGTGGATGGATGGGGAGAGGATTTTTTGGAAGAGGAGTGCTAGGTAAAAGAACAAGTCCAGTTTGGTTCCTTGTGTTCCAGGAAAGGTGGATGTTTCTGATCCTTTTCAGTCTGACATCACTTTTTCAGCAAGCTCCAAGAAGTGAAAGAAGTTATACTTGAGTGAGTGCAGTGATCGCAAGAAAATGAGTGTTATTCTGTTCATGAATGGTGATTTAACTGTAGTCTTGATAGTAGCCTTAAAGTTTTCTTTTGGAATATATCCTAAAGCACTAAAAAATAAATTAATGGTACATATTGGAAAGGATCTGCAAACATTTCAGCATAGAAGTACGAAGCTGATGTCTGGGAGGGATTTCAGAGGTCATCTAGTTGCAACTCCTATCCCATGGCAGGAGCAGCTCTACCTAAAATGTGCTTTGGTTGTCAGGTGGTTTTTTAGCCTGGGAATTTCTTCCATTATTTTCATAACTTTCCAAAAGTTCTCCCTTCCACACCCTGCTCTTTAAGATCCTAATGTTTTTAGTGTTCTGATTTCTCTTTAGCAGTTAGAAATGTCTCAGAAAGTGGTTATTAATAAATCATTAAAAGTTTGCATCTCATTTCATTTCCTTGCTGCTCTACTATTCTTTGTTTCCAACCACAGTACAAAGTCATTTTGAAAATAGAAGGAGGAATCTTTCAAAACTGAATCAAATCTAAATGATGGGTGTAAACCCAGAGATTTCTTTCCTTTTCCTGGAATGCTCTTTGTTATTCAAGCTATTTGCTTAGATTAAAGATTTCTTAGCCTGATCTTGGTTTTATCTGGCATTGGTGAAGAAGAAGTAATCTTGCATGCAAGGCTTTACAAGCTGCATATCTTGAACGTGGAGTCACTTCACCAATAGGGCTTTCCTGGGAATAGGGAATAGCAAGGTTGAATATAAGGCTTGATAACTACAGATATTTTCAGTGGCACCAAAGGAGGTATGGGAAGTGATGAAAAAACTTATGAAAGGTAAACGGACTATAATTCATACTAAATATCTCCCCTTGTGCAGAAGCTCTTTTTAAATTACTCAGATAAATGAGCTCATTTATGGAATATTTTGTACTGCATGAACTTATATGGGCACCTGTCATGTATATATATTTTTAATACTGAACTCATATAGACGGCTTAAAGTCCCCCTTGCCCTTTAGTAAATTTAAATCTCCCACAAAGCTGCTGTACAGTAGTCATAAAGAAACATTTATGGTTCAACATAATTTCCCTTCATTTCTTTTTCTCTTTCTTTTTTTAAAAAAAGGCAGTTTAAAAGTAATAAAGCACTTCCTTCTGTAAATCTTTGATCTTTTTTCTTCCTAAGGGAAGATTAATTTGTAAATATGCTAATGGATTTGTATAATATGAAACCTTCATAAGAAAAACTACATTAGTTCATATGAATGAACACATCTATCTTATTCAATTTATAAACTAATGGCTGAGAGCATCAACAATACATTCTGCTCAGTCTCATGTCCAAAAATCACTGCCTGTGTTTCAAAGGCAGCACTGAATTTTGCGAAAAAATTTAAGTTTGGCCAATTTTATTTTCCCTATTTTTTTTTAAATTTTTTTTGCAATAGTGAGATTTGCTGCTGCTCCAGCCAGGTGAGTACCCCGCCCTGAAGAAATCCCATGTGGTGGGAGTTGCATTATGTGGATGTAATGCACTCAACTGCACGCCTTCCTGATGGATCCTGGTGGTTTCCAGCAGGGTGCTCAGCCTGTTAGCACAGGGATCCCTCAGATCAGGTTGCTTGCATAGCTGAGAAGCTGACCCTCACCAGCTCCTCACTGGGATAGTGATCCTGCCACTTTCCTTCCAGCTGGAAGCCTTGGAGTACGTTGGTTCCAGCACTGCAGGAGCTGGATGCAGTGGTCCTTGTGGATCCCTTCCAGCTCAGGGCATTCTGCGCTGCTGTGTCTCTCTATTCCCCCAGCCACTGTGGCTGCACTGGGCCCAAACTGCCCTCTCTGCTCTGTGGCAGGAGGAGATGGGACATGGGCAAGGACTTCATGGGGGGATTCCACCCAAGATGCACACAAAAGCAGCAAAAAGTGGTTCACTGGACATTTTTCATACTCTGTGTCCTAGGTGCCTCTAGGCAATGCAGAGCTCCTTCCTCATTCCCCTTTTCTCCCCCCGAGCTCACATTTCACCTCTTCCCGTGTTTTTGCCTTTATTTGATTTATTCTGGTGCTTAGTTGAGAAGCCATGGAGGGTTGAGGTTTACTCCAGCGAGGCTGTGGCACCTCTTCTGGGACAATGGGACTGGCAGTGGAGAGGACACAGAGAGGCTGGGGCAGAACCTTCTGTGTCCATCATTTCCTTTCTGACCAGGTCTCTTTACTATTTAATTCTCTCCGTGATCTTTTTCTCCTGGTGTTCCTTGCCTCTTTTCTTTTCTGAATGAAACAATCCTAATAGAAACTTGGCATTATTAAGTGAATGTAAAAATCAGTCTGTGTGTTGATTCAGAGGGGCTGTGCTGGGTGACAGCGCGGTCACGCCGTGGCAGCCCTGCCAAAGCAAAATGCTGCTCTTAGCCATGGGCTCATCTCTCTGCCTCTCCACAAGGAAGAAATTCACATAGTTTGGTTCATTCCCTTCAATATATTTAAATAAAAAATGTGTGTGGAGGACTTAAATTGATATTGAATTTAGCCCTAATTTTGATCCAATTTTGTTTGCAGAATGAAGCTTAGCGCCGGAGGAGTCCGAGTGGTGCCCTTGTACCTCTAAGCACCTCTAAGCTTTATAGGGTGAATTTTCAGGCCTGATTTATTAAGGTAAGCACAGATATGCTGAACTTCAAGGCAGCATAGCCAATGAAGGTTGAGGTTTACTCCAGCGAGGCTGTGGCACCTCTTCTGGGACAATGGGACTGGCAGTGGAGAGGACACAGAGAGGCTGGGGCAGAACCTTCTGTGTCCATCATTTCCTTTCTGACCAGGTCTCTTTACTATTTAATTCTCTCCGTGATCTTTTCCTCCTGGTGTTCCTTGCCTCTTTTCTTTTCTGAATGAAACAATCCTAATAGAAACTTGGCATTATTAAGTGAATGTAAAAATCAGTCTGTGTGTTGATCCAGAGGGGCTGTGCTGTGTGACAGTATGGTCACGCCCTGGCAGCCCTGCCCACAGGGAAATGCTGCTCTTAGCCATGGGCTCATCTCTGCCTCTCCACAAGGAAGAAATTCACATAGTTTGGTTCATTCCCTTCAATATTTTTATTTAAAAAGTGTGTGTGGAGGATTTAAATTGATATTGAATTTAGCCCTAATTTTGATCCAATTTTGTTTGCAGAATGAAGCTTAGCGCCGGAGGAGTCCGAGTGGTGCCCTTGTACCTCTAAGCACCTCTAAGCTTTATGGGGTGATTTTTCAGGCCTGGTTTATTAAGGTAAGCACAGATATGCTGAACTTCAAGCCAGCATAGCCAATGAAGGATTGTTTGATGTGCTGGGGGTATTCAGTGCTGCCGTCATTAGCAGCCTCTTTTCCCAGGGGCTGACAGATTTGTGTCCAGCTCCAGCTTCGTGGCTTTCATCCTGCTGCCATAAACAAAAGGTGTGCATTTCTTCAGGCCTGGAGCTTACCCAGACCCCTTCCCTCATTTGATGCTATCCTGCTCTGGATAAGAATAGAATTGTAATGTGCACCTTGAGGCTGGAGAGAAGGAGCACAGGGAGGCAACCCACAGCTGATTCCTAATAGGGGTGGGTGGGAAGGAAGTGTCAAATCCTGCTCAGAATAGATGAATATTACAAAGGGGTCTGGAAAGATCAGAAATAACAGCGATTCAGATATTTTTATTTTTTCCCTTTCTTTTCTGTCCAGGAAATTCTTTCCAGGGCTTCTCAATAAGAGTGGGGATGGAGGGTGAGCAGAGGGAAACTGGTGGGAGAGACGTCGCTGCTGTAACAAACAGAGCTGAGCCTGCAATGCCAGAGAGTCTGTTCTCTTTAAAAAAGAAAAGGCAGGGGGTGGAGGGAGGTTCAGGCTTTTCTCTAGCAAACTTTTCTTCCCAACAGTCAAAAATAATAGAAAGTAGACATAGAAGAGATCTGTTAATTGATCTTGTCCATATCTTGCCCAACACAGGGTTATTCCCTGCAGCATATTTACTAGTGCTGAGTTCAGCTTTGTTTTTAAAACCTCCAGTGACAATCTCCCGAGGGAAGTTGTGAAAGCCTGACTCTACAGCCTACTACATCTCCTTGTCGATCTGCTTTGCAGAGGGAGACTCTCACAAACCAGGAAATATTTTCTGACGTTCAGCCTACACCCCTCATATTTTTTTTTTCATTTCTGTCTTATTAATTCTATTTATATTCCTCTGTATCATGCAAAATAATGTCCTTCCAGAAGCACATCATGAGTTCTACCACCAAAAGGTTATGTTCTTGAGAAAGAAGAGCTTTGCCTCATGTCTATTCTTTCTCAACCAAAGTAAATGCATAATTTAATTCCCTGATCTATGACTGGCTCATAGGTGGTTGTTAAACAACTGCAGGTAGTTTTAGGTAAGTGTCTAAACTCAAAATGTTCTACATAAAGAGCCAATAAATCAATAAGATGAATTTCTAATACTTTTTAAAATTTAATTTCTAATATTTATATTATTTTTTGCTTCACTTCATCAGTAGAAGACTTTCTGCAAAGCATGTCCTTTCTCATTGCCTTTCCCCTGCTCCTAATCTTAGCACAAGATCATGATTTGGTCAAGGTCCTATTTAAATAGTTTTGGGGTTGCCAACATGGTGTGTTCTGATATTCAGATCTCATAATCCAATTTTGAAATTAAAGAGCTCGGGGCAAAAACACTCTCACAACTGAAATGCATGTTTTTGAGCACTGTGCCAGTGTTTTCTTAAGGATAATACACCGAACCTCCTCTTTCTCTTCCCAATTAATACAACAAATGTCATGCACAAAATCTCCCTTTTTAACTCGTGCCCCGTGTGAGCACAAGAGGCAGCGGAAATGTAAGCTGGGCTGTGATTTCAGGGAAGGTATCTGAATTCCAGCTGAATGCAGAAAATATGCAGAAGAGCAACTGATTTATAGTGCCTCATTTGCTGTCTTAGCAGAACGATGTTCTCTGTATTCCCAACAATAAAAGCAACAGCAAGGAAAAAATAAGTCGGTGTTTTCCCCCACCCCATACCAAGGCTTTTTCTCCCCTCTGCCCAAGTCATTATTTCAAGTTTCTCAGTATTAAATCTAAAGGTTCATCAACTCACATCTTTACAGCTCTGCCTTTCTGTATACAGGACCCTGTCTGCCTGTTTCCTCTATTGCACTATTTTGTTTGTACTACTGTAATCATTTTGCTGGCCCAGATCTGTGTGGGTGTGCTGGCAGCTTTACAACAAAGTTACATGGGAACTGAGTTAAGGTTGAATATTTATTAGAAGAAGCCATCTGGCGTCAGGCTGTCTGTACAGGGGGGCTTATTTCTTTAGTAGTCTCTCCTTTTTCTCTCTAGCTCTTCCTCCCTCTCTCTCCGTTTCTCATTTACGTGCCGCATATATGTGAAAAGTGGAACACACATCTTGACATATTGATTTGATTCTTGATATTTATAGCAATTAACCCCGCTCATGTGATTATCCCTGTCGCCTCACCCCATACCTCTCTCTCTTTGCCCCTCTCTGTTCCCGTGGTGGGGGATGCTGGGGGTCTGTTCCCATGGTGGCAGCCCCCCGGATGCTGCAGGGCTCCCTTCCCTCTCGTGCTGCTTCCCACAGCTCCAGTTTTGCTTAAACATCTCCCTCCTGCTCCTTCCACACTTTCCCTCCTCCAGCTCGTGAGCTCATAAAAGAGTGCTGAGCTCCAAAAAACTCCCGGCTCACCATATTAAACAAACTGGCCAGCAGAAGGGTGTCCGTGCTATTTCACCATTTGTATGACATCGCCAGGCTTCAAAGTGCAGCCCTAAATTGCCAAAAGATGTTTACTTTACTTGCTTAAGAGCTCCTCGTAATTCAATTGTTCTCTCTCCCGCAGTAGAAGCACACATGTATCCTGAGCCCTGCTCTTGTGAGCTCCCACTGGTTATTTACCCACGGGCTTTCCTCCCTTGTTTTTTACACAGTGCTTGACTTTTTTAAATTTATTTTTTTCTGTCTCAAGGTAATTTGTTTTTTCTGGGGTGCTCAACCACAAGGACCTTGAAACATGCAGCTGCCTGGCTGCCATTTTTTCCCCCCTCACTGACAGACAATTGGTGTTTTTTCCAAAATAATAAATTTTTTTCTTTTTTTTTTTTTTTTTTTTTTGCCTATTTTTCTTTAGCATGCACAAAGCTGGACATCCAAAATTGTTGGTGTTTTTTTTTCCAAAATAATACATTTTTTCCTTTTTTTGGTTTGTTTTTGTTTTTAAACATGCACAAAGTTGGGCATCCAAAATTGTTGGTCACCTGGGAAGACCTTGACCTATTTTTCCTAGCAGGCCAGGGAAGCTGATGCAGTCAAGCTGGCAGCCCTTTCCCACCATTCCTGAATTTTGTAAGCTGATATTCCGGCCTCACAGCCTTGCATAACCTCCTTGCTCGTCGGTGTGGTGGTTTTGGTGGCGATGCCAGGTGGGAGAAGAGGAGCACTGGGCAGCAGAGATTCTTTCCACTGACACAAACAGTGAGTCACTACTGTCCTGTGATTATTCCCTGGCCTTCTTTTGCCAGATTTGCCTGTGGGGATGAAAGGAAAGTCCTTTCCCCATGACCTGTGCCGGGGGTTAGCAGCCTCCCAAGCTCTGGCACAGCACAACACGTGGGCTGGTTTTGAGCAGGGCGAAGCAAGGAATGAGGGCTGGGAGCCATGGAGGCTCCAAGGACGTAAACTGGGAGATGTGGTGGTTCCCAGCCTCAGCCTCCCACTGCCTTTCTGCTGGTTGGGTGATTGGCAGACTGTTGTCTCCTCCCCCAGGTAGTGTCTCTGAGCTTGTCATGTCTTTCTGTGGGTTTAATCTGGGAAAGAAAAGAAATAAGGATTTTTCCATGTGGTGCAATAGGATGGATGAGCAACAGCCCTGCTTGGGAGCAAGGAGTGGGAGCAATGCAGGGAGGAGAAGGTTGTGAGGCATGGGTGATGAAGGAGGATGCAGAGAGGAGATGCTGAGCTCACCTTCCTTCCTCTTTTCTGAGTTTCAGGGAAGGAGGCTGCTCACCTTCACTAGCCCATGGTTATTCTTTATCTGAAATATGACAGGGGCCCGAGACAAGTACTCTGGTGAGCACCAGTGGTCTTAGCTCCTAATTCTCCACCAAAGCTGGGAGACAGTGAATCATGCAGGCTTTGTTTTCCATGCTTTATACACAATGACATGAGTCAGCCCTGGGTCTGAAGCCCACCAGAGTTCCATTGCCCAGCAGAATGGAAGGGCTGTGTTTAAATCAGTGGGCAACAGACACTGCCGCTGTTGCCGCTGTTAATTCCTTTGTTCTTTGGCAAATGAAGTCATCTTAAGTCATCCTGCATAGTGATGATGGTCTTCTACAAGTATTGCACAGCAAAGGCTGCTGTTGGTAGTAGAATTCTGTGAGATGTGTAGACGAAAAGTAGTGTAAAAGTGTTTCCTTTGTCAGGCCCACAAGTCTGGCACTGATGTTTCTCACTGGCATAAACCCTATTTTATATACCAAAGAAGGGGCAGAACTGCTCATTACTGGTGTGAACAAAATATATAAAAAGAGGGTTGAGTTCAGGTTTGCTTTAAAGCTTTTTTGCACTTATCAACTTCCCATGCTCTCTGGACAGGCAGCCTGAGTATTAATCTCTGGTGAAATATGTCAGTGCTTGCCCTGGGCTGGTGTTACACAGACCAGACCAGATCAGATAATGCCTGAGCAAGGACAGTGATGGGGCAGCAGCTTCTGACAGGGATGGGAAAGCAGCCCTGAGACAGGATGAGTGTTCAGGATGGAGCAGGACACGGGGGAACCTCAGATTGAGCACTTTAAGCAGTGGGTACTGTCACCAATTAAAATAACCATAAAAAGCCAGACATTCCTCCCTGGAATAACTCATAACAGATCCCCAGCACTGAGTTACCTTTCAGCACAGCTCTGTGAGGGAGCTCTGGCTTCTGCAATGTGTAGATCTGATCAGGAAAAGAGGCAGAGAAAAGCTTTTTTCCCATCCCAGACCACACCATCTCATTAGTGTCACTGTGTGATGGCCCTTCTCAGCTCTTTCCCCATTTCTGAAACCAGAACAGCTTTTCAGCAATCCATTTTTCAGTGCCCCCCTCCTTTCTAGGACAGACACTTCCAGGGAAAAACCCTTCTGGCTGGTCTGGGGGTGACTCACAAAGCTGGTGACTGGCAGCATCACCTGTCACCTCTCCTGTCTATAAAAACACCAAATTTGGCCCACTGTGCTCCAGGCACAGATTGGGAACTCCACCAGAATAAAGGAAAGAGGAGATGGAAATGCAGACCAAGAATGCAGAACCACTGAACCCCCTTAGCCCTTTGTTTAAAAAAAAAAAGACACCCAAAAATCCCCAGAGAAGTTAATCTAAAGTGTAAGCACAAAGTAGAGGAGCGTGTGTCTTAGTGTGTGCCTTCAAGTTGACAAGTTGCTTGATGGAAAACAAAGCCTACATGATTCACTTTCTCCCATTTTGATGGAGAATCAGGACCTGTGACCACTGGTGCCCACCAAGAAGTGAGTAAATACTTTAGTTTTGTCTGTTCCCACCTTTCCGAGTGTAGTCATTAAAAAGTTTCTGTTGAGCCTTTTTCCTGTTTGATCAATTTTTCCTGCAGCTAAACTTACTACTTTTGTTTTTAAACAAGAGTATAAAGGTGCTGGCATGCATTTGAATGAAAAATACAACTTTAATAATAATAATAATAGCAAAGTAAAACACAGACATCAAAACACGAATCCAGGCAGTGTGATTTGTCTTGGAAGAGCTGAGGAGCTGAGCTCTAGTAGGACCACGTGGCCCCTGTGGTGGAGCAAACCCTCCCAGCCCCACGGTTATTCAGGGAGAGAGCCAAGTGACACAGTTAAATAACAACTGTGCTAAAATCCTCCTTGCTTTAGTGCTTTGTAAAAAAAGATGAGGTTGTGACAAGAATGTGTCTATTTTGAATTTTTGTGTATGAAGTGTTTTGATACCAAACCCAGTCTGTGCAGTATCCATATTCTGTTCTAATGACGGTTTTTTACTGCAGTGAAACATCCTTGGGATCCTAAAACTTATTTTTTCAGATGTTAGAGTGCCCAAACGGGCCAGCTACAGATAAGACCCTTTTATTAGAGGGATTTTTGCTGCATCCCCCATCCCTCAGAGTGACCTGGCTGTTCCCATGGGGCTGCACCAGCCCCGATACTCCACTTATGAAACAGAACATGGTTTAAAACCCAAACTCTTCTCTCCGCTGCTCGTTTAGTCCAACAAAATGTGTTTTATTGTTGTTTCTTGACTTTTTCTTTGCAGGCACAATTCCTCTGGGCTATTGTTATTTCAACAAAAGAGGGGGAGGATAGGCTCAGAGAGTCACTCTGTGGCTTTCTGGTGAGGAATTAAGAAATACTCTAACAGTTTAATAATGATAATCTCCAAATAGTTCATAACGGCATTAAGGGTAATTAATGACATTTGAACAGTAAGAGTACTTAATCCCTAGGGAAATGTGATAACCACAATTTTATTTACATCTGAAGTTGTTTCAAAGGTAAAGGGAAGAGAGTAATCTGTTCTTAAAATGGTTTCGTACTTGCACTCTTTCAGATTTTTTCCTTAATTTATTGTAAGCAAATAAAATAATAGCTTTTTGGCCAATAATAAAAACTGCATTCCATGTTAGATGCAGCATTAGGTTAAAAATAAAGAGGAACTCTTATATGCTTCCTGTGGGATTAAGATTTTCTGAAAATTATAAATCACCAGTGATACTGTGGTTTACAAAGAAGGATAACTTCTTCTAAGAGACCCACATATTTACATTTTAAAAACATTTTTCATAGCCTTTAGAGCCATTAAAACAACTTAAATAATTTTGAGGATGAATGCTGTGTGCTTTACCTTTTATGTTTAAGCAGTACTTCTTATTTTCTCTGCACGCAGCTGACCTCCCTAAACCTTTGAAAAACGCTGTTACATCCTTTTACGTTTTCACATTTTTTACAATGAGGGGAAAAAGAGCTCCTGTGATAGTTTTGGAGATAATACTCGAAGCAGCCTGATTCAGATGTTTAGCTTTGGAAAGTCAACAGAAGGAAAAGTCTTTCGTTGACCTTGGGTTTTGAGAATAAATAGGATAACACCTGATTCAAGACAGGAAGCTTTGGCTGGGGTAAATATGCAGAGCAAAGCAGAGGGTGTCAATCCAGTTTAGCATTTGAATGCAGCCCCTGCTCTTTTGGTTATGCTCTTGAGCCTGTTTCTACTTTTGGCTCTTACATTCCACAGAACTTCTGTAAAATCAGCAGGGACAGTGCTAATAAATTTATAATGCTGTTTTGTATTTCTGAACATAGTACCTCAGTAATTAGGTGAAATATTTATGATGAATATAAAACAATGCAAATTCATTTGTTTGCCTGAAAGCCAGCTTGTTATTTATTTAGATTTATCTTTGAATGATTCTTAAATTGAATCACAGTATGAATGAGGGTGATATTTAAAGCAGAGAAAATTTGCTATAGTGTATTGATGCATTACACTGTATTAGCTAATGTTAAAGCTATGCAGAAGATAATTAAAAAAACCCAGAAACCAAAAAAAAACCCCACTTTGATCTAAGAATAATTCCTTTTTTGTCTGATTTTTGGTAGGAATTCCACAAGCTGAATTAATTTCCCACTGCTGAAATCTTTAATAGATCTTATGTTTCATTATAGCAAGCTGTACACATGTGAACTGGATCCTGAATTACAGGACAGGTTGGAGTAGGTTCAGCTAATGGGATCTAATTTTCACCTCAGCTGGCTGTGTTTTCCTTCATGGGCTACTACTTCCAGTAGTTTTTGTCATTTACTATTTTCAGTCCTCTAACTAATTCTAATCCAATGAATGTAGTGACCTATGAAAGGAAATGTCTGTGCAAAGTGTCCCTGTGTTGATGATTATGAACTAAATTGTTTACTTCGTTTGGATTTTTTTCCCCTTCCCTAAGTGAAAACTACCTTCCAAAAATAACTTCCTTTGCAAACATAATACTGTTGTTGTCCTCAGCTTTCTGCTTGATAGTCATCATGTTCATATCATGACTAAAGGTTATCTTAAGGTAAAAAAAAAGGAAAATATATGTATTCAGTTTGAAAAGGATGCTTTATTTTGAAGCCCTTTTGTGAGAAAGCGTGCATCCACTAATAGGAGCCGCTATAGATTTTTGTGATATTTTATCTAATTTTGGGTGGAATGTTAAGGTGATGAAAAATCATAGAGGCTCACAGCTGGGAAGATTTCACTAATAAGCACTTTAGCAGTGTGTGATGTGAAAATATCTTCTGCTTCTTGCTTGATCTTGGTTTTGGCAAGAAAACCCTGAGTAATCAAAGGTGACCAACTCCAACATGAATTGACCAAGCACACTTTCCATACATAAGGTTCTGTCTCACTGTCAAATCTACAGCCAATACCTGGGTGTTTGGGGAGCATATGGCCGTTGCTTGGGAGCTTTATTTCTCTGTTTTATCATCATTTTATGTTTATTTTATGAGCATATAAATAGATTTTAAAATAGCTTTGCCTCATTACACGACAACATCTAGGCTGTGATGTTCAGACCGAGAGCAGGGCTCCTGGACAGAAGCAGGGAATGAAGTTTGTACCTTATGGTGTCTTATGTGCTGCCACCAGAGCACATGGACTGTGATACAGGAGCAGGTGGGGACAGGAATGAGCTCTGTGTGTCATCTGTGACACGTTCAGCCCAAGGTGGAGGTAGGCACCTGCAAGGATTTGCAGGTTGGAATTTCTATTTTTTGTTGGTTTCCCAATATCTTAAGAGGGAGATAAAAAGAGAACTAGAGAACGCGTGGGGCCTCTCCATAACGAAATGGGAAATCTGCTTACCTGGGATATGGAGAAGGTTGAGCTACTCCAGGACTTTTTTTGGCTGAATTTTTACTTTGAAGTGCTCCAGTCACACCACCCAAAGTGCAGAAGGCACAGGCAGGGACTGGGAGGACAGAGAACCACCCAGCATAGAAAATCAGGCGAGATCATCTAAAGAACAAGCTGCACAAGCCATGGAACCTGAGGGGACACATTTATGTGTGGCCTGAGGGAACTGGTGGATGGAGTTGTTGGGCCCCTGCCCATCGTGTTTGAGAAGCCATGGCAGTCCAGCAAAGATCCCGCTGACTGCAAAGGTGGAACAGAACCTCCATTTTTAAAAAGGGGGAAAAAAAGAAGGTGCTCAGTGAGATGATGGAGGGAATCCTCCTGGAAACTATGCAGAAAATAAAGAGGTGATTTTTGACAGCCAACATGGATTCACTACAGGCAAACAGTGCCTGGTGTGGTAGGGTTAGAGGGTTGTGGATAAGGAAGGAGTGACTGACCTCATCTACCCAGAGCTGTGCAGAGCATTTGATGCTGTCCTGCAGGACATCCTTGTCTCTAAACTGGAGGGATTTAAAGGACTACATTTTCAATAAATCACCCATGCCTGCTGCTCACTTTCTGGGCTCTTAAAAATTATCTGAAACACGCTGGAAACATAGAGGAGTGCTCAGTAAATTTAGTTGGCTTGAAATGTGCTACTGCGTGTTACTATGAGAATGCTGTTCGGAGTCTCTTGCTTCCACACGCGCCTTTTGGAAAACAATTTCCTTTTTGGAAATGCAAATCAGGCACTACGGTTTGATGCCATAGCAGTACTGGGAAGTTTGAGTCTGATACAGAAATATTAGTCACAGAAGAGGTAATTGGGTGCTGTGCTATGAAATTTATTACTGAAGAAATTTCATTTGTGATTCCGCCTTAGAAAATTAAAACCCACACATGATGGGCAGTCCTTGTCCCTTTTTCTGTTCCTATGTTAAAAGGTCTTGCTAAAATTTCCTTCTTTACAGGTATTCCCAGGAAAAAGATGAAGTTGTCAGCTTGAGTAAGTATACAGCAATGCTCCTCCTCTTCAAACCTCAGTGGCACGAAATTTTCAGCTTTTTTTCATTTTTAAGATATAAAAAATTATTTCTCCTGGTGGATTGCCCATATGGAGAGATTTGAAGAAATATATGAGGCATATTCATAGCAAAGAACAGGCAAACATTCCCACTCTCTCAATTACTTTTGATTAAAAAAAAAGGTATTTTTGAGCAAATCTCATAATTTTAGGGCTGTCTCAAAGCTTCAGAGCCCTGAGCTGGCAATGGAGCAGAGGTGGGGGGTGTGCTGTGGAATGGTATGGGAGGTGAAGTCCTGTGATCATTTTCTATCCAGCTTCAGAAAGGAGTCTAAAAAAACCCCTCTTTGAGGGAATATTTTGGCTGATGTTATATTTCCTGATATTCCCGGATCACATGCGCTGTGGAGGCACGAGATTGTTCAAAAATCTAAAAATAGAGCTCAAAATACTCAAAATAGGACCTCAGTGGTATAAATAAAAATTTACATCAGGGTGCAGAAATAGCTTGTGTTATTTATTTTTGTGCCCCTGTCTCTGTCGTGGGGCAGTTTTGGCAGAGGGTCTCCAGCCCACTCTGCCACTCCTTGATCTGTGCTGCTTCTCTGGGCTCCCCCAGCCCTTTCCAGACCCCAAGATCACCATGACACTCGTGGCCATGGTTGGACTTCACAGAAACATATCGTGGTTTTGGTTGGAAGGGACCCTACATATTGTCATTGCAACCCCCTGCCATGGGCAGGGACACCTTCCACTGTCCCAGGCTGCTCCAAGCCCCATCCAATGTGGCCTTGGACACTTCCAGGATTGGGCAGCCACAGCCTCTCTGGGCAATCTGTGCCAGGCCATCATCATTCTCACAGACTTTTTTTTGCTAATATCTAGTCTAAACCCATTCTCCTACAGTTTGGAGATATTCCACTTCGTCCTGGCTCTTCTAAATAGTCCCTCTCCATCTTTTCTGTAGATTCGCTTCTGGTTCTGGAATTAGGTCACACTGAGGATTCTCTTCTCCAGGGTGAACATTCCCAATACTCTCAGCATTTCCTCACACAGGTGCTCCATCCCTGAAATTTGCTCCATGGTCTCCTCTAGACTTGCTCCAACAGCTCCGACATGTCCTTCCTGTGCTGGGGATACCAGAGCTGAAGGCAGCACTGCCTGGACTCGCCAGGGTGGAGTAGAGGGGCAGGGTGACCTTCCCAGCTGTTTGGTCAATATAAATAGTAATATTTTATTGAGCAGACACACTAAGTCTTTGGCCTTGTTTTGCTGATGTCATTTTCGAAAAGTAGTTGGAAGTGGCCCATGAGAAGTTAAAAGTGCATTTATTCTGAGAAAAAGTAAAAAAGGAAAATTAAAAAAATTTTTTTTTTTTATAATAACGACTTAAAATGTCAGATGGGCTTTGCTCTTAAGCCCTCAGTATGTTTTTAATGAGGGGACTACTCGTTCTCCCTCCATCCCCACAAGAAACCCACCCCAAACCCACATTTATGTTGTTAATAGGAGAACTGCCTCAGCCCCAAGATGTGATTCTCTGCTGTGGTTGACAGTGCTGGGGAAATAGCTGGCTAAGTGATTCTTGGATTTTAAACCGCAAAATGCTGATCATGAGTCCAACATTCACTTTTCAACTTTGGGAGGAACAGGATTTTGACCTCAGGAAAGGCACAGTGCCTGTACTCATTAACATCTTGTGGATATCTTTTTCTTTAAATGAAAGTCTCTAGGAAGAAGCCATAAGACAAAAAGAAAATAAAAGTCACCGACTATGGGCTAGTAGCGAAGTCATGGTAATAATGAAGAATGACAAAAAAGTAAAAAGGAGAACTCAGAAACCGAATTTTACCCAGAAATTGAACTGCAGATATTTTCACTGCTCTTATTGGCTTTCCAAGAGCCTCTTGTGCTTGCAGAGTTTTATGTCCATAGATTTAAGTGGAGATCAGATACTATGCCAGTAGCAAAAATTTGCTTTAATTACAAGATGAAAATAATTTTTTAGTGGAAATTGAAGTCGTTTAGGTCTCAATCCTGCAAAGAGTTTTATGCTTGTGTTTAATTAGTGTTAATGTCTCTAAGTAGTCCCATGATGAATCCTATTGATGAAAATGGTGCTGCTCAGTTTGGGTACAGCTAAACATAAAAATATATCTTTGCAGGGTTAAGGCTTGGTTTGCAATTGCACAGATTGATTTTTCACTCCAGGTCTGGAAAGCTTGAGTTCTGTGTTACAAATACATTTGGATTTTACTGTTTTATTGCCCTGGTCACTAAGATAAAGGCTGGATGTACTAACCTGTTGATTCAGGTACTCAGCTACACACAGTTTTGTATTTAAGAAAAGGTTTTAAACCCTGGTCTGATTTCCACCCTCTCTTAGCCTGCCATTCCCACTAACAAAAGTATTTCCACTGTCCCTCAGAGTAAAGCAAAGCAAGAGCAAATTATTCAGAGTAGCCACCTGCTTCTATAGTTTAGATCATGTAATCAAAGAACAAGAGCACTGCACTGACGGAACATTCGTTTCAGATAGCAAATGATTTATCAAATATTGACAGGAACAGTGTCTTCAGTGTTTTGAGAAACAGTGATCCCTCCTTATCAGCTGGTTACCATGAAAAGGTCAAATATTCTGAATTTTTGATTGCACACTGCATTTGCTGTAACTCAATACTTCTCCCAAATTAAAAAACAAATGAGGCCAGAAGATGTTTGTCCCATTAGCAATGTGTAAGTGAAAGTCTGCAAATAATTAGATATCTAGGATACAGTAAACTGGTAAACATCTTAAATTATTAAAGATATTAATAAGGAGCACTGAGGAGTTATTTTTCCAACTAAGAAATGATTTCCTGATGAAAGGGAGAAAAATTATTCTGTGTCAGTGAAAAATTTGTACATGCTGGTGTTGAAAAGTCCATGAACTTAAGTAAATTTCCAAGTGATAAAACTTCTTTATTGTCCTGGAAGAACATCCATCCATCCATCCATATATATATAATATATATATATATGTATATATTTATATATATATATATATATATATATTTGAGAGACTTTTGTGCACACCTATTCCCATCATCTCTCTCAACCTTTTGAATTTCTATAACAATTTTTCTTAAAATTCAGACTATCAAAGTGGCTCCTTTCACTAGGAAAATGGGGACTGCACACAACAGGTTGAGAAGCTTTGGGTGGGGATGTGTCTCTGGCTATTTCATCATGAGTTATGCCAGACTAAAAATAGAGTTTTTCCTTGCCTGGTGTTCTATCTGCCTTTGTTCTGCTGTGAACATAAGGAGAAATATTAACTTCTTTACATTAAAAAATGCCTTGTATTCTAGTTTTGCTGCATGATGAAGGCTGGAAAAAAAAAGCTTTATTTTATTTATTTTCCTCTCAGTATCTTCCAAGTGTTATTTTATCATCAACCACTAATGTTGAATATTTTTAAACTAATTCCTTCTCTCTTTTTTCCTCCCAACAGCACCACATCAACCAAATCTACAGGAGTTCTTCAGAATAAACCCTTTCAAATATGAACACCGTTTCATATTTGAAATTACCCTCCTGATGGACCTGCCCCAAATCTCCTCAGTGGTGAGGAAAATTATTTTCCTTACAAAAATGCAGTCCAGCCACTGCACTTGTTGCCAAAATCTGAAGGCTTCCTTGCTCTTTCATGGGATTTTCCTGACCCAATGCAGTGTGTGGTGGTGCTGGAGAAACTCTTGCAACTGAAAGAAAGCAGGCGAGAAATGGATGGTGTCCTCATCAATAGAAAGCAAAACATAACTGGAATTAAATGCATATCTGCCAGTGATGGTGGAGGTAATGCAAAATTATAAATATTGACAAGAGAGACCCTGTCCTGCCTCAGCTGGCAGGTGAAGTCACAGAGACAAGAGTTGTGTCATCAGCTTTGGTTAAGATGTTTCAATGAACCTGGTGAAAAAGAAGAGGTGAAACTTCAGTGCTCAAGACAAATAACCTTTCTTACCATCTCTGGTTACTGGTAAGTTGGAAAAGAAATTTCTTTTTAGGTAACTTCATCTGAAGTGTGACATAATCTGTTATATTTAAAATTTCCTTTGTAGGTAGAATAATGTAATATATTGTGAGCATGAAGCATGTTGGATCTGCGCTTCATTCTCTATTGGCTTATTTTGAAATGAGATCTGTGCTTTTCCTCTAAGTCTTCAATCAAGATTTTAAACTAAACTCAAGGTTTCAATCCAAACTTTTAGACTTGATTCTTGCATTTCAGGTATAAACCAGTGTCTATGGGCAGTATAGAATAAGTTGGCTGAAAATAGCTTGCCTTGGTTGCCAGTTTTCCATGGTTTCTACAACCATGGGAAAAAGTAGAATATAATTTTTTCTTAGTGTTTAATTCCTCAAAATGGTGAAAATAAGTATCCTTTTCACTAATTTGGAAGGGCATTGCAAAGACAAATATCTTGAGTGTTGCTGGATGTTATGATCCTTCCTTATGCAAATAACCAGTGTGTCTTCAGAGACAATTTCTGTGAAGGCCTGTGAAAAGCCTTTATCTCTCTTGACCACTGTTCTCCTATCACATCCTACACATCCTGTCCTACCTTTGCTGGCTACAAGATACTTGAAATGTTTTTTTTAAAATAATTGCCTGACCAGTCTTCATTTGCTTGTATTTTTGTGCAAGAAGACTCTCCACCAAGGGCTGAATTTGGTGCTCGGCATGGTAAGGTGGAGGATTTGAAGATCCCCATGTGAGATGATTTCCCTGTGAGCAGAGTGAAAATCGGGAAATAATTCTGCAAGAAATTTGGGCTGATTTGAGGAAAATTTGGGAAGATGAGAAGTGGCCACCTCTGGGCTGCAGAGAGAGGAGGAGAAGGGCAGTGAGATGCTTTGAGCAGGAGGGATAAAACAAGAAATATCAGGATCAGAACCATGATGTTCTGTCTCACAAGAGTTTGTGTTTAGCCAAGAACATCTTGGCTGTGTCTTCTCCAACACGATATGTGCCTCTTCCTTCCCTCACCTGGTGTTTAGCCTTTCCCTGTGATGGTGAATGCTCTGCTCCAGCCTGTCAAACACAGTGTGGTACCAAACCAGTGGCTGCTCCTCACCCTGTGACTCCCAGCTCCTCCTGGATCAGTGAGTTCCTTCTGATCTCAGGGTCTTCAGCTGCTGTCCTCCACACAGGGGACCCAGCCGCTGCTGGATCAGGCCCATGGAAACGCTCATCATCTCCATTTTAGCTCCAGATTATTAATCTGGGGTTTGGAGTGAAAGACCCTTGATCCCTGCAGAAGAGCAGTGCACATGACACATGCATGGGCAGCTGGAGGGCAGAGGGACCAGGAGAGGTTTCACCAGCAAAGGAGCTGAGAAGTAGAGGAGGGAATTGTTGCACTGCTGATTCTGAGAGAAAAAAAAACCCCAAACTCTCCAAAAGACAAAAAAACCAAAGTTCTGCAGTTGATTTATATTTCTATTATAGGCTTATCCTGTTAACTTGTTCTTAGACAAGAGCTGTTCCCTGAGGTACAATTTATCCTTTTTAGAAACTCTCCTCCCCCAGGAAAGTTGCAACAGTGGAAAGAACAGAAGTTGGGATGGTGTTTGAAGGAGGAATCTAAGAAAAGTGGTAGAGCAGCTGGATTCAAGGCTGCATGCAAAGGAAAACTCTTCTGGGTGCAGGCACTCAATGTAAATAGCTGAGAAGCACTTGTTTCTCAAAGAGCAGGACTTCATGAGAGTTGTAATGGTCATTTTAGAGGTTTTCACCCAAATACTGTTAAGGTGGTGTTTTGAGAACTGCAAAAAGAAAATTAGGAATTATTCTAACTACTCATAGTGTTCTGATTTGCTTCTTCTCCACGGGGAACACAGAGGATGTAAATGTGGCAGGGGATTGGATGGGTGCAAGGGATATGAAAGAGAAAGTTGAGTGAAGAGCTTGAAGGATACAGGAGACCTTTGCATCCGTGAGGGCACAGCTGCTGAGTCAGGCCCGTGGCTACGTGCACACTCAAGAAATACACATGTGCTGATAGAAAACAGATTTAAAAGGTAATCGTGAAATTGCTTCAGAGCTCTGGATGTGTTTGGAAGGTTGTGACTGGTTGTCAGTGATGTCATAACCATATTTATTATAGCTCATAAATGGATGGGTCTGACTGTTTTCCTTATTTTAATGTATAAATTGCAGTTTATAATGGCAATAAAACACGCCAGGCTGTGCATTTCAGGGTGATTATTGCATTTCTCAGGTGGTTAAAGTTACTCTAACTGCCTTTTAGCTCAGATTTCAATAGTATTTGCCCAGTGTTCAGGCCATTTTTACTTGTATTTTTATGTACAAACCTCAAATTAAAGTGTTTTATTGCTTTTTAATTAAAATGTTGAAGTGTAAAGAAGGAATGGTCGCAGGCAGATAGAGAGGCACAGTAGTAGGTGTTTTGATGTAAGAGGGGAGTGTGTGAGAAGGGAGATGGGGAGAGGAGAGGCTGCAGAGCCTGTCACTGTTTTTGGGTATTTTACAGGTACCCACTACTGGTTCCAGTAAACACAAGGCTGAATGGAAACGTTTGTGAGCCAAAGGCATCGGTGTCTGCCTCGTAAAATCTCAAACTGAGAAATGAGGGATTAAATGGCTGTGAACCTTTAATTAAGTGCTCAGCACCAACGTGCCCTCCTGCTGGAGGCTGAGCTGTGCTGATTGTCCCCACACAGGAGCTTGTGGGGAGCTCAGGCTCAAGGCGTTCCTGATTTTCAAGGCAGAGAGAAGTGCTGTGCTCTCCCTCTCTGAGACATCGCCTCATGCGTGGCCATGCACAGGGCAGATCCAAGTCCAGTGGCAATGGTGGGTTTTTAGTGGAATGCAGTTATTCTGGGAGAAGCAAATTCCTGGGGATGTGAGTGAATTAATTCACCAGTTTGGGCCAAGTGCAGGGTGAAGGATCTGCTGTTGAAATCCTTTTGGGTGATGTCATGTCTAAGAGCCTGCAAAGCACCAAAGTCCTGGTGTCACGTGTGTGTGTGGAGTGGTGGCCTCTGTCTCTGTGTGAAGGGAAGGACAGACCCACCAGGACACTGGGACAGGGCTGCTCCTTGTGATGGGCCCACCACCATTCCATTCCTCCACACCCTGACTGACACCACCTTGCTCCTCCTCTAGCACTGAGTCCTGGACCAACCCACCAGTGTAAAACTGGCAGTGCCAGGCTGGTCTTGATGATCTAAGAGGTCTTTTCCACTCCAAATGATTCTCTGGGGTGTTGTCTTGCTGGAGGTGAGTCCCCTTCCTACCTTGGTCCTGTGAGCTTCTCAGAGAGTGGTGAAGATGTGTGGTACACCAGGACAAAGCATCCTCAAGGCTTCTGCTCCTCTACAAGACTCTGAATCTGACAAAAATTGTTTTCATGTCTCAGGTTTGTCGTTGTGTTTCAATTTTAGAAGTTTCCTTCTTGAGGCAGAGCCATTGCAACACTTTGGGTGTGTTGGTTTTTGCAGTCCATGATTGGTGAGGGGTGGGACATTTTTATAGAGAATTACAGAATCATTTAGGCTGGAAAAGATTTCCAAAACCATTGAACCCAGCCTGTGACTAATCCCACCTTGTCACCAGACCAGAGCACTGAGTGCCATGCCCAGTTGTTCCTTGGACATGTTCAGGGATGGGGAATCCTCCACCATCTCCCTGGGGAGCCCCTTCCAGTGTTTGGATGCTACACACAGTCCAAGGTCTTTAATTGGGATTATCTCTTCTGGTACATCTTTATAGGAATGAGTGTCAGAGGGCTCTAGTTTGTATCATATTGGTACAATTTTAAATAAATTAAGAACTAAGATCATGACTATTCATGTGGGTAAGGGCATGAGTATTATAAATTTAAATTAGGGATTGAGTCTTTCATTCAAAAGAAAAAGACCCTACACTTGAACAGACCAAAACCCAACTGGTGTTGCTGCCTAATTCTACACAAAAAATGTACATAAAATAGTTTTTTAAAGGCAGGGTTTTTTTTCCTCCCCATTGTTTCCCCTATCTTTATTTCTATTTCTCCTGTGCAAAATATCCCTCTTGCATACCTCCCCTTTCTTCCCATGCAAGAATGGAAGAAATGCTTAATGGGAACCAAGGCACATTAGGAATATTAAGGAAAAATTACAGTATATACACTATGAAATGAAATGCATCTTTTGTGAATAAATCCCCCCAGAAATCTTATATTTCCAGGCATCCACTTACATACCTTCATGTAACAACTTATACATTCGTAAAACATTCATTGAAAGCAGCTCTGCAGTTTTATAGAAAACAACATGCCAGGGATGCAAGAATCTTGCCAGTTCTGTGAAAAATGACACCAATTAAAGCTTAAATTGCTTGTTTTCTCATAAGGTACATATTTTCATAACTTTGAAATCAAATAATTGCTGCTTTTATATTAAATACAATAAAACAAAAAGGATGCTAGTTTAGAGGAACTGCTACAAGCATTTTAATATAATTTTCCCACCATTTAAAGTCACAAAATATGGAAAACAAGTCAAGTATGCAAAGTTCCAAGGAGATAGAGAAACTCCTTCAGATTATTACATCATTTGTCTTTTGTGTCAGGAAATGTGTATGTGATTTCATTGTTTGATTAAATGCCAAAAAAAAAGGCATATTGCACTTATCTAACTGATTACAGATTTTATTCATCTGAAAAAGTATTTGTTCGTACTTTGACATTAGAAGGCAATATTTTTTTTAATGCTCCAAACAAGCATTTTCAAAAAAATTATAATCCTAACTTCCCAGGCTTGCTTTTTATTTTGTATTAACAATGCACTGTACTAAAATTTCCCATACTGGAACACAGTCCCTAGTGGTTTTCAAGCTATAAACTGAGTAAACAGTCCCTTTCTTATTGAGTGTCTGTGTGAGTGCATGTTGTTTCTGGAATACATCATATTCATTTGCAGAAACCCCGTGTATGGATCTTTAACACTTTTTCCCCCCTTTTTTTTTCCGAGGTACATAGAATAATGGCTTTTTAAGACAGTAATAAAGCCGTGTAACTTGTGGGGAAAAGCACACTGTGGCTCACAATCTGAATTAAACGTGTGTCATTGGGGGTAAGTTTCATTTAAAATACCCATTTCTGCTAATTATTCAAAATGCTAATGCTGTGCTGCTGTACTATCTCTGATTTGTGTTAGCGTGTTTCTGGCAATGCTGCGCTAAGAATATAAGAAAACCAACTAAAAATATTTCTGCATTGAGTTCCTTGGGTGTTTTTAGTAAGAGCATAGAAAGGTGGCACTTATCGGTGACATTTTTTGGACTCTCACCATATCAGGGTTGACAAACTAAGCTTTACATAATGAAGGAACCTTAAAAAAACCTCAACAGAAATAATTTGAGGAGAAACACGAAGCTTCATCTAGGGACTTCAAGGTCAGATACCATTGGCCTGGCCTCCATTAACCCCCACAGGAAATCTTCCAGAATCCTTATTTTATCTTGAGTGGGTGTTCCCAAACTATCAGTCCTTTTCTTTTTTTTTTTTTTAATTTTTTTTCTCCACCAAAATAGAGACACAGTTTCCTTTAAAAGACATGAATTTCATCTGGTAGAACATTTTAACAATGTTTACATGCCACGGAGAAATTTGCAGGGAGAATGGTGATATTTTAAATTGCTCTATTAACAAAACTCTGCCTAAATTTGGAAGAGGGAAAAAGATTTGAGAACTTAGTAAGCGATTAATGGTAAGATATTAAAAGACAGCTAAGCATTCTCAGTCACTGGGGAAAATAAACTGGGATGGTATAATGAGATCCCTACAGTCTTGTGATCAATCCAAAGTAGCAAGAATGTAATACCAATGGGTTAACTAATTATTTGTATATATTTAAAAAGTCTCTCAGTAGTCTGAATCATGTCCAGTGTGAATGCTGAGGATTACATGATCTATTATTAACCCATTAGTATTGTGCTTTCGGTGTTCTTTGGCAACAAAAAGCTCCAACAGGAATAAATTGTCTAAAATATGTGTCTTTTTAATAAAGTGGGTTTTTTTTTTTTTTTTGGTGGGGAGGGAGAGTGTATCTTATTTATAGTGTCATTTTAAACTCAAGTTACAACGTCTTAGATTTAAGAGACAGGCCAGCAATGCAGGCAAGGGTGTCTCCTGCAAGGAGACAGAGATTAATGCCATGTGTACTGATGATTCTCCACCACAATTTAGGATTCTGGTGGCGCCATGACGCCCGTTTTTTATGGTGGTTTGCCAAGAGAAAATTACTTAAACCAATTGTGAATGCATTCCTGTTATACTTTTACACAACCACATTTCTGTACATAAATAGCATAATGAGTATTTTTTAAATGATCTCTCGTTCCAGATTCACCTACTTTGCATAAAACGTCAAGCACAGGAAGGAGAGGAGTTGAGGTTTTGTTTGTGCTTCTCTTCTTTTTTTTTTTTTTTTTTTCCTAACTGAGAAAGGTTTTCACATGGGAATATACTTTTTTTCCCCCCCTCTTTCTTTCTCCATGACAACTGACCACAATTGAAGTAGATTCTTCTTAACATACTGTAATGTGAGAATTTTCTTCAGCTGGAGGGTGTTTTAGTTTCCTAAATTGAAAGCTGTTCTACTTCACTGCATAAAATGTGAATATGAATGTTAGGATCAGTACCTTTGCCAGGTGGGAATTGGGACAGGGACAGCTTGAAGGCCCTCAAAACCAGAAGATTTGAAGACTTTACACATCTGAGGTTGAAAGCTGACTTGTTCTAAGCTGAAATGTTCTAAGCCCAACATGATATCCTGATATTAAGGAGTGTGAACATCTGGCAAGCAGAATATTTTAAAGCGGTTTTGCTAACTTCACAACTGTTTTTATCAATTTACTTGTTTCAAAATTTTGCAAAGAGTGCATTTATTTTTTTTGCCCCAGTCTATGAAGAGGGGTTTCTGGAGCTATTTTATGGTGTTATTTTTGTGAGCCTGCTGTAGGTCAATAAAGCAAGATTTATTAGTGGCTTTTAGAAATGCTGTTATTCTAATCATTGCTGTATTTTTAGGAGTGAGTCTCTTTGTTGCCTGAGCCACTTAATTTGTCTCCATGAGTTTGATTCCTGGTTGTGTTCCTATTTGAAGGCAATTCTCAAGTGCAAGTGTGCTCATGCTGGGTGAGGGAGCTCGCAGAGCTGCTCTGTCCCTCTGAGGGTTTTGAAAGCTCAAAATGAAATGAAGTATCTAGAGTGATATTTAATTGGGGGGAGGGCTGTGTGTGAGGATGATGGGCTTGGAGGCCGCCTCTACTTCTGGTTTTGCTGTGCTCGGAAAGATTTGTAATTCTTTTAAAGTCAGTGGCTTCCTACTGTGACTGTGAGAACTATGGTAATCAAGCCTGAAGCATTTGAATGACAATGTTGTCATGTTTAAATATTAATCTGACTGGAGCAGATAGAGATATATTGCTGGGAGAGAATAGTGTGTGTCTATAAATAAGATCTTTGACCAAGGCCAAAACGAGCACTCTCCCTTCATCCTTAGGCATGGAAAGTTCTTCCTGGTCTGACAGAAGGCTTGGTGGGGTCTGGTAAATAAAAATCTTTAGTCAGAGTTGTAGTTTTCATGAAGAAAATGTCAATGTGTGTGCTGAGGAGAGGGTTTTGTTTGCTTTCTTACAACCATTGCAACAAATAATGGAGTTCACACAAAACACAGCAAAGCAGCTAGTCTAACCATATTTCCATTTTTATGGTGCTCATAGAGAGGTGTTTTCTAAGAAGATCTCTAAAGAAAAAAAAAGGCAGTCTCCAGTACACCTCTGTGTGCTCTTTATCATAATATTTTGGTTTGGAAATTAGAGATCGATTTAAAATTGTGGCACTTGAAAAATAATTTGCTCTCGATGTTCAATTAAGTTTGTTGTTTAAGCATACCTTCAATGTCAGAAAAACAGATTTCTGCTGCTCTGTGTGGTTCCTGCAGTTAATAGATCCAGTTGTATCAATATTGGCTGTTATACACGTGCAAATACGTGGGGTGGTCTTGGAAGTACGCTTGTTCTGAAAATTGGGGAAATATTGCAGGGAAAATGAAGAAGGAGGGCTAGGAAATTAAACAGTTTGGTAGTCAGGGCAGAAGAAGAGGTTTTCCAGCAGTTTAGGGGCAATTACTGGGAATTATGAAGGTCTAACAGTGTGGAAGGAGAGAGAGAGGACTTTGGAAAAGAGATGGAAGGGCCAAGTATACAGGACAGAGAGGTCAAGAGGAAGATTGGCAGGACAGCCAAAGAGTTTTCCTCCAGAGAGAAGCAGGAATGACTTCCTAAAATAGAAAGCCCAAAGAGTATCATCAAAGGATTCAGCTGTGGGAAACCTGTCCAGCTAGAGAGGCAGCAAGCCTCAGATGTTTATTATTTTTTGGAATGCTGCGAGATGTAAAGCAGTCAATTTCAATTAAAATAAAAAACATGTTTAGATTCAGAGTAACAAATTTGCCTTTCAGATTTTCTTCAGAAAACTTTTGCTACAGTTCAAAAAACCCAAAGTTATCTCAGAAACTGCCCAGCTATTTGAAGCACAGTTAAAAATGGGGGTAGGGGACTGCTTAGTAGAAATATGGAGCCTTGTAATAAGAAAAAGTTAGAATTTAAATTATCAAATATAAAGTGTAGCCCAGTTTGACTCTTATCATTGGGTGACATTTTTAGGCTCACTCATTTTTTAACTGCTCAAGTACCTTTATGATCACCTGTCATATGTGTGTCACTAATGCCAGCTTGAAAAATCAGGGCTTGCTGTTAGAATTTTGCAGCAACAAGTAATATCTGTTTCTTTTTCCAAGTGTGTGAGATAATACAGTGTACATCAACTGCTGCTGCTGGAGAAACATTGACTTGTGATGTAGCTATGCTTGATAGCTTAATTATTCATTGCTTTGTTCCTTTTTGCTTTTATAAAATTGGTTTCTGTCAGGTTTGAAGTATGTCAGCTCAAGATCCAAACATGGATCATACTTGCAAAGTCAGCTGTACAAAAGTCTTCACTTAATGAACGTGTTTGCTTTATTTTTTGTGCTTCTATAAATAATGCATAATGTAAATTTCCAAGGTCTAGGGTCCCTTTCCCAGAGGGGAGGTAGTTCTGGTGCAGGAATTGAGAAAGTTAAATCATTGCTGCTTCTGCTGAGGGCTCTGCAGCTTTATGTGAGATGTTCTTCAGAACACCTTACTCAAGGAAACTTACATTTTTGGCTGCCAAATTTATGGAGAGGGCACATATATAATAAGGCAAGGGTTGGGTGTTTGTGGAAGTTGTACCCGTATCTATCACAAAGCATTTTTCTACAGGACACTGGTTTAAGGGGAACCTAAAAAATTCTGCCTCTAATGCATAAATGTTTGTTTGACACTTTGTCAAATTATCTGGGTAGCCCCATAAAAACTTGATGCTGTGGTTTTTATCAATTTTATATCCAGAATAAAGAGGAAGAAGTTACCATTTTGCCAAAATACACATTTGAGCCTTCAGCCTTTTGGTGAGAGTTGTGACATTTCAACACTAGTACGTAAGCAGAAAAAGAAATCCAAAATGTCCTTGTAAGGAAGCATCTGTTTACTAATGATGCTTGGCTATCCCAAAGCCAGCCCTGTGTACTGGGCTGATTACAACAGGACTTCACAGGAAAAGAGGCAGAATATTTGGATGAATTTACATGAATTTAACAGAAGAAAATTTTAGTAGTGGAGGCTGATGTGTTTATGAGAGCTACATGAGAACTATGTTGCAGAACGATAATCCCAGAACAATGATACCTAGGTTGCTTTCAGTGGGACCAAAGCCCACATTTGCTCAATTAATCTACTCTTTCTAGTTAACCATGAAGTTTTGCACACCATCTCCCTGCCAATCCATTGCTTGTGTTAATCATAAGCATTGGTTATTTCTCGTTTGAGGAGCAGAGCTTTCAGGGAGGGCTCTGGGAAAGGAGCAACCAAGCCACACTGTCATGTTCAGCTGACACAGCTGTTTATTGTACAACCTCTCCTCCCTGCTTGGACTATTGCCACGGATGATTTAAGTGTGTTTGGACTCCTGGTGGGTGCAGGAACCTTGCTGGGCCATCTCTACTGGGACCGGTGACAGAAGAGGGCATCAGTCGTGCTCGCTGGTTGGCAAACCCATGCCACGCCAAGAGTGAGGAAATTAAAATCTAATGCTCCTCAAATGGGCAGCCCGACACATAATGGAGATGGGGCAGCGAGCCTGGGTATGTCAGGAACATCATTTTAACCCGACAAGACACATGTAACCAGGCATGACACGCTGCCCTGCTGGCACGGGCACGGGTGCGTCTGGAACAAAGGCAGTTTGCTGCAAATCAGATTCCCCTCACCCCAAACAAATTTCAGTTTGCAGGATTTCATGATTAACAGTCTTTCTAGGATATTTACAACTTTATGGAGAGAGTGCCCTTTTTTTTTTTTTTTTTTTTTTTGGTAAGAAAAAAGTGAAATGGAACACACACATTGCCTTTGAAATGTAGCCATAGCAAGGTCATATATTTAGGTGTTACATATTAAAATATTGATTTTTTTTAGAATATAAAACCCCTGCTTACAATAAATACAATGCAAGTCATAACCTTTATTATAAAAATATTCCAGTGTTCCACAGTAAAGGGTCATTAACATTGCTATACTGTAGGGTTTGATCATTACTGGAGGATACTATGTTTTGTTTTTAATCAGGCAGTGATTTATATAGAAACTTATTAACAACCAAGATATGGCTCATTTCTGATCTCTGACATGCTTAAAAGATGTTGCAAATTAAGGGATTGATCCTGTAGATGGCTGAGCTGATAGGAAGAAATGTCAATAAGCAAAATGCTCACTCTGTCACTGGCCTGTACCTTGCACATCAGTAGATGTGCAGCACTGAGATGCTAGAGCTGTCCTGATCCCAGCCATTCCAAAGTCCCTGTACTTTAGAGGGACTTTAGAAGCATATGATTCTTTCTTTTATTTTAATTCTGGATGAACTCCAGTTGAGAGTCGCTTTTTCTTTGAAGTGGAGAAACATCACCCCTAAGAATGCGTCGGGATGTTCTCACTTGACGTGTTGGCTTTGCATCCTTTTGTACTCAGTGTGTGTGGGTGAAGGGACACCTGGGGAATGGAGAGCTTTGGGAAGGGCTGGTGGTGAGCAAAGGTGGCTGGGGGCATGGCTGTGAAGCTGAGGGACAGCAGGGAGATGATGTCCATCACACACAGGCTCTCCATCTCCTCGTAGTGAGGACAGGAGCTCACAAGCCTCTTTAGTGGGCAAAGTGGACTTTGATGGGCTTCCTCCAACTCAAGATATTCTTGATTCTCTGCGTTGAAAATTCAGCCTCACAGTAACAAGGGCAGTTCACACGAACAGCTTTGTGTGATCACTTATCATGCCTTTAATTAATTAATTAATTAATTAAAATTATTCAGGCTGCATTGCGTCACTCTCCCGGAGTAGTTCAGCCAGAAGGTTTGTGCTGGTGTACTCTTGGCTCCTGCCAGCATCAGCAGCGCTCACATAGCCACTCTCAGGGATAAGAAATAGTGTCCCATAGCAGTATGACACAGCTCACCTTCCTGGAACATGGATCTCCCGGCTCTGCTGGAACCTCCTGGGATGGGCATTGCTGAGGCCTTTGGGATGGCAATAGCAGAGCCAAGGGTGCTGAGGGCAGGGAAGTGCCACATGGCAATTAAAATGACTGTTGGAAATGGAGAGTTCCAAGCTGAAAAAGCTTGCCTTCAAATAAGTCCCTTTATGCGAGTATATCTGTGATGGCGAATGTTACCCAAGAAAATTTCATTGGGGGGAGCAAAATCTTCCTGTGCCAGAATGATTCTGCTACACATGCATTACATATTAACGTGGGTAAGTTTGGTCTGAGGGGTTTTTTAAATATTTTTTTTTAGGTAGTGAATGTTTTCCATTATTTTAATTGGGAAAAGCCTGATAAAAGCAAATGTACACTTCACGTGTTGGAGAACACGCTACAGCTTTTTTATTCTCATGTGAAACCTGCTTATATGTCACTTTATATGATTTTTCTTTTTAAATTTTATTAGCTGAGTTTAAGTGCTCTTTAAAGTAAAAGTGATAGCAACCAGGTGCATTATGGGGTAGATGACACAGCCCTGCCAACACACCTACGTGAATAATTCCCACATTTCCAGGCTCAGCCGTTTGTGCAGGACCAGGCAGATGTTTTGTGCTGCTGATGCACAGAAGGCTCTCAGGCAGACACCACCAGTCTGATTTTGAGACCATAAAGTATATTTCACTCCTCTAAAGTGAAATACAGCAATTAAAAAAAAAATAATTCACTGATTTACATTTTTGTTTGCATCATTTTTGTCTAATATTTTTCAGTTCTGATGAGAATTTTAAAATTTAAACAACATATCAAACCTCCCTACTTTACTTGCTTCCCATGGCTACTCAAATAGAGAGAATGCCAGTTTGTCTCTTGAACAACCAAAAATAAGTATATGAATTTTTGAGGATAATGAGAGGCACAAACTGCACCCCATGCAGTCACTGCTGCCTGTACCTACACGAGCCTGTTACTGCTTAAAATTTTATATGGTTATTTCTTTTGAAACACCTCAGCAGATTGAAGCAAAGATTTTTGCAACCTGAGTTTAAAGAAAAAGGAAAAAAATAAAGCCAGAAAAAAGCCTGATATTCTTTTTTCTTCAAGCCTTTGATCCTGACTCTCCAGTCGTGGGAACCAGGAGAAGTCATCTCCTGTGAACTGTGAGTAGGAAGCTGCGAGGGAATCAGCAGATGAGTTTGAAGGTTAGGCCTTGTTTATGCTGGGGATTAAGTCATTTGTGGTCAGTACCCAACGCAGCTGGGCTGCTGCAGGCTCCCTGCTCCCATCAGATGACATTCCTGCAGGGAGATTCCTGCAGGGCATTTCGCTCCCCACCAGAGCAGGGTGAATCCAGACCTGCTCCTGATGTCGTGTTCCCGACGTGTCAGATTGGAGCAGAGCTCCTTGGATGAATGGAAAACTTCAGAGAATAAAGGGGTCCTGGAAGGGATTGATCAAAACCATAATTTTATGGGTGTAGCAATAAACAGCCAAGCCAAGCCTGAGCTGCAGAAAAGCTGCTCCGTGTTTCTCAAGGTCCTGAAGGAAAAAACAATCAGAAGATAGGGAAGTGAAGGGGGAGAAAACTCCTAAATTCCTACAATGCTCTGCCTGTGGGACCATTTCAAATATTGCCTACATTTGGAAATATCCTGGATTGTGCTCTGAAAGTTTAAGATTTTTTTCCAAAGGTGGTTTTATTGTCAACCACTATTAGGGTAGATTTACTTTTTTCTAGCAGGCACATGGTTAACATCTTTCTGTGCTTCTAAATATAAACTCGCTTCCCAGTAGTACTATCCAGGTCTCATTCCTCCTCCATTTCTCCTCCTTTTTTTTGCTATTCCTCTCCCTCTTTCTCCCTCTGTCACTGTGGATTTGATGAGGCTCCAAGTTACAACTGGATGCTGTTGAGATCTGTGCCGAGTTGCACCAACGCTCTCTGTAAAGTTTTACTTTCGTGGAGTGCTATACACTGACTTTTTATGTGTCTAAGAAATGGAAACATTTTGTCTCGTATTAAAAAAAAAAAAAAGAAAGAAATATTTTTATACTGTGCTCCATTCACAGACCACATCAGAGGTATTCTAAGAATAGAATAGATCAAATATATTTTATGGAAATATAATGAGAAAAGGATGTGTTCCCAAAACTCACTCTGAACAAAGGAATGCAACATAGTCAGGAATACTTTAATGCGCCTAACAATTTTCTCATGTGAAAGGCTGAAGGAACAGTCTTGGTTTGAAGAAATCTTCCAATTCTCCCCAGGCACCCTGAACTTGAAATCAGAACTAGGAAAGCTATATATTACAAAAAAAGAAAATGTATGGAAAAAGTGACTGAGGGCATTAACCATAAAAGACGTTTTGAAAAGAAAAATAACATCAATATGAAACATTTTGTCATGTTCCATTTCATTGATCATATATTTATTTTATGTGCTCTGGAGCGCTGAAGCTTAGATGTAACTACATTTCAGGAGCCTCATATTAGACCTGTCATTTTCTTTGTGGTGAAAACTAAATAGCAAGGAAAAAAAAAAATAGAATAGATTGCAATTATTAGATTTGGGTTGGATTCCATTGGATTCTGCTTAAAAACTTAAAAAAAAAAAGAAGCTTGGAAAAAGAGACATTACATTAACAGCTATTAAAGGCACTGCCTGTGTGACAGATAGAGAAGTAGGAGGCACACCTACAATGTAAAATAATGCATCTTTTCCACGGTAATGCAATATGTTCACCTTAAATAGGCTTGTAATTAAACCTGCCACTGTTGATTAGATCAACCATGTAGGAAAGATGCATTTGTATTAGTTCTAATTAAATCTCTTTTAAACAAGTTGGAGTTAGGGATTGGTTTTTCCACTCCCCAATACAATAAACATGTATTTCAGATGCTGCACGTGGCTACCCTGTAGTAGATCTCTGCTTATTTTTCTGTAGCTGGTCTCTGATCTCATGTTTCTTCTGCCTCAGGACTGAACTTCCTTTCTAGGCAAAACCCTCAATGATTTAAATTTGGATTTTTACAGGAGCATGATGGAATCAGGCCACTCTGAGCACCATAAAAAAATTGTTTTAACGTTGGTAAGGAAAAAATATTTATTATAACTCAGGTTTTTGGGTCTTAATGTGTTTTCCAAGAAACATAAGGTTGGTTTAGAAGTTCCTAGTGGAGAGAAGTGGGGTAGGGAAGGCCTGAGCTTGAGGAGCTCTGGCAGGTTCTGGCACACTCTTGCCACATTCTCCAGTGGTGGGTGGCATTACTCACGCTCAGCATCTTTGAAGGTTGCTGGTATAAAGCCCAGTGAGATCCACTGTGTTCTCAGAAGCCCCTGTTGGAGTCTGACACCCTGTTAGAGACAAAAGTTATACTCTCCTTGGACTGTCTGGAGCGAGGATTTTGGCACTAAATGTAAATTTTCAGGTATATGAAGCAATGCAATCTATAAATGCTAACGAAGTCCCACTGTAGTGGTAATTTATTTGGGGGCATTTTGTGCAGTTCAGCTCTCTGAGCAGGCTTACAAAGGTGTGAGTCCAGAGGAATATCATCAGCCTTTCTCTCAGTTCACCATCCCTCCTCTCAGGGCAGAGCAGGTTGTAGGCACACAGTGAAAATGGAAGGGTTGGAGACTCTGGGCTCCTTTCTCGTGCTGTTGGGCTTTTGGGCTTTCTCCTTGTCATGGTGCTGGTGGCTTTGTGTGGGCAGGTGGCAAAGCCCTTTCTCTGAGGCAGGATGAGTCTGGAGTGCAGAGGTCCATGCCTGGGACTGTCCCCAGGATGGGATGATGGCCAGAGATGCTGATTCACCTCTGGGCACAGCATGGCTCTGCTCCTTTGGACTCCTCCCTTGCTGCCAGCAGCCAAGTGGGTCAGGAATTGTGACCGTGGCTCTGTGAATGCCAGACTTTATTTCTGAAACAACCCAAGTGCGCTGAAAACCTCCAGGAACCAAGAGTGCTCTGTTTCACATCGTAACACAACTGGAGAAAAAAAAAATAAATAACTTGTGCTATGTTTTCATATTGATTTTCCTTCTCTTGGTGCAGCATTTTCAATTTAAATGGCAGCAGACTGAGGCACAGAATGGGAAGGAATGTTCTGAGCTCTGCAACTGGGAAAAGAGTCTGGTTTTCTGATTTTGTGTCTGTGTTATCCAATTAAATTTTGTCACTGTCCTGTGATTTCATGTCCAGTGCAGTATTGCTTCCACAGAAAAGCTAATTACAGAATAAGACAAGTATGAAAGTGCCTATATTTAATTACTACTATATAATATATTCAGGAAGAAAATCTTTTTTTCCCTAAAATTTTTTTAGTCAACATGAAGGAAAAGTTTCTGCTGATTTTTATTGTCACAAGATAGAAAGAAAATTATTTCATGCTACCATTGAACTATATTTAACTTCCATCTTTCTATCTACAACAGAAAACTTGAAAATTAGTTTGTTAGATTTTATTGCTCCCTTTTATCTCATAAGCATTTTCTTCAAGTACCATTAAATAATGGTACAATTTTTAGAATATCAGTTATCGGACGGTAAAAGTTTAATTTTTGTTTTTATGTTGTGTGTTTTGTCCCCTTTGTATTCCTTAGCTGAGGGGGAAATCATCTACCTTCAGGAAACCTGATATTTTGGACCAGATCCCTGTCTGAACAGGTTGTATGCTGCCCTTTTCAAAATCAAGCTATCAGAGGATGCCCTTCAGCAGAAGTGTTAAGAGGACTTGGTGAGCTTAACATGTTTCGCCTGCTTAATTTAATTTGGAAAAATTCAACCAGAAAATGAAGTTATTAACAGGTTGGTACATTCAGAGATAAGATGATGTCACAGGAAAGCAGTCAAGTGGGCAGCTTGTCAAAATATAAAATATGTATCTGTCAGAATCAAATGATAGATAAGCTGTGGCTGGGTGTAGGATGCAGTGAAAATAGTGTGCTAAAAATTGAAGCCGAATCCCACCAGTCTGGAGCACAAGTTTTAGTAACTATTGTGGTGAGCAGAAATACAACAATCCTGGGGACGTGAACTGTGCTGCTGAAACACATTGCTGTGTGCAATTTCTGCCCAGTAGCCAGAAATTCATCGCCGTGAGACCTCCGAGGGACAGCAGAGACCTTAGGAGTGGGGCTGTTCCAACAGATGGGGACTGAAACCAGCCATGGGGTCCCCAATGTGAGAGGATGTGGAGCTGCTGGAGAGAGCCCAGAAGAGGCCATGGAGAAGCTCTGAGGGCTGGAGCCCCTCTGGAGCCAGGCTGGGAGAGCTGGGGGTGCTCACCTGGAGAAGGGAAGGCTCCAGGCAGAGCTCAGAGCCCCTGGCAGGGCCTGAAGGGGCTCCAGGAGAGCTGGAGAGGGACTTTGGAGAAGGGATGGAGGGACAGGACACAGGAAATGACTTCACACTGACAGAAGACAGGTTTAGATTAGAGATTAGGAAGAAATTCTTCCCTGTGAAGGCCAGGTGAGGGTGCCCAGAGAAGCTGTGGCAGACCCTGCATCCCTGTCCAAGGCCAGATTGGATGGAGCTTGGAGCAGCTTGGGATAGTGAAGATGTCCCTGGCCATGGCAGGAGAGTTGGAACAAGATGCTCCTTAATGGTCCCTTCCAACCCAAACCATTCAGTGATTCTATAACGGAAATTGGGACACCCCATTAGCTCAGATATGCCAAAATCAGCATTAGTAAATCTTTCCTTGGGTATCTTGGAAACTTTTGAGGCCTTCAAATGTGAAGATAATCTGTCTGGCCAATGCAATGAGCATTGCTGTGTTGGAGAGGTCAGATGAAGGAGAGGAGTCTCCAGTGTATTCTCCAGGAACGCGTACATGTCGTGTTCCATCACAGTGCCCTTCCTGCCTTCTGGCTTGTCATCTCAAATAGCTGGCACCAGGAGGTTAGAGCTAATAAATTTGGGAATTTTAAATGGCAATTTGGAGTCTCGTATGAGCAAAACAGAATAAGCCACTTAGCAAGGAATGCAGCTGAAGTCCCAAATATTGTGGTGGCAAAATGAAAGAAATACCATTACAATGAGAGTCAGTATTGTGTTATCATTGAATTTGAGAAAATGATCCTGTTTGTGTGGAACTTCATTCACTGCAAGTTGCAAAACTGAGCTTAAAGGCTGTAAACTCTTGGGGACAGCTCATGAAATGTGTCTGTTTGCTCGGGATCTTCCATGATGCAGAGTTTGTGATGGGAATTCTCAGGACTAACAGAATACAAAGAGTAGAAGCCCTAAATAAAATGCTGCTCTTTTATTTAAAGGTCAGAAGGGACTGGTCTGACCCCTTGATCTATAGGCCATAGTGCTTTTTTCACTAATATCACCATGATATTTCCAATTTATGCTTCAGTTTAAATAGTTCCTAAAGACTCAGCTTGAGATATATTCTTCCTCAGGAAAAAAAAATTAATGAGGTTTTCTACTGTAAATTTTTTTCACTATAGGAAATATTTCTCACCTAAATTTCTTTAGCCTTATGACCTTCAGAATTTGATTCTTATTATTTATGCCTGAACAAATTTAACTTTTATCAAAATCCTTCTCTTTCATAAATGAAACAGGTGGAGTTTAAATCTGTAATGGCTCTTAAAAATTGTTGGGTTTTGTTTTGGTTTTTTTTTTTCTCCCCTGAGTTAATTCCAACCAGTTTGCCAGGCATTTTATTGTGTTATTTGCAGAACTAAATGTTTTTGGGCTTAGTTTGGTGAGGATTTTTTTTTTCTAATTGTTTCCCCCGTGCTGTATACTGAGGAGACAGCAACATTGTGCTGCTGTTATCCTCCATTTTATGTACTCAAGGATCACATTCTTCCTTTGGAACTTCAAGCTGTTGGCATTTTATGTGCTATACTTAGTCTAGATCATCCTATTTTTTTATTTAGCAATAATTGTAATGGTGATATAGAACGATCTATAGTGCTGCTGTACAAATTTAAAACATCATAGATATGTATAAACTCCAAAAGTGGAACATATAATGCATTTTTTGGTTAAAATCTGAAAATAAATCACAAATATCCCAGCATGAGGAGCTCTGTTTTAGACTTGTGTAACGACAATGCTCTCGTAATTGAAAGAAAAAAGGAAAAAGGAAATTTGGGAGACTGTTAGTCTACATGTGGCATACTTTTTTTCCCTTGAATTGAAAAAAAAAAAAAAGCCCATTGACACATTTGGACTGAAAAACCCTTTTCTGCACATGTTTTATATATGTGGGTTTATTACACATATCATGTGTCTTAATTAGGTAATTTATATTGTGTTATCCAAAGAAGACGTTCTTGTTCAATTGGATACACAATGAAAGTTTCAAGAAAACTCATTAATCCTGTTTTTACAGAGATCAGAGCATGGCCGTGGAATAACAACAGCTACAAATATATATCTATATGCTGAGGCAGTTGCCTATGAGATCGTGTTCCCTGGATAATTGTGTTTGTAAATGTAGACAACATAGGTATGGATGTAATGTAGACAACATCAGTATGGATGTATACACAACACAGGTAGGGATGAATCGTATCTTTAGTGGGACTTTTTCTTCCTAATTCTCTTCCTGAAGCTAAATACATTAGATTTATCCACTGTGCATCTTTTGAAGCAAAAATTTAATGACAAATCAAACTGATCTCAATGTGGAACGTTCAGTCTTTGTGTTATCTCGGACAATTTGAGCACTGATGTTTCAGTGGGGTAATGGCAACCTGAATTTGAGCTCTCCTGACCTGTTTTTTTCCTCCTTCCCACAGAACCTTGATATTTCCAAAATGAATATTTTGTTTCCTTGTACTAATCTGACACTGTTCACCCAGAAACTGAATCTAGTTATCGCTGGTTAGGCTAACTAAGATTTCTTGGTTTCTCTCCCCCTTTGTCATTAAGCTGGATCTGAGCTTCGCATACCCTTGCAATTGCTTTGAAATTCCAAGTCTCCTTGCAAATACTTCGAGAACTCTGAAAGCTAAATTGTTCCCAAGTTTAAAATAGGATGTTCCCTAGTTGAAAGGCAAAAAAGCAATATTGTTATATTTGTATTCTGATGAAATTCATTATGTACAATATAATTTGTGTCTCCATAACAATATACTCTTCTTCAATTAGGGATTAAGCTAGATACTGTATTTTCTCTAGATCTTTTTAGTAATTTTTTTTCATTGAGAATACAGAAGGAATTTGAAGTGTTTGTTACTGGCAGTAAAATATATGTTTGCCGAGTTCTTCTTCTGTTTATTGTAAATCAGCTACAGAACAGCAATCCATGGCATCCATCCAGGAAACTGAGATTGTGAAGTTAGGCAGTAAAAAAATGAACAAAAAATCATGTTTATAAATCTCCATGAACATCTTCCTTGCTATGCACTGAGGACCTGCTCCAGCTCCCTTTCAAGTCAACAAGAAAACTCCCACCAACTTCCAGTGGGATTTGGCCCCTGATTTCCCACAGAGAACTGTAACTGATGGGATTGGTGCAAGGACCAGCGCAGTGGGGAAGGAAGGTGAAGAGATAAAGGTGTTTATCACACCAATTCCATTATTCATGGGAACACGAGCACTGGAAATGCACATTGTTGGCCAATTTGTTGATGTGCTACCAGCCCTCACTGCTGTCCACAACTCCAGACCCCTGAAGAACATCTGAAGTGTAACCTAGGAGAAATCTGTTGTAATTTGCTCTCCTGCTCTCTGTATTTATAAGCCTACAATATTGTAAGTTTTTGCTGTGGGTGGACAAGCAACATCCACTCATATCAAAGCAGATACAAGTACAGATAAATATAACTTTATACATTCATTTTTATATAACTTATGCAAATGTATGCACAAGTTAGTCACAGTCCCCAGGCTGGCAGCAGCTCTGATGTGGCCATTGTTGTAGCTCATTTTGGACACCAGTGCTGGTGGACAATCCTCCAAGCAGAGCTTTGCACGTGAGTTTGTCTGCTAGAGCAAGGTTTGGCTGGATGAAGATGGCAGGATGGGACAGAGAGAGGCACAGTCACAGCAGTTCTTCATCTCTCCAGCCAAGGTGTGGCTTAGGCAAGCTGCGTGTGGAGGCTCCCAGTGTTTTTTCTCTTGAGGGAATTAGCAAGAAGAGTTGAAGTCTGACAACTGAGGCCCAAGGAGCTGGCTGCTGTGAGTGGACTGCAGCCCTCACTGGCATCTGTATATTCACAGAATGATTTGGGTTAGTCATCTCCCCTGCCATAAGTAAAGACGTCTTCATTAGAGCCCCATCCAACCCTCAGCTTCATCTCCCCATCAGCCACCTCCTGTGATAGCTAGAGTGCTGTTCTCCACCTTTTAAATTAAACAAAACATTATCTTTTGCCCCATTGCACCACTGGTTGCTCCAGAAAAGAAGAGTTTTCTTTAGCACTTGCTGTAGTGACCATCTTAAAAAACAAATCAAAGACTGTAGACACAGCAGCTTATTGTTCTTTTCTGTGTGAACTTATCTGTTCCCCAAAGACTAAACAGAACAAAAGGGACAGTTTTGGTATGCTGGGTTCAATTGTCAAAATTAGTATTCTTAATGTTCTTCCTTATTTTAAACACCCATGAATAACTTGGTCCCTACTGCTTAGATTATAGATTCTAGTGTATGAATTTTAATAATGCTAATTAATGGTGCTATCTTTATTATATTACTTTGTACTTGGGTTCACTCTTTCATCACAAGATCTCAAAGCACTCTATTAAGCTGCACCAAATCTTTGTAAAGTAGATGAATTTTAGCCTATTGAGTTTATGTATTGGATAAGTGTAGTAGAGGGAAGGAACAGTTTTTCCAAAGTTCATTTCAGAGCTTTACATTGATTCTCTGCAATACTTAAACACTGTGAAAATTAGGCTCCACAAAACTTGACTCCCACTTTTACCCACTAAATTATGGATCTCTTTACTCCCCATTTTGAATTTCAAGTAATCTTTGAAAAATTTGTCTTCGTGAGTCTTCAAAGATGAATAGTGATAATTATATCAATATTATTAATATGCACTAGTAAAAGAAAAAAATCTACATTTGCAAAGCTTTGATGTGCTTACAAAAACTGAACTTTTAAATGAAAGTGTGTTTTTAAATCACATATGTATTACAGAAATCTGTTAAGACAGTCTCACAAAGATCTGCATATGCTCAGAGCAATGATTCACGTGCTCCTGCAGCTATGCCCCGGGAACATCACAGATATCTGATGGAATAGATCTGCTCAGCACCTCACAGGTTTTTTCTCAAACCAGTTTTGTTGTGTTCGTTAATGATGGTAATTTTAAAAAATCAGTTTTTTATATATATATATATATATATTTATAATTTTTTGTGTGATTTTTATGATGCTGTAGTTGTGTGCTGTAAGAATTACCACCTGGAGAATCTGTCTGCTAAATCCACACCAGATCTCTCTGGTGGACTGTTATGTCTGATTATCTTGCCTTTCAAATCCACCAATCATTGCAGATATTGTGGTACTTTTCTTAAAAGTTCTTCCTCTCCTTTCCCACTACTCTACACCAAGGAGAGAGCTGGTCATTCACCACACGCATTTCCTTCTTCTAAAGAATTTTCATATTTAAGACTTGTTAAATAGTTCAGACTGCTACATCATTACTCTTTCTTTTCCATTTGGGCATTTTAAGACACTTAGCTGGTTTAAAAATAATAAAATTGTGACCTTTAGTTGACATTCCAAGCTTGTGTTTTGAAGGCTGTGCTTATATTTTGAGGTTGCTGCCTAGGAAAATCAAGACTAACTGAACTGACAAGTTCTGAGTGCTTACCTCCTTTCAATGCTTTTTTGGGGTGGGGAGTTTTAGTCTAAAGGAACATGTTTAAAAACCAGTATCTGCCCAAGCTGCTGCAGGCAGAAGGTGCCTGAGAGTGAAACAAAAATGATTTGAAGAGCAGGATTGGATTCCCTGTCTCTTCTGCACTAACCACCAACAGCTGGAGAACAGGCTGCAAGAGGCAAGGGGATCACGTCTCATGGACACGTGAGCGAAGGCTTAGCAAAGTTTCCAGGGAAAGGTACAGTTTTTTTTTTTTTTTTTTGATTGTATTTAAATATAGTAGAACTTTTACAGATCTTTGTAAAATATCTAAGTTGCAGTCCATGGACTTTCTGTATCAGGTAAGTGTGGCAATATGTGGGTTTTTTTTAAGTTTATAGCTGTTTTTACCAAATTGCTGAACAATGCAGCTAAGCAGCAGCATGGGCAGGACTTAGGTGGGAGGGAGAGATAAGAAAAGTTGGGGGAAAGACAAAAGGATGTCTGTAGGTGTTCAGGGAGTCTTCAGACTTTTGCACTATGACTTCATACCTTGGCATCAGTGAATTATACCAGTTCCAGCAGCAGTTTTGGTCAGGGCAGCAGTACATGGGAGGATGTGCCATTGCAATTTATGGTTCTCAGTAGTGATGGCACAGTGCCTGTACCTATCTGGTTCCAGTTCATGTGTGGTCAGAACATGTTTGATCTCCTCCAAAAGACAAGGAGCATCCCACAGCCACCTTAATGTCATCCACTCTGGCATCTGCTGAAACATCTGGTGGTGGCTGGTGTTGGAGACATTACAGTGGGTGTGTTGGGAAACCCGTCTGGCTCAGGATGAGAGTTTTTCTGCTCCTCTGCTGCACAGCATTGGGGGATCTGGAAGTCCTTCACACTCTGACCTTTTGGAAGTTGCAATGCCCAGTGCAGGGCTGGCAATGAAAAAAACAGCATTTCCTGCTTGAAAGTTTGTGAGGCATATTTTTATTTTAATTGTACACTTATAACCACTTGTTAAAAATGGGGTATTTTTAACTATTACCTTAGACCTTTGTATTTTAGTATAAAAACCCACCCTTTGTTTCTCAGTGAAACTCTTCTGCAGAATGTAGTTATGTGGGGATAGTGTTGACTAGTAGTTATTTACTTGGTCAGACTGGTTAGTTTACCCTCAAACCATGCATTTCATTTTAGCAGTGGCATCTTAAATAGTTATTTAGAGAAGAGCTGCAGAAGACAGAAACTTCACAGAGGAGGGGAAGAAAAAAAATCCAAATAAAAAAAAAACAACCCACCACACACAAGTTGGAAGGGCTTAGAATAAATTATTGCATGTCATTCTGTGGGAAAATCTTCCCGTACGGATGCTGTGTTGTTCGCAATGCGAGTGCCAGATCCACTCAGCTCTGCTTTGCACTTCTGTCACCCTTATCACTCATGAGACAACCCTCTTCTACTGTAAGTGCTACCCCCAGCGGCATGTATTCATTTCTAGGACTCGCATGCTCCTGCTGAAGTCAGGCACCCAAGAGGCACAGGATGAATTGACAGTATAGGCAGATGCTTTCAGCAAAGGAACCAGGATGTTAAAGGAGCTTTAGCGTGGTTATTGTTTTGCCAGGCAAATCCGTGTACTTGTCATCAAGGTGTTCAGGAGTATTTCAGCCTCGTCGTACAAGCTGAATACAAGAGCTGTAATCAAGAGTTACATCATTTGGTGAGACAAGACCTTGAGGAATACAGCAAAGGGAAATGTGCATAATTAGAGCAGTTCAGTTACAAGGGAAAGGGGCTTTGATAGTGTTAGAAATGCAGCTGAAACATGCAGCCTCCATTGCCCTGTCATCAGGCATTAGATGGTAGATGTCAACGGGCCAGGGGGATCTCAGGATCCAATGAAGGAGTGTGGGGTTCCCTCTTTCAACCTTTCCAGCCCTCAGGAAAACATCTAAGGTGACCATCTGCTGAGCCACAAGGTCTTGGTCTCCATTTGTGGACAAACACCAAACCAGAGATTAAAAAGAGAGGCGCTAACTGAAAAAAAAGAAAAAATTAAAAAGCAGTTTGTTTTGATAGCTTTTCTCAGAAAAGAATGCTGAGAAATAGGAGCATGACCAATTCCTCTGCCACCTCAAAATTCCTGTAAGGGACATGAAGAGGGGCCAGACGTGGTGACAGGGAACACGTCGTAGGTCGTCAAATGCCTTGGGGCCAAAGCACTTCCCATGGTGATTTCCACACTAACAAAGTTGCCAAAATCCTTCCTAGAAATTTCACTTGGGGGAATAAAAAAAAAACAACTTTAGTGACACCCGTTGTAAGTATGCAACATCCAGCCTGCTTTATTTAGATTTTTCACAAAATATTTATCACTGCCATAGTGATATCTATCCTAAAAAAAGAGACTGTGTTTCAAAGCAATTTGACCTTCTCTAGACCCTATCCAGAGACATCTCTATTCTTACACGTGTATTATTGGCAAATGTTTTCGAATTTTTGAGTTTGTAGAGGAAAATGTTCAACGTCTCAGGGATTCTTGAGCCATGGGAGACTGCTTTCCACCCACCACTGAGTAGGTTACCAGACAATACTTAATGTTTAGGTATCAAATATGTTGTAACTATCCCTGGACGTGCAGTGAATTAATTATGTTGCTTTTTCATTATTCTTTTTATTATAAGGAAAAGCTAGCTGGTGAGGCAGTGTGCCAGTGGGGCACTTCCAAGGAACACCACTCAGGGAGCACTGGAAAAGGATTTCAGCGCTGATGCTCTTCCAAGACATCAGCACCAAGTGGCATCACTGGCATTCATCTTTTGGGTGAGACTATGGCTGGAATCCTCCCTCTCTCTCAAAGCAAACAATGCAGCAGGACCCTGCAGGTGAGTTCTTCTGAAATGAACTGATTCCATGATGATATAAAACTCAAGGTTAGACCTTTTTTTCCTTGAGGCTGCTGGCTGAGCCCTGCTGGGTGCCGTGGAACGCCAGCAGTGCTATGAATATCAGGAATGCTAATAATGGGGTCCCATTTCTAACTTGGGAACAAAGGTTTCATTGCGTGCACATAACTTCCACGGGCAAGCATTCCTCTTGTCTTGCTGGATGTGGGGTGTGGCTCTGCGTGAATAACCCCAGTCCTTTAAAAGAGTACTGGAAGACAGTCAAAGAATTGTTTCTTTGCCAATAACCGTAGTGTGGGGAGGCGCCAGGCTCAGGTTTTAATCCTGCAAATGATTCCAGTGCAGGGAAGGAGGTAAATATAGAGTGCAATCTGAGATCTTGGTCTTCGTTGGGTTTGGAGGTCTGTTTACTGGGGGTTTTATTGCTGTGCTCTTGAGGGTTTTTTTAAATTTCATTTTTTAGGAGTTTAATTAATTTACCCTAATTTTCTCTGGACAATTCATAGTGTTGCTTGTTACTAATTGACTCTAGGGTGTTTAATATGTTTAAGCCAATAGCAGAGGTCAGAGGAACGGTATCTAAAGACCGCACAGAGAGCATCTGCATATTTGATCTTGTTTGCACCGGATTCCTGGCTCTTGCTGTCTTAGGGATACCCAAGAGGGTCACAGTTGTCATAAGCATGTCTTAAGTGGGTGCTTCAGAATTGTCCTGGGATGTTATTGAGCCAATCCAGCAGCTTCCTCGCCTGAAGTATGCGCAGCGGAAGAGGGAGCAAGGGAGGAGGAATGCGTGGCATTCCCCTCCGTCTCTCTGGCACAATTGTCCTGGTGGTCCTATTTCAGCTGGTGGAATCCAGAACAGCCCCGTGGCTGTGCTAGGGCACGTGAAGCTCCTTTTTCTGACCCTTATATGGCACAGGATTGCAGCACGACTGGCGGGGTGGGTTTGCAGCTCTTTTTCCTCTCTGCTCAGCCACAACGAGCCCAAACGTGACGGGTTTAGGAATCTGGCCCTATATTTCCAAACTCCATGCAAATATGGTAATAATAGCTAAACTGACATTTGCTTTCACTTCTGTATAGTATGTCTTTAATATGATTACTACCCTTAACATTTAAAGGAACTTTGACAGTTATGTAATCCCTTCAACATTTAAGTACAACAGGAATTTATTATTAAGTGCAGTGGCTGGAAATGGAGCACTTTTTTCATTCACACTATAAACAGTTATGTTGGATTAGTAATCCTCCTTGTCAGAGTTGCTCACTGTTTGATATTAATCAGTAGGTTTATGAAAGGTGCAATAGAAGGCAGAAATGAGCAGTGGAGAAGTTGTAAACCTTGGTTCCATAAAATCAGACTCTATGTATTGCTCAGGTTCACAACACTTCTTGCAGTGACCTCAGACTGAGGAGAAAGGAAGGGCTGCATTGTGGTAGTGGTGCCTCTAACTGTCTTTTGGTAAACATATATTTAGTTTCTTGCTATAAAAATGCAATAGCTGGTAGTGATAAAAGCCCAGTCTTTTGAGAACATTTTTAGGTTGTTTTGTAAAGAGCGTGTTTTTCAGATTGTTGTGTAGATCGAGCATGATACAACCTAGCAAAACACTTAATGATCAAATATTACATGACAAAATGAGTACCGTCTCCTTTTGGTGCTTATCCACTATTAAAATCATGTGCAAATCACTTCACCTGAATATTTCTACCTAATTTGTGCGTTGTTATCTTTGAGCTACATAATTAATTTCTGTATCTTGCAAACACTGTTGCACTGCAGTTTTGTTGTTGATTTTTTTTCCTTTTCTTTTTGAGCACTTCTGAGTCTCTAGTACATATTCATGCAGCACGTACAGAGGAGCCAGGTCCTGTGGTTGGAAATGTCATCCTGTGAGATCTTTAGATGATCAAAGTGACAATGACACCATTGTAATGCAACATGTCTCCAAACAGTGCATAATAAATTACCATGATTGGTTAATGAACATGCATGATTAATGAAACAAAATATAGACATATAATAAAGGTTTTTTTGTAAATGTCAGTCATCTTCCTTGTTCAAATGCTTCTGGACATGTCCCTTATGCACCTTGCAGAACAGTTGACACATATATGTTTGTAGATATACTGTAGTGAAATCAAGATGCAATATATAACCTTTCAGAAGTGAAATTAAATTTGAATAGCATATTTGACAGGTTTCAATGCCTAGCTTTGTTTCAAGTTAATTTTCTCCCCCCTATTTCTGAAATATTGCTCATTACAGCTTTGTTTTGGCATTGATAAAAAAGAAATCTTCATTGAATAACATTGGACTTTGTTAAACTATGTATATCTTTCGCTGATCACTTTTAAAGCAACGTGGCATTAGCTTTTTAAATTCTTGGGGCTAAATTTAGCATTTACTTATGGTAGGATCAAAAGTGTCAGAAATCTGCATCACTGCCTCATTATCAATCACTGGGATATTTTGGGAGAAGCAGTTTGATTTGCATTGTCGGACCTCCTACCTAGCATCACAGAAGGCTGTGCATCAATAAAATTAACTTTTGTCACTCAAACTAAATTGGGCTGAGGCGCCCCTGCCAGAACAGCTCATGTGCGTGCAAGGAGCGCGGCTGATCCCGGAAACGCTCGAGCCTTGTTTGGGAAGGCAGAATAAAATAATTAATCCCCTTCTGGGTGCTGTCCCAGAGCTTTCTTTATGTCTCAAAAGAAATCCAGCAGGAAGGTGATAGATCCCCCTCACACAGAGCCAGGAAAATGAAAGGTCTGGATCCAACCAGCACGGCGATGGGCTGGACCAGGTCCTGCCTGCTCCATTGCGGTGTGCAGAGCCCTGCCCAGCTGCGCCTCACCTGTGGAAGCCTTGGAGCTGTGATTTACAGTGCAGCCGCCCTTTGCTCAGCTCCCTGTTGCTCTGGAGGAAGTTGCTGCAGCTCTTTGCAGAGCAGAACATACCTCTCATCTCCTGCCAGCTCTGCAGAGCAGAGCCGTTCCCGACGGCAGGATCACCACCCTCGTCGCCTCCTCCACCGCTCGCCAAGCTGGAGATGCTGCTCTCCCAACATCTGGAGGTCTGGTCTGCAGCATGGGGTGCCTGGGGTTCACACGCTCCCCTTCTCCATGGATCTAGTTCCAGCCATGCTGGGAGCCTTTCTCAGTGAAGCCCAGCATGGCTGGCTGTCCCTGCTGCCAGCAGGCCACGGCGGCAAGGCAATAAAAAGACAAAAAGTCACAGCCTTCCTACATCTATTATTTTTTGCTGGAGATTGTATGAGCCAGAGTGGAGGGAGGTGAATGTGTCCTGCCTGGCTGCATCCTGCCCTGCAGCCAACCCACGCAAGAGACAGAGTTGACTTTTCTAGGGCCTTTTGGCAGAAGAAACAATTCTGTTAAGTCTTACCCATTCTGAAACACGTTGTGTGGTTTCAAGATAAAGTGTGTTCCTAGGCATCAGCTTCTAAATAACGGATCATCATTCAGTAACTGCTTTTTTCACCTCTCCTCTCCAAAATTTCTTTCAGGTGCTCAGCACTGTGCTGTAATTATACATGGTATCAGCTGCTAAATATATGTCCATAATACATCCAGTCTTCCTTCCTCCTGTGAATTCATCCGTAGCCCACTGATAGGTCCTCACCCATGTTTACTGATAGATTTTGTTATTCTTTTGTTATTCACGATGAAGAATAATAGTTTTCTATGTTTCTGGGGTTTTGGTTGATTTGTTTGGGATTTCAGTTGTTCTGTAGCTGCAGTTTGACCCAAGAACTGAAGAAACCACTGAGCTTTTTATCCGCTCAGGAGAAAGGTAACAATTTTTGGAGAGACTGCAAAAAGGCAGGATTAGGGGATTTCAGAAAATGTAAACCTTTTCCTTTTCGTGTTGTACAGGCCTTTCCCAAGATGTCATTCCTAAGGAAAATGTGCTACTGCAGTGTAGATGGATGAAAAGTTTAAATTTGAGTTTGAACAAAGTCAGTACATGTACACTCTTCGTCATTTAAATAATTGTTTCAGTATCGTCTGTGAAACAAATATTTAAACTTTGATCTACTTTTAAAGCCAGATAGTTCTTGAAAATTTTCCTAACTATTTTCCCCATTTCCTGAGCCAAGGAAATGATTTTTCAAAGCCTAAGTCAGTTTGTTTTATCTCAGAGGAAATAATGTTATTTTAGTGTACCTGGTAGGGCCAACTGAAATATTAAGAAACCTAAATGCTTGCTTTTTGTGCAAAGATTTCTAAAAGGGTAAATCCAAACAAGAAAAAATAATTTCTTTTAAACCCTTAAGCAAATGAAATGTACAGATTTGCACTGTCTTTTCAATAATATTCTTCAAATTCTAATTAACAAGTAAACCAGGCCACATGCAAATTCAAATGAAATTTTATTAAATTTTATCAAATTAATGGTATGGGACATGAAAGGAAATAATCTTAAAAATACCAGCTGAACACTCACTAGTAATAATGCTAATTGACTTTGCTCTATACTACTGTGGGAGCTTGGACAAATCAGTCAGAAAGAAAGAGATGGACTTGTATGAATTGCACTCTGTGCTGGGTGAGAAATAGCTTCAAGTGGTTGAACTATTTCATGGCAAGATCTGAGACAAAATATTAAGAATGGCAACACTTGGTAAACCAGTTTTCACCTTTTCAATGCTTATAACAATCAAGCTTCAGTTTGACATTACCAAATAACCTGTATTTTTCCAAACTTTTTTAAATTTAAAATTGCTTGCTAAATTAATTGCAGGAAGAAAAATGGGATGCTCCATTAAAAAAAACCAAAAACCTGTTCACCTCTGACATGTGTGGTCCTGGTGTAGGTCATTTTGACTAATCATGGGATGAGCTCTGTTGGTGTTTGGAACCAAGTTCCAAAGATGAATTAGTGGCATCACTTGAAAACAGATTTTACAACTGAAAGTAAATAAACTGTGAAAAATCTAATCCTGAAGACAAAATTAATTAGTATGAGAGCAATCTATCAAAGCATCCATAAAAATAGGAAAGATATCACTTGTTTGAAGCAAACAGTCCCTTCCTTCCCCTTCACTCTTTGTCGTTCAAAATAGTAGGTAATTTCTAATATTTGCACGCTATGTTTTTTCTTTAAATTTATTCATTTGTAACTGACTCTGAGCAGTCTCTGTGTCTGAAAGGCATTTGTAACACCACCTAATTTCTTTCTACTTCTTTCTAGGTTAAGAGTATCCATAGGTATCCATCCAGGACATATTTATTCAATGGTTAGAAAGTACGCCAAACTGTTGTCTAGTGTAGACTTTATTTTAGGAGCAAACATAAACATGAAGAAACTATAATCCTGGTGTAATGTAGGAATCTAATTAAGACTAATGAGGCAACATTAAATTTAATGTATGATGCATTTTATATGCCTTTCCATTAGAGCTGCAGCAAGCTGTTCGTCAGAGCGTCGAACTTTGGTGAATAAGCCCCTCAAGGCATTGTTAAACAATTGGGGCTCAGGCCTTCTCCTGCCCATTAGGTTGTGTTGGGCTTGGAAAAATCTAGATATAAATGGAAATTTGGGTAGGGGGGAAGAAAAAAGGGGGAGGCCTCAAGAAGTTCTGCCCATCTTTGAATGGCTCAGCAAGCTGCTAAAAAGGGAAGATAAATGGATGGCTGCGTGTGACACCCTCGAGGAGGTACTAGGCTGGGACAGAAGGGAGGAGGGCCAAGTGTAATGTGTGAACTGCTGTTTGAGAGGCACCTATAGCAACGGGAGTGGGAAAAGGCTGGGATTTAAATGACACAGTTTATCAAGAAGAATTGGCATGGTGATCGTTGCTTAACAGCTAATTAACAGTACGGTTTATTATTTTCTTTTTCTTTTTTTTTAATTCTTATTAAATTCAAGAAGTTCAGTAAGTCCTTACATGTATTTAACTGTACAGAAAAATGGAAGTATAGCTGCAGATATTGATTTTGCTCTCCAGAATACTTCCTCCCAGTAGAAGTTGAAGACTCCTCCAACAATACAAACAAAACTTTTAACAATGATTTATCACATAATCCTTCATATAATCTAAGTCCCCATTACTGGAGAGATTTAAGACTTGTGGATGTGGCACCTGGGGACATGGCTTAGTGTTAGGCTTGGCAGTGATGGGCTAACAGTTCAACTTGATGATCTCAGAGGGCTTTCCCAACATAAATTATTTTGTATTTGCCTTAGCATGCAGGGAAATATACAAGATAAAATTAAGGTAAAGATAAGTTTGAATGAAGAATGGTGCTGAAGAATGGGGAGATTTTTGGAGGAACATGTAATGAGTTGACTTCATGGGTTGCAGTATAAACTGATACTATGGTGATGGGTTGGAAGTGCAGGCAGAGCTGCAGTTGGACAAGTTCGTGGGCTCTGGTGTTAATTGGTGATTGCCAGCTGCTGTGAGACTGGGCCAGCCATGGGAAGAAGGTGAGGTAAGGAGGATTTAATTGGTGTGGGGAGAGGGGATGGGGAGGGCCGGTGTCAAAGTGCACTTCAACCCTGCCGCTCCAAAAGCTGAGTTTCAGCCTACTACATCCTGGAAATTCATTCCAGTTTATATTATTGCATGTGTTAGTGATGGCTTGAGTGTTCGAGACTTTGAAGTATTTAATCTACACATGAAATTGGAATTTTTTTTTCTTTCTTTCTTTTTTTTTTTTTTTTTTCCTGTGGATAATAGCCATGGAAACCTGTAGTCTGTGCTGGAAAATAAGTGACTGGGAATGTTCCTCAGTGACTAACTTACTACAAGACGTTATTGTAAGGGCAAGCACCAAGTTATACTTTTGACAACAAACGTCATGTGCTGGGTTGGAATTAGAGATTCAGCAGCGAGGCTGGTCTGAGGAAAAACAAGGAATGTCAGGATGACTGGCAGTGGTGCTATAGGAAAATTGCAGAGGTACCTATCGCACAGGTTTGGGCTGGGGGAATGAGTTATTCCTTGCAGAAACATCAGAGAGCGCCATGAAAGCTCAGCTGGGGGCAGAAAAGAAAACAATGCTGCCAGAGGGGCTTCAGGGGGGTGGGAAGGAGCGACGTGTTCACAAGTGTTTGGGGATTGACCTCACTCAGCTGCTATGGGAGTGTGGGTGGGGGGCACGACTTCAAGGCCAGCAGATGTGGGCTGATGCTGAGAGTTTTTACAGTCCCCTGGTGTGTGGGGGACATGCTGGGACCACCCCATCGTACTTGACCCAGCTGCCTGAGAGATGGAGGGGAAAAGCACAGGCAAGGGGGGATGGTTTGCCCACCACAACCTGCTCTGCCCTTTCCCTTCCCAGAGGGAATGCCTGTGTGCCCTTACCTGGACAAACCTGAGTGAGGTTTATGCTGTTTTGTCTGTTCCTTGTTCAGCGCTGAACTGGAGGTAGATGGAGAATGAATTCAAATAGGGAGATGTGAAGGTTTATGGAAGCAGACAACTCCTGTGACCCCTCCATTCCTCTTCCCCTTGTCCTCTGTGCTTGTCTATCCATAGGAAAAAAAAACTCAGCAAACTGCAGAAAATGCAAATCTTTTGCTAAGAGAGTGATTGATTTATTTTCATTTTATTGTTCATTCTCCCACATCCTTCTAATTTCATTAATACCAATTCCTGATCTTTATTTTTTTTTTTTTTGTGACTGAGCTAGAAATATGCACACTTTTCAAAGATATGGACAATATTTTTTCCATTTAGGATTTTTTCTTTTCTTTGACCATGTCACACTCTGCTCAGCTTTTGCCCACTGGGTGCTCTCTTCCTGTGTTTGGATCCTGTGGATCACAGTTCTGGGATGTTCTCCCAGCTTGGCCTTACTGATCTGGCCTCCAGGGCAGCCTGTGCCCCACTGGGGTTTGTAACACACAGGCTTAAACAAATATTGCAACCAAATCAGGGCTAAGATATTTGCAAGGCTCCTTAAATCCCACCACTTGGTGTTTAACCCAATTCTAGGGAAAATGTGATAGATAAACCTACCTGCCTTTCCTAGTTGTGTATGAGTGTTGTTTGGATTTAGGTCAAATTCCTTGAATGAGATAAACATCCTTTTTATCTCAGCATCCTGTTGCAAATGGCTTTTCCTTTAGGAATGGATTCTCACCCTCCTCTGCAGCCAACTTCCTTCTGCTTTCCCACTGAAACTACCATGGTATTGCCATAGCTTGGGATTTCTGTCTGGGATGTTAGGACAAACAAGGATGCCATAAACTTTGGGAAGTGTTTGGTCTGCTAGGAAAGCATCAGATGAGCTCCAAATAGGATTCATAAATTGTGCAGGGATCTGGCGGTTGTCAGAAGTCCTTAGTTCTATTTACTGCCAACGTGGCCACAATGCAGTGGGAACTGCTAACTTTCCTGGTGCAGCATTTTTCCTGCTGGGGTGTGGGATGTGTTCTCAAAATCCATCTGGCCATTACTTGTTTCCCCGTCACAACAAGCAGTCAAGGTGGTTTTTTACATAACCAGCCTTCTGATCGAAGGAAAGAGGTGATTCTTGCCCAAAACTGTTACAGGGCTTCCTCCATCCCTGCCTCTTTGGCTGAGCTCAGCTCCTGCAGGCACTGAGCTGGCTCAGGGAAGGGTTAGTCTGTGTCTGCTCCCTTGAACCTCTTCCCTCTGTAGGGAGCCTCTTTTAAACAGTAAATCACCAGCGATGATCTGGGAGAGACTGATCCTCCTCACCTCTTCAATAGGTAAATTGCCCTTTTAGAAGAGTGATCCATGCTCCTGTCCTCATTTTTCATATCTCACTTTAAAAAAAAAAAAGCAGAAAAGAAAAAATAATCTTCCAGGGACTTTGACTTAAGCAAAGGCACTTTAGAGTCTTTTTCTAATGTCATTCTAAAGTTAAAAAACAATTTGACTTCAAGGGAGATACAGCCCAATTTTTTAAAAACTTAATAGGATTAGTCATGGGAACTATTTTTAGCAAAAGTTCAACTTTATCCATGTATTTTAATGTGGGAAAAGTGTGTCCTTTTCCCTCTGCTAATGTTTGATGTATTCCAGCCCTCCTGTGAGTGTGTTTGAGTATCTTAGGGGCTCTGGAGTGGAGGAGAACTTCCTCTCGGATTCTCTCTGTTTTCTTTCGTGAAAATGACATTCCTAAGCTGTTTCACTTTCTGACAGGAAATGGAGCCTTGCCAAAAATGATTAAAGTCCAAGAAAGCATAACAGTTCCAAAGCTGCAGCAGTTCTTTAGGAGTCCCGAGTTTGACATTGTGTCAAACAAATGTGAAATATTGTTTAATAAATTTGAATAATACAGGGAAAGGGAAAAATGGTTCTTGGCTTATAATGCTGGTGCTCTTTATTAAGTCTGTAAAGGCCTGCCTAGCTCTAATAAATTGAAATATATACATAAATATACTTGTGCATGGATAACAGTTTAATATTGTAATATATAATGAACGGCCCACAGGCACCCCCCACATGCAGACATTGATTTATTCGTGCTATGGCCATATATATATTGATATGTGTGTGTAGACTCCCTCACAAGTTTGTATATATTTATACACGGAATTACCATTCGCAGGCAACTCCTGTGCCTGCTTCATATAAGAAATATCATAAGCATTATTTATAAGGTGTGACGTGACATTATGACTTTACAAAAATACTAATCTAATGCTAGATAAAATACAATTGTTAACGGTTTCTCAATGTTTTTTAATTCTGTGTTTGTTTAAAGGAATTATTTTGAGGCTTTTGCAAACGCCAAATTACCTTATCATGTAATTCCAGTGTTACTAGAAGGGCTGTGCTGAGGCTCAGGAAAGCAGTGGGAATTCTATGGCACCCAAGAGCCTGGCTCTGCCACCTCTTCCCATTTAACAACTCTCTCTGCCAGGAGGGCTTCCAGCCACTGAGAGTTTGACAATTTGCAATATTAGGGTATTAACGCAACAGTCATATCAAAATGAGCCAGACTTCTAAGAAATTCCTGTGCCGTCAAACCCAAGTGTGAAAAAGTCCTGCCAGGCTCCAGTAGTCCTAAGGTTACTTCTCAGAATCCACAAACACCCTTCAGCATTTGTAACTTGGCTTCCAATTTTATTTTGGATTTTGGTTGTATTGCGTTCACAAAACCCACATTTTTCAGTTGCTTTCTGGCCGCAAGATCAGGAATTTACTTTTTTCTTTTTCTTCATGATTTTAATATAAAAGTTGGATTACATCATCACCAGATTTGAGGAGCTCTGAATTTTAAAATTAGTCTAATGACTTAAGGCTCAATAAAATTGAAACAGTTGGCAACTTTTCTAGAAAGCATGAGAAGTTGCTTTGTTGGTTCTTGCAAGAAAACCTCACTTGTTTCCCCTCTGTCAGATACATTACTCCTCCACCAAAATATATCAAATATTCAGGACCTTATAAAATAATAAAAATGTTCTCCTGACCTGGTCTTGAAGGCAAAACATTCTTTAAGTGAGGTGTGTTTCAAAGCAAAGCTGTGGGAAAAGGTTTCTGTTTTTCATCCTTTGTATGGAACTGTCGTGCTATTTGATTAAAAGGAGCCCTTTTTAATAGTTTTTCTAATAGCATTTGAGATTTCAGGTCGGTGAAGTTGAGCCGGCACCGTTGGTGCCGCCATTCACCGAGGACAGCGACTCGCGGCCGCTTTTCAGACGAGCTAAATTGATCAGACAAGTCAGTCAATGTCATTGAGCACTATTTGTCACTTCATAAGCAGCTACAATCTGCTGCTCTATAAATGCAGAAGGACCGTCGAATAAATCACATCAACCAGTGGGAGCAGATAGTATCCCTTCATCCATAATTGGAGCGGTCCTCTCCTGTCACATTCGCTCATTCCCCACGATTCCGGCGCGGATTGACACTGACAAAGAAAGAGCAGCCGCTGTCAGAGGAGCTGGAGTCTGTCTGCTGCTCTGCTCTCCCCACTAATAGATATCTATCATAATATTGTATTAACATCACAAAAAATCAGACTTATAGCTGCTCTATCTGGGCATATCGATGACATATGTAGGGGTTTCTCCTGGGTTGCGGGGAAGGCTGATTGATGCAAAAGGAAAGCTCCTGATTAAAACCACTTACCAAATCCATCAGCCACAGGAATATTTGCTGCTGCATGTGCTGCTGGTTTCACAGACAAAAATATGATTAAAAAAAAAAAATAACGAGAACATGGTTTGTTGTAAATAGACCTTCTAGAAATGTGTTAATTGTTGTTTGCTGGTGCAGGGTTACATTGTGGAATTATTCCTGTGAAGTGGTTTTATGGTTATATAGTTACCAAAATAATTAAGGAAATGGAACACCTTGAAAAAATATTATTGTCTGTTTAGAAAAAAAAAATCCCCACAAATTTCTCTCTGGTTCCTGGTTGGTTTGGCAAATATGTATTTTCTAAGCGAACAGATGAAATCAGAAGAGAGTATTTATTACAAAGGTGTTCCAGGCTAGGAACTTTTTTTTTTCCTGGAGAAATGCTGGGTGGTTTTTACCAGGAATATGTTGGATTAATCAGCTCTCTCAGTCCTGGAGAGAAATCACAGTGGAATACCCAAACTGCTGTGTAGTCACATGTAAATCTCTCTGACAACCTGGAGGCACGGATCATTTGTTCAGCGTTTGGTTCCAACAACAAACTCGTGGAGGAAAATACCTTGTTTGCTTATAAAAAGATCGTAGCTGAATACGTAATTGCTGAGAACAGAGCATTGGGATCCCAGATCTCCAGGATGAGGATCTGGATTCTTTATTTTGGGGAAGAAAAAACCTTAAGTCAGTTTCCCTGTGTGTAAACAAAGCTTCACGTTGCATGTCTTGTGGGGAAAGTAGTGAAATTCTTTCTTTTTAAAGGTGCTCGGTGTAAATGTCATGTTCCTGGCTGGAGTCTTTGCTGGGCCCAAAGGCAAAGCCTAATATCAAATGTTTGCTACAATTTTCAGTCTGGGACGTCTCTTGACCCGTGTGCACAGATGATGAACAATTTCCCCTTTCTGGGTTGGCTTCTTTGCCTCTTGGTGCAGAAGTTGTCCTGAAAGCATGCCAGGAACCTAAGTCATAGGTAAGCAGTAGAAATTATTTTATCTATGAAAGTTCTGTTAATATGCACATAAATTCCATTAGAAGTACAGTTCAAAAGAAAACTCAAAGCAGTAGATCGCAAAAGTATTCATCATTAAATACAAGACTTTGACTTGTTTTTAGATTGAAATAATAGAAATGTTACGCTTAAAACCAAAATGTGAGACAAATCCACGTGCATTGGAGAACTGAGCAGCATCCAGAGGAGGCAGCTTACACAGGAGCACATTCATTGTCAACATCTGATACTGAAAAGGTCAATAGTTAATTAAATAATCCATCACCTTAGGATAGAGAGCCGTCCTCACTTCTGACAATCAATGGCAGAAATATTAAAAGGTCAGAAAATGAGTTACTATATATTGTGTTTTCTTACTGTGTGTTATAAAGATGTGGCTTGTGTTGAACGGTGTGGGCATGAAGACAGGTGGGAAGAAATATTAGCTGTTGCCCAAATATTTTCTTAGATGCTCTTTTACCAGGCTTCTTTATGTGTGGGCTTCTGAATCGATGGACCTCAAAGATGCAGTAAACTTTTACAATGACAATTTAAGACTGTATCACAGAATTTATAACATGCTTTCTTTAATTATAAGTGTGTTTTCAGGAGCATTTTTCTCCTGTGCTGCTTGAGGTTGTGCTGGGTTAAACTGGGTGAGAGTGCTGATATTCAGGCTCCGTTTAGATATGGGTTAGAGTTATTTTGGGAGACCAAGAGGCAGTTTTTGGTGCTTATTTCCTAGATCTGATGGATATAGCAGGGTAAACAAAGTCCACTCAACGACTGCTGATTGTGTTGTTCTGCAAGGACACGGTGTACACCTGGTTCCAGGGTTATCCTCATGAATAATTGCATTACCTATTATAGGGTAATGTTTTTGAACAATAAGTGTTTATAAGTAGTTTAAATTAGTTATAATAATGGTGTTGCCATAAATATTTTTTGCTTTTTCTGGTTGTCTTTTGCAAAAAGCTTTTCCTCCCTGGTTGTGGGGTTACTCCTGCGTTGTGTTTGTCTCACAATGTGTGTGGGTGACTTGGTGCATTTTTCCATTCCTTTCTCAGGATAAGCTGAAGTTTTCTTGTTTTCTGAATGGAAACTGGGTTTTCATATGAAGGAAAACGACTGACTGATGTTTCTGTGCCCAGCACAGATGGAAGGGGCTCCTTTGAGTGACACCCTTCTCACCCTCTCCAACAGTGCCTTTATGCTGGGACCCTCCAAAATAAAGGAAGGGCCACAAATGCACCAGGACAGGGATGTACTTCCCTCTTCTCCCACAGTGCAGCAACAATATGTATTTATTAGTCCTCTCTTTGTTTCTAAATATTCTTAATTTTTCTTTCCTGATATGTAGCTTTTACCCTGAGTGTAGACTCAGCGCTGAATTCTGACCAGCATTATATGATTATTTTATCTCTCACTATAAAGAGTTTTGAAAGATTTTGTATGAGAGGCAATATAAAAATAAATTGAATTGAACTATGGCTTCACCTCCCCACTTTTTTAGTGCAGAAACCTTTAGAGCAAAAACAGCAATATAAGGACAAAGGAGGAGATTAAGACTGTGTCATGAAAGAGGTGACGCTGGGTGACAGGTCCGACCCTGCCTGAGCAGTTTGGTGGGTTTGCAGTCGGCTGTGTATTAATTAGATTTTAAGCATGTTCACAACTGGGGAAAAGCCTGTTTGTATTTTTAGTGGGAAGGTTTTTTTAAGCCATGAGAAAGGTATTAGGTATTATCTACTGTGGTGCATTTATATAAACAAAGGTCTACCTGATGGCTGTGCAAACATCTGTTCTGTTCTTACCCAACATTGCACGGTTCATTAACACTTACCCTGTTGGCCTCTGAAAGGCCAGTTCTGGAAGCACATAATCTTACTTACAGATCCACAGTTGCAATAATTTGACTTTTAAAAGAAAATATTCTTAGCTTGGGGGTAGTGAGGGGTTTCTTTGCTGTTTTTTGTTTGTTTGTTTGTTTAGTGTGTGTGAGTCTCACAGTAAAAATATGATTTTATGTTTTACAATGCCAGCTCAATAAATTATGTTAATAAATGACTCCTGGTTCATGAGAAGTGCTGTATTTTGACAATATCAGCCAACCTTACCATTTGTTTAAGCAGGAAAAGTGAGGAGCCAAAATAAAGCTGTTACAGAAGAAATCTCAAGAATGTTTATGAAACTTTGCTCTAGCTACATTTATTAGAAGAGTAGTCTTAATTTGTCATGCAGAATTCCAGGGGAGTGAGTAATTTCTAGAGCTTCTCTAAATGCCAGGACTTAATATTTTTCTGCAGCAATTTGTTTGTAAACACGGACTAAATTGTATAGGTTGCAATGTGACAAAAAGGTATCTAGGATTTGTCATCTTCTGCTAACAGCTGTTGGGTTTATTTTATAGCATCTCATGGGGTTTTTTGGATAAATGCTCTGCTGATGGCAAGCAAAAGCACCCTGAGGATCTCCAATGGTGGGCATGCACAAAGTTGAACTGTAATAAGCTGTTTGTCAGGGATTTGCTCTCCAATGGATCTGCTCCCCCGGGTCGCAGCAATTCCCACCAGGGTGTCCATGTGTCACCTTCAGAGAAACCCACACTGAACAGGAGGCAAACTCCAGGCAAGATGGTAATCTCCCTTCTGGCAGGGAGAATTTTATGATGTGAAGAAGGGAATCAGAGCTTCCTAAGGAGGATTTTTAAGGGAATGGAGCTCATGAATTTTACTTGCCAATTTCCCTGGTGCTGCAGGAACCCAGGATATTTTTTTTTTGTCACCCCCAGCTCTCTTTCTTATCTTGTGACATACTGTAGTCGTGGGCTTTGGTCTTTTATTTGGTAATCTGAGGCAACATCTTTCTTTGTGGTGCACCTGCAGAGTTGGGTTCATGGTTGGACTCAACGACCTTGGCGGTCTTTCCCAACTTTAATGATCCTAGTGAGCAGTGGAGATGGAGCTGATGCTGAGGGGCCTCAAATCAACCCCATTTGTTTTTTGGGGCTAGTCTTGGACTGGGTGTGTCCCATGGACTGACTCCCTGCCCACTGATGGACTGCTTTGGTATGCACTAGCATTTTAGTGCCATTCCAAAGGGCACCCAGCAAGGGGTTTCCAGACACCTCTTTGCAGTGAGATGGGCAGCAGGGGCTGGGAGGTGCCTTTCAGAAGTTCACTCTTGACTCATGAGAACATTCCTGCACAGACACACACCTGAACTTTAGACAATGTTTTGTGGCCTTCCCTTACATAGCACGATGAACTGTGTTCTCAAAACTCTTCAATATTTTAGATGTTTCTAGCTTGTTTAAAATCATTCCCATGCCTTCACTCAATCTTTATGCAGGAGGTGAATGTCTCCATAGGTGCCACCAGTGCATCCCTAGGCTGAATGTGAGCACAGCAGAAACCTCCGTAAATTCATGGAAACCACATTTTAGGCACATTATTACCTTGGGAGGGAGATGAGCCTGCCTGCACGAAACATGTGCTTTCTTGGATCCTTTCAGAGGTTTTTCATAAGTGAGTAATGTGGCAGTGACTGAAGCAGCAGCACATCAGTTCTCATGGTCCCCTGCTCCCCAGATCGATTACACCCTGTCACACCAGCGCAGCAGAACTCATCGTCTGAGGGGAAAACCCACTCGTTTCTCACTGCATTCCCAGCCCCTTCAGAACCTCTGCCAGCACATGCTAGCTCTGATAACATTTTAAGATACTGCTCTGCTGAAATGAAAGCCTTGCTTGCAAGGCCACGCTGTCTGAAGTTCTCCCATCCCTCATTTAAATCCGGCATAATTAGCCCAACTGCAGACCTTGTTGTTATACATGCTGAAGTATAATGGCTGCTATTATAGCAGCTTGCAGCAGCAAAGATATATGATTTTGAACGATATGTCAAGGAAAAATAAACATGTTTCATTTCTTCATTAGATAATGTTTATTTATAGCACAATATATATCTACCTCCGCTGTACCATTAAAGTTTTGACTGCCTTTTAACTATAAAATTTGATATTGTTGTGGCAGCTGCACTACTCAAATGATTGCTATAGTACAGCTGTTATCAAAGAGTAAAATTTATAGCTGCCCTACATGGTGTAAAGATATGTACATATTTACTTTGTGTTTTACTACTTGTGTCCTATATTTTAATGACACAAGGTGAGATGAAATAGTGAAATAATAAACTCTTTTTGCTGCCTCAAAAGCAAATGGCACTATTTTGTTTAAAGTTTGGTGTTAAATTATCTATTGTGCTATGATACATTTTTTTTTCCCTCTGCTATTTTGGTTTATTTAAATATATTTTACATGTTAGTAGCAATCTTAGGTGGTTTTTTTACTGTTTTTACTTTTCAGAGAAGTGCTCTGGAACTGGAGTGAGAACGACATGCTTGATGAAACATGTCAAGCTACATTATATTGTAGGTAAGGATCAATATTTTAACCCTTGGGTAGTTGTTGGAGCAGCAGCTTCCCTCATTGGTGCTTTTCTAGGAAAATCAGATGGATTTGTGAATAGGGCACCAATATCCACTTTTATGGGGCTGCTGTCCCACATGACCCTATTGCAGCAGGTCCCTAAGCAATACACCACCTATGAAAACAGGCTCAGAAATTCTCTTGGTAAAGGAAGGGGTGAGAAACTCTGTCCAGCCCAATGGCCAGATCCTGACCATCAGCACAAATCATTTATAACCAGTCTTGAGCTCTCCTGCCCAAACCCAAGGCTGGTTTCCATGAGATTCAAATTTTCTAACCACAGCATTTGCAGAGTAGGCACCTTTGGCTGCTGTTTTGAATTTTTTAGTGACCAATGTCTTTTTACATATCCTTCTTTATTTTTTCCCATTGGTTGGATCTCACTCAACAAGGACTGCCTAATCAAAAGGGCCTGCAAGCAGAATTGGGTTATTTCATGAAGGTTGAGGTAATTCAGCAAAAAATGTGGCATAGATAGAGTGCAGTGGATAGTCCTGTGTATAAGAGAAGAATTTTAAATTCAAATGTTCTCTGAAACTCAAAAACGAGACGGAAAAAAAGGGAAAAAACCAAGCTGCAGAGGAGAGGTGAGTGATAGACTTTACATTCTTATTTAAATTTAATGACATGCTTTGTGCACCTTTATTTGGTTGATGTTAAGTCCAACCCTGTGTGTGTGAAATTCAATTATGTTGCATTTTTTTGAGCGGGGAAGTGCATTTATTTTGGTTTCCCTTTAAGAAAATCCATAAGGCAGTATTCCTCACTCTAGTCTGTGTTGAGTCAGTCATGCATTTGTGTTTCCTACCAAACTCTTTTATGTATTAAATCTATGACATTTATCTTTTTCTTGCAATTTTTCTTTTTTTTTTTGAAACAGGAAAACATAAACTACAGCAGATTACTTATCTGCTCTCCTTTGAACTCACTCCTGCCTGTTGCCTTGAACATTTCCTATGCCTGTAGTAGGTACTTTTACCTCTCCACCATGTTTTTAATATATTTGAATGAAATTAAGAGAATTTTTGCAATAGCTGCAGCTGGAAGAGCTGAGCACTGGACGACTAAATGTCCACAGGTTCTTGCTGAAGATGCAGACTGCATATCATGGACTGGAGTGTCAGGACTCTGCCAGGTTCTAATGCATGGTATCACCTCTTTTGATTTGGTAGGGAAAGAAACTCCTCATGTTTTATTGATTTTTAGCTTCTGTACCTTTTATTTGCCACTGCGTACACTTTGAAAGCCATGTAAAAATGTAGTGAAAACAGGCTTTCTCATGAGGTCTCCTTTCCTTCTGGATTTTCTCATGTCATAAATCCAAGAACAGACTTTTCTCTTGATATTTTGGTATTTCTATTTTTTTTTTTCTCTGACACAGGACAAAAAGTCTATGACAAATTAAAACAGAAAGAAAAAAAAAGAAGAAGAAAAATGAGAACTTCATGGCTTGTAAAAGATTTGGCTCTAGGTTTGAGAAAAGCTCCATGCTTCCTATTATTTTACTCAGCCATGCCTACCATGAGATTACTTTGCCTTAGGGTGATGGCTTGCAGGATTTACTCAAGCATTACTTCTTATCAAAACTTTGACCAGCAACTTGGTGATCACTGGAGTCCCCAAGCACACACTTTACAGGGAAATCACAGGCTCAGTTAAAATCCAAATTACTGTTAATTAGGCAACCAAGCTACCAGTAAAGCAGATATGGCACATGAGCTGACATCAGGTAAAGCAGAAGTGATAATTTAATAACCCAGCAATTTGGATGGGTCATTGGCCCAGCTCTGCTCGATGAATAGCTGCTGTCTCTGTGCATTTTGGCTGAAGTTGCACCTAGAAAAAAGGGCATTTTTGTGAAAACCCCTCTGCCCAGGCCAGACAGATGTGCTCCACCACGTCTATCCTACCAATTCCAAGCTTTGTGCAGAGGTAGGGCCAACTCCATAGGCATGGAGACCAATATTTTGGATTAATTCACCTTAAATGAGCTTAGTATTAGTTTTCATTCCTTTCACTGCTTTTTTCTCTAAAACCCTGCCAGATATTACTGAAGATCAGATTTTGCAATTACAGAGTAACCACATCCTAATCCTGGGTTTTCCTGCTAATCAGAAACAATTTTTCTCTTGTTGGTTGTGTTCGCTTAATTCATTTTGTCTTAACTCTTTCACTGCACTTAACAGAAGATAGATGCCTCAAATTTTCACCTCTGCTCACATGGGGAGCTCTTACACTGACCAGACACCAACAGTAACTTCAATATTATGTTACAAAAATATTCTTTGAGCATCTTAAGCACATGATTCTTCGAGGTTCAGGAAACAGGAATGAAAACCAGTAGCTCTGCTATAAAGACTTCTGCATCATCTGTTGAGTCCATTTTCCTTATTTAAAGTAGACAGAAAAAAAAAAAGAGAACCATAAAGAAGATAGAAAATAAGTAGCTGAAAAAGCCACTGAAATAACACACCCACTAAAATAATGAAGTCATAAACACAAGGAAAATTTGTGTTAAGGCTACAAAAATACTTTACCTCAGTTCTCTTGGGGCTTGTCTTTACAAGACACATGGCCCTTTTCACTTTACGAGAAGAATCCAAGACGCTCAGCTGTATTTCCAAGGCTGGGCAATACTTAAAGAAAATACTGTAAGACTGCTATGTCTGGTCTGACCCAGGACCCCACTTGAAAAAGCTTTACAAATATGCTACAGCAGAGGTTTGACTTGGAGTATATCTGCATTAACTGATTAATTATAGAGCTGATCCCTTAATGAGGGTCCATCATCCCAGAGCATCTTTTAAAGCTCAAATGTTGAGTGTCTCAACTGGGTGACTCTTTCTTTGAAGCTGAACAAAAGCAAAACTCATAGAGCAATAATTTGTTTATCCTTTCTCAGGCACTGTGTCACTGTTTTGTGCTTCATAAATACGTTCCTAACGGAGAAAGTTTTGGGTTGGAAAGGTCCTTAAAGATCATCTAAAATAAAATGTCCCTCTTTTTCTCTGCCATCTCTTTGCTTCTGCATATTTTCCAAGGGATACAAGTCTACCTCTTGCTCCCACACACTGATGAGGTGATGCAGAAGTATTTGCAGAACTAGCACTGACTCTGGTTTGCATCCACCGAAGCTGTAGTGATGCAGTCTTAGGTAGCTCTGTCTTTGCAATATTTATGCCATGGTTGTCTCCTAGGTCTTAGAAGTCCTTCCCAGTGTCACACAAAATTAACATTTCTTGTGACCGGAGTCAATAAAATTATTTATGTGAGTAAATACTGCTGATTATGAAAAGCAATAGAATATTTTAGCGATCATGGCCGTATTTTGATCAGAAGTATTTCGACACTTCAGCAAAGTGCCAGATTTTCAGCAGGGTGTGTAACTCAGTGCCTTTGATTTTAAATCTTGTGGCCAGGTTTTTATTGTGCTGAACACCCGAGAAGCTCTGGGAGTGCTGAGCTCTGTGCTGGGGAGGGAAGGGAGGCCCTGGGGAAATCCTGCTCTGCCTTGGGCAGCCTGGCAGGGGCTGCTGGGCTGATTCCTCCCCAGGCCCCAGCCACAAGCAGCTCTGTCCTTCAGTCATGACTGCATGTGTGGATGGCACAAAGAGGAGCTCGGAATGTTTTTAGGGAAGTTTCCTCTTTCTTCATGTGTCGCGTTAGACGGGGTTGCAGCATTATCTGATAAAACAAATCTCAGCATCTCTTTGAAGAAAATGCTTCTGTGACAGGGTTTTTGCAGATACATAAAGCTGGACTTGTGTTTGAAACCACAAAGAGGGGGCTGGACACAGCTGTAGAGGTGACACAGAAGTGATTTCACAAGGCCTCCATCTCCCCCTCTGTGTGACAGCCAGGATGTGTTGCGCCAACAACATCCCTGTCCTCCTTCCCACTGAAAAGATTTCACCTTTTCATGACCTCATGGCAGGAAAGAACCTTTCTGATTGATATTCACGAGGGCAATGGCTCTCCTTAGAGATTCAAAATGAGAGTTGTTTTTCTTTTTTAATCACCTTTTAACAGTGCAGCAGCGCCATTACTAAGTTGAACTGAAATTATTTTATTATGATCGTATAAAAGAGGAGAAAAGTGTTCATATTGTCTTTGGACACTCTTACTTTAGTGACAGTATTGAATATATATTATTATGAAAAGACATTTATAATCTCTTAAATTCACCCTTTCTCTATCTGATCTGGCATTTGCTGCCTCTATGCTGGTGACCATATGTGTGTGCTATAGATCAGTGTGCATGTGTTGCGTGGAAGGAGGAAGAGGGCTGACCAACTAAATCCATCAGAAACAAATATGATACAGCACCATTCTGCTGCAATGCTTTCCTCACTGTCCAGAAACTCTCCTTTCCATCAGGGCTTCTCAGTTCTGCTGTGTTTTCCAGACCTCTGTTTCTATTTTAAACATTTTATTTTGTTTTTATATCCAATATATTGCTATATTCTAAAATTTTAAACTTTAAGGTTTTTACTACACTATATTATGTATTTTTAATTAAATTATATGCTTATAATTTTAGTGTTATAAATTATTTTTGGAAAGTTTTTCTTATGGCTTTAACTTACATGTAGTGTTTTCTTGGGGGTTGGAGTTTGTTAGTATAGAAAGCCTAAACTTTTTAACATCTGTGACTAACACATTTCCACCCTGAAAGAGGGGTGGATGTAACAAGAAATATATTTTTTCAAGGCTGGTGTGGGAAATATTTTGGTAGTTGAGTTCAATTTTCTGTAAAGTTTCTCTTTGTTCTGATTTGGTTTTGTTTTATTTGTTTAGCTGTCTTTCTGTTTGTGGGGTTTGTTTATAGGTTCTGTTTTGTTATGATTTTCTTCCATAGGTGAAACAGGACAGGAATTCTGTCTCAGACATGGAAATGTCCTTTCCAAGCACATAAGGAAGTCTCTTTTGCAGCAGCAGGTAAGATGATCCATTGCTTAACACTGCAGAGGGTTTATCCAGTATCACACAGGTCAAGGGGCCATGCGTCCAACTTGTAAAATTTCTCATCTGCTCCTTTTGCATTGGAGGGAGAGGGAGTTGATGTTCATTGCCCCTTCTGCTCTGTAGGATTTCTGCTAGAGATTTAAAATACGCAATTTCTCTATTTCTACAGAAAATCCAGTGCAAATGCTATCTCAGAGATGTCTTCTGCAAAAAATAATGAGTAAAAAAACTGTTATAAATGAAAGTCCCTTCCTAACACATAGCAGTGGCTTCATTTTCTTTACTGTTTCACTTTGATATTTCTGTCTGAAGTGGACACTCAAGCTATTGCATAAAAACCCCAAGAAATCACATTTGTGTCAGTTTTCTGACTTGCTGTTCAGAGGTCTGCAGCTTTTCCATTGCACCTGGAGATAATTTAAGATGTTGGTCCTTTTCAGTAGGTGCAGGAAGTGTGTGTCAGTTGTCAGCATCTGTTGCTCTGTTATGTACAAATGCCTCATTTCTGGGCATATAAAATTCCCAGCAGTTTTTTTTAGGTGAGACACAGGTGTAATTGTGAAATCATTAAGACTGGAAAAGGCCTTTGAGACCCTGAAGTCCAGTCATCAACCCAGCACCACCACCATGTTATCCACTAAACCATTTCCCCTAGTGCAATATCCACATTATTTTTGAAAACTCCAAGGATGGTGATTTCATCCAGACTTCCCTGGGAAGCCTGATCCAATGCTTTTCAATCATTCCCATGAAAAGCATTTTCCTAATACATAACCTAAACCTCACCTGGTGCAATTTGAGGCTGTTTGTCCTGTCCCTTGCTACCTTGTAGAGGAAACTGAGGCCACCTCACCAAAATCTTCTTTCATAGGATTGTAGAGAGTTATAAATGTTCCCTGAGCTTCCTTTTCTGCAGCCTAAATAACCACAGCTCCCTCAGCCACTCCTAATCAGAGGAGTGTTCTAGATCCAAACCCTACTGTCCTAAATTAACATGGAAAAAAAAGGGAATTATCTACTTTTCCACAATAGCTATAATTTGTTAAAAAGCACACAATTTTCTAAATATTTCACATGATTTCTCATTCCCAATCTAATGTGAAGCAGCGGGATGGAGTTCAAAATAATCTGTTTCCTGTTTTTGCTGGGGTGATTTATTGTCCCTGGTCATGTGAGTTGCAGGGAATATGCAAACTGGAATTTGAAGCAAGGGTGGTATAATACATTTCAGGATACACCTTGACAGAGGCATTAATTCACTGCAGGTTCACTCCACATGGAATCTCTGTACTTTTATGACATGTACAGTTGGTTGTAATGCCATACTGGGTATCATGTATAACATCAAAGAGCTAAGTAAATATAAAGGTATGTTGTATTTCTTCAGTTCATGTCAACAAAATCCTTTTCAACCTTGGATACCGCTTTCTTAAAATCTTTAGCTTGTCTTGCTCTTTTATTTGCAGCATTTCTGTCCAAAAATAATATTTGCAACAGGAAAATTGAATGACTAGGATATCTTCTTTTTTTGTTGTTTTTCTTAGAGTCTTAAATTATTTAACTCTTAGGTGTCCTTGGAAGAGAGACAAAAGTCTACCAAATAAAGTTAAGTTCTTGGAGCTCATCAGCTTGCTTTCCACGCTGTCATGAAATTGTTTTCTTAAATTGGGCTGCTTCCCAAACGAAATTTTCCTCTACTGAGATAACGTCCCACAGCAGATTTTCTGAAGCCTTCAGAGATTATTGCTGGGCCAGGATTGCAGGCTTTGCTGAGTGAACCAGCAGAGGGGTTTTTTGTGAACCAAGCAAGGCAGAGAAAAGCTAGGTGTGATCTGGGAGCTGTGGAGATGCTTTCACACAGAACGTGAACCCAGAGTGACAGATCATCCTGAGGAGGAGGGATTGCTCTCAGTGGCATCCTCGGAGCAGTTTGTAACCTGGGTAGAATCAAATAATGATAGATTGGTTTGAGTTGGAAGGGAGCTTAAAACTCCTCTTGTTTCAATCCCTGTGTGGGCAGGGACACCTTCCACCAGACCAGGCCGCTCCAAGCCCTGTCCAACCTGGCCTTGGTTGTCTGAGTATCTGAATCCTTTAGGAACAGGCTAAGGAAAAGAGTCTGGATGGGAAAGCCCTACTGAAGCTGGTGTTTGCTGAGCTGAGGTGTACATTCATGGGAATGGTGTGGACAGGCCTGGATCAAACCCCTGTATTCTCTGCTTCCTTTGGAGGTGACCCTGAAATTCCCCAGACAGGAATGATCAGGCTGCCCTCCTCAAGAGAAGACAAAGGGGATGATTGTCCAACCTTTGCCCGTGCTGATGAGTAGTTACCATTAGCTGGCAAAATGTGTCAGGAGCTGGAAGAGATTTTGTTTGACCAAATAGTTTAAAATAGTGGTTGGAATTGAAACCAGCTGCTGCAGATACTGGCCTTTGCAGTAATGTAATTACAACAGTCTTTACACTTTCTATAATGCTGCTTTTAGCAAAGGCAAATGACATTCAGAAATTTATTTTTGTACAGTGTATCTGAAAAGTGCCCATCTCTGAGGTGGACAGATGCCAGTGGGGACATCACGTATCGTGTAACATATTTCAGCTCGAGGCTCAGAAATGTCACAGGATCCACAGAATCCTTGAAGAACAGAGAGGACCTGAGCTTCTGATGTGTCACTCAAAGGAGAGGTTGTACATGACACATAGGTTGCTTTATACCACTCTGTAACTTGGTGTGCTTATGCAAAGAAGTGCATGTGGGATCGATGGCATATGGTATATTAAGAAAGAATAACACCAGATTTTTAAAAAATGTATTCACCCATTAAATGGTGTAAATTAAAGTAAGCTGTCAAAATGACAGCACAATAATGCCATCTTTGCAATAGCACATACTGCAGCACAGTTAAATCATATCACTTTTGGGGAAGAATTACAGATGAGATCCAAGAAAAAATTGCTTTTGAAATGCAATTCTTTGTTAGTTAAGAATCATCATTGCTAGCCAGGATCCCCTATAAACACATAAAGCACAGAGTCACCATAATAAATCATGATAATTTATATCACAGCTAATTCTGGGGAAGTAGCATCAGGGGTTATACTTCAGATACACTCCATATTACTCAAACTGTAATTATTTTCATTAAAATATAAAATTGCTTACAGCCAAGTTGCTTGAAACACACAGCATTGCACATTTAACCATGTACACAACAGGGCCACAAGAGTTCAAAATAAGTAAAGTCAAGTGTTAAATAACAGCACTTATACTTTTTAATTGCATATCTTTGCAGACACAATCAATGCACTTTTAATATTCCTTTTAGTGAAACGTTGGACTGGCTTTTTCAATCATCGTCACGTTGATTAAAAGTCAATGTCAAAATAAACTTGAGAAAATACTGTTAGGTGCTTGTAAGCACAGCCTCTCTAATGGTTTGTGCATGTCAAGAGGGCAAATTTTATTCCAGGAGGAGAAAGGGAAATGCTTCGTTTGTGCGAAGGCGAGCAGTGGAAGGCTGAAGAGTTTGAACGTTTTCAAGTGTAATAATTTATAACACCACTCGCTCTCTAGTGCCTTTCTCTAACAATCTCAATGGGTTCTACAAACAGTAATTAATTACAGCCTCCAACACCTCTGAGAGGTAAATACAGGCAGTATGAGGTGCTCTTCATCCGTCCGTGGAGCAGAGCAACCCTACAAATCTCTGGAATATACAGGGGCTGCAGGAGGCCTTTCCTCTTGGGAAGATATATCTGTCTACCTATACCTTAGATATAACTATCTTCATTAAATTGATTTAGAAAATGACTAATAAAATGCATCCTAAAGCCTGGTTTGTTTTTTTTTTTTTCCTGAAAGATAGTCCCCCATTCTCTGCACAAGATGGGTTTTTACTGCAGGGTAGAATCAAAGCTGAGAGCTAAAAATGTCATCACCTGTTTGCTTCAAAATCAGGTGACAATGGTGATTGATGCACAAAATTCCAGAAAAAGAAAGGAAGAGTGGATTTTCAGGTATGCAAAGGGACCTTGAAGTCCGTGTGAGTTTACAGAACTTGACTCTAGTCCCAGTTTTCAATAATTTAATTAGAAAATAATTGCATAAATCTCCTGGTGAACATTTCTTGATGCAGGTCTTGTCCATTCCTGCAGATGCCATCAAGATCCTGAAAATCTGTGGCACAGCTGAACCTTTTGTGTCCTCAAGAAAACTCTGTATTCAGACTGGATGAAGGGCCCAGACCAAGAACTCTTCTGTTGGAGGAATTTATCCAGATGGCTTTTCCAGCAACTGTTTCCCATGGCAATTCCAGGTGAGTTTTAAACCTGAGCCTGCTTCCTACATTTCACGGTGCTTTTGGTGTCTTTGACATATTGAACCTCTAATTTTCATTTAGGCTGAACCATCTCCATCTTTCCTAAGCCAGGCAGTAGTGAGTCCTCAGTTAGCTTGATATCATAATCCTCATTTCTCCTGAAGTGGAACAGACCAAGATTGAAAAAAAAAAATTGTGTATTCTCACAAACTGGGGAGCACCAGGAGTGTTGGAATTAAGGAACTAAAGCACAGAGATTAGGGCTAAATCTCAGCACTAAACTTTTTGACGTCTAACTGATGTCAGCAAAACTTTTCCCCAGCTTTCCCATGCTTGTTGTGCAACGTTGCAGGGAGCTGAGGATGACATTCAGCAGTCTTCTCAGGAATTTCAGAGGAAGAGTGAACATTAGGAGAGAAAGACCATGGCAACTCTCTGGCGTTGTGGATTAAGATGTTTTTATGGAAGTGAAAAATGCATGTAAATTCAGCAGTGAGGGAAGGGATTTGAACTCTGGCATTGAGGCAGGGCAGTTGGTTGCCATCGCTGTTTTCTGACTATGTGACAGTAAGTTTGAGCTGGAGAAGTCTCCTGTGCCACGTCCCAGAAGGGAAAATCCAGGCTGGTGGGTCCTGTATCCAATGCCTGTGGTGCTGTCCCAATGAAAGACAACCTCATGGAGAGTGTAAACATCTTTGTGTAGGAATGATACTTCCCTAGAAGAACCTGAAAGTCTCCAGGTAAATCCAAAATATAAAAATGTGAACACTCTCACAATCCTGAATGAATTTCCCAGGCACAACATCTCTGGAGAGAGCAAAGCAGACCTTCACCTCGTGTGTGGACATTCTCTGTCCACATTTGATTTGGAGTATTTTTTTCCATTTAGGTTAGATATTATGAAGAAATTAAGTGGTGAGGCCCTGGCAAAAATTTTCCAGAGAGGTTGTGGCTGCTTCTCATCCCTGGAAGTGTCCAAGGCCAGACTGGATAGAGCTCGGAGCAACCTGGGACAGTGGAAGGTGTCCCTGCCCATGGCAGGGGGTGGAATTGGATGAGATTTAAGGTCCCTTCCAACCCAAACCATTCTATAATTGTATTACTTGTCCTGTCACTTATATGCAAACAAAAAGTGCATTATTTCATCCCATCCACCATTTGTTAATTTTAGAACCTTCACAATGAGAGACTAAAATAGAAGAAAACAGGTAAAGTAGTGGAAAGAAGTGAAATTATTTCAGATTGTATGAGATACCAGTAAACTCCCCAGGAATGTAACTTTTTTTAGTTCAAGTTGACATTTAAATTGCATTTTGTGCTGGAAAGAAAAGTCAGTGGGAGAAGAAGGATATCAAATGAAATAGTGGCACATGTGGTGAGTCACATTTGCTATTATTTTGTAAGTATTATAAAAATATATCTGATTTTATTGGAATTGACAGAAAATTATTAAAAATTTGAGATAAAGTTTTCCTTTGGTAAACTGTGCCTTACAGATGGCACATCAGAGAAAATTCTCTTCTTGTTAAGAAATCAAAACAGTTCAGGGAACACGGCAGCATCAGGATAATAATAGTTGACAGGTACAGTGGCTGTGAACAAACACCCATATCATGGTATCTGAGATACCATATTTTCCCCACTAAAATTAAACCATGAGCTCTCTTTGACAATGCTCTGTTAATTATATGCCAGCATTTGCTTCAGTTTGGCTTAATACTGATTTAATTCCCTGACTTGCAGGCCTTTTTGGAGCTCACCGGGGATGTTTGGTCATCTTTCCATTCCTCAAATCTATCCCAAGCAGAGCTCCAGGAACTGCTGGACACAGATAGGAGAACCAAATCCAGCATAACCCTGTAGTAACTCTGTAGTAATCCTGATGCTTGACCCATGTGCTTGTGTTGAGCTGCGCAATTTTCACTGCATCTAAACTCAAATCATGTTCTATGCCTAATGTGGCAATGGATGGGGTGGATTAAACATTTTTTAAACTGCATGGATTAGGACAAGAGTATTTTTATGATGATAATTTGCTATTTCAGAATGAAATCAAACTGATAGTAAAATTGACAAAGTCCTAACATAAAATACTGACAAAAAAGGTAATCAGTCTATGGTTACATTTGTCAAATCCCTTGATTAAATTGGTGTTTAAAGCAATAACAGCTACAATTTATATTACAATATATTGCATTTTTATGCACAGTGGAGAATTAGACAAAATATCATGTGTCAATGAGTGCCACTTCAAGTAAGGTAATTAATTACTTCAAGCAAGGTAATTAATTCTATAGTAAATAAATCTGTGGTATTAGACAATTTCAAAGTTAATGCACTGCTTTTTTCTCCCATAAGGCCTGAATTATACAGGAGTCTGTTCGCCTGCAGACTCCCAGTGTCCCCACCTCCCACAGGTGTTTTTAGGGGAAATTACTCCCTAGTTTTAGTTTGACCCAAATATATGTATCAAAATTATAGAGACCACCTGATTCATTCAGGGAAGGATTCTGCATCTTGATGGGATCAGCCACTAAGGGTTGGGACCTGGATGTGACTTTTAGGCTTTCCAATAATGGCAGAACTTCCGTGGCTTTCAGAGCAAAACAGTCATTCCAAAAAAATTAAAAAGAAAAGAAAAAAAAAACGGAGTGCTTTTCTACCCCCTCTTCTCCTTCTCTTGCCATGCCATTACAGGGGGAAACCTGCATTCGTTCTGCACAGCAGAGATAATTACAGTCTGATAGTCTTAATGAATGAGTTTATATAGAAATGTTATCGCTGCGACAGTCGAGAACAGGCTGAAGCACATGTGTGGTGAGGAGACCAAAAGCTGTGCTTGAATATACATGAGAGCAGGAGCAGCATCAAGCTTAATTCTTCTTAAACTCCTTAAATTGTAGTCTGGGATGCACAGGAAGCCTTGCAGTTGCTCTCTGCTTCCAAAACGTGAGGGGGAAGTGAAATTAGCATAGATAAAAGTAAACCTAAAAGATATGTATCTGTGCTGGCGTGCAGAACGGCAGGGTCAGTGAAATCATTCAGACACTGGGCTTGGATTCAGCATATTCAGAAGGTAAAACATCAAAACTGGGGAGAAACAGGCAAGGGAGAAACGGTGCAGCAGGAAGAACAGAAATACTGAATAAACCCTGAAGCTTTTCAGAATTACTACTTCCAGTGAGGAGGAGTGTCATGAGAGCATGGGAAAAAAAAAAGGCCTGCAGAGCCCTATTTTTGGTGGTGCTGATCACCACTGTGCTATCTCCCAGAGCTGCCTCCTTGCAGAGCTCCCACAAGATTTCGCTCATCTTTTTATGCCACATGCAGAGCCCTAGAGCAACCAAGGGTGTTGTGGCACTGCCACCCCCAGCAGCAGCTTCTGCTCCAGGCAGGAGAAATGGCTGAGGCACCATCAAACCTTCTCAGCCACTTCCTCTCTAACATAATCTTTCAGCCTTAGAAAACAAGATCTCATGAATGAAAGAAACCACTAAAGTAAGTTCTCTGAATGGCCCAGATATAATTGCTGTCTTTACCAGTGATAATGTTTCTTCAGTGAGATTTTCTCCATTACTGTGAAAATGGCACTAGAGAAACCAGAAAGCTCTATTTTCTCACTGAATTATCAAACATAAATCAGGCATTAGTGATGAGGTGGAAAGAAGGTCCCAGACCCAAACTATATTCCAGGCAATGAGATCCTTTCCACTGACTGGAGTGAATTTTGGATCAAACATTTGGAAGTATGGGCTGAAACACAGCACAATATAGAGGAGAAATGTCAAGTTTGATTGCTGCTGGAAGCATAAGAAAGCAGTGCTGCTACTCCAGAGGCAGAGGCAGGAGCTGAGAAGATTAGCATGGAGTTGACAAGCTACCCTGGCTTGGGGAGTCCATTGGAAGTTTCTTCTTGTGGAATTCTTCAGATCCCAATCTCTGTTATGCTCCTGCTATAGAACCTGGAAATTTCTAATAGAAAAAAAGCTTTATTGTGGCTTTCTGCAGCAAATGGAAAGGAAGGGAAACTGAAAAAAAGAGAGGGAAAATCCAAGGAAAATCAGCTCCAGTCACCCTTTTCCTAGCCACCTGTGGCATGTCCATGCTCCAGAGCAGGGCTCGTGTGGATCAGAGATGGACCAAATCCAGAAAGGTTTGCTAAAGCCCAAATGAAAAGGGCTAAGGATCTGACTCACCACTTCCTCTGGTATTTTGAAAAGCCTGAGCTACATGGCCATGGCTTTTCAAATCCAATCCAACCCTTCCTTCCCACCCGGTGCCTGCTCCGCCGCGCGCTCCGAGGCGAGCTGTTCTCGTGACTCACGGGGACGGCTGACCACCATTCTCAACTGTGTTCCTTCTTACACATTTGGTACAAAGAAGGCAAAAAAAAAAAGAGATCCATATTCCAGTTTTATGGAGACACAAGCACATACACAGCAATGCTTGATCTGAAGCCAGCTAATGGAGAGGATATGTTGAAACCACCAGGCATATTGTTATGAGGAGAACAATAGATATTGGCAACATTGTTTGATCCGTGTGCCAAGGGTAAAATTAAAGCCGTATGTTCACCCCACCAGACACAGATTGTGGATGGATGTTTACGTAAACAAAGGGTTTGCTAAACTGTGTTATCATTTTCTTCCTTTGGCTCTCCAACTTCTAGGCCAGGTACATCAATAAACTCTTTTCTGGAAGAGTCTGGAAGAACCACATCAAGAGCAACAGTTGCACGAAACCTTGGTTGATTACCATGTGGATATATAACAATTTCTTTTCTTCCCTTAACCTCTTAGAATAGCAGCAATCAGAGCCAACCCCTTTATTCTTGCAGGGAAAAAAACCTCCTCTATAAGGATCCTAGAAGTTTTTCAAGAGAGCTGGGGGACCGGATCAAGAATAAGCTGTAGCAAAAGTTTTCCTATTTCCTACCTGTGCTGCCCAGCATCCCAACCTGGCGTGGCTTGTGGCGTTGTTAAAGCAATTGGTAGAAAATGAATCTGGAAAATTTCCCGGAGTGTACAGCTGCCCTTTTAACTTACACCTCACCAACCCACCCCAAGTCAAGGAACCGACATGTGGTGTGCGCTCCTCCGGGAGCCGCGGGAGCACAAATACAGCTGTGCAGATCTGGCACACGGGGCTTTTGATTTCATATTTGCTTGCTGGCCAGGCAGCAGCGAGCTTTCAGGCAAGAATTACCCATTGCTGTCTTGTACGGAAAGAATAAGGCAGGGGGGGAAAAAAAAGGAAAAATCTTTCTATGGTTTATCAAGCGTTATTGTCCAAAGCTCCCGGTTGGAATATGCTATAAGTTGCTTGTGCATTACTAAGCTGTGTACACAGAGCTCTTTTGGGGTGTGTGATTAGTGCTGGTCTTCATGGAATTTTATAAAAATTCCTGATAAATCTGGGTGCATTGAAATTCTCTCTCTCTGTTTTGGCTTTGGTTGTCTATCTATAAAATTAGCAAAATTTCTCAGTTTAAGAAGTTACAGGGGAAGCCTGGTGTATTTGCTTTTTTCATTATTTTAAAAGTTTTTTAAGAGTGGCTGCTAAATTGTAATAGCTTTATTAATTTATAATTAATTTTAAAAATACTAAAAACTGTAATAAGGCTGTTGCCATCTGGTTCAGAGCATGAGTCTGGGACTGTAGGCTACATCAACACAAAAAATCCTGATTGCTCTAAACCAGAATTAGATATTTATAAATGCCCGTATCTTTGATTTCTCTGTGGAAAATACCCAAGTCAAAGAAACTTTATTAAAAAACTTGTAGCGACAAATTTTCTCCCTTTCTGCCTGATATCAGCAGCTGCTCTGCTTCAGAAAATGCATACAGCAATTTTCAGGGTTATCTCTGTATTTCTGGTTGGCACCGACACTTTTGGCAGAGATTACTTGCAAGGAAGAGTCTGCTACATCTTATAGGTCCTACTTTGAAAACAGGCAGTCACTGAAAAGATATATCATGTTCATTCTACTCTGGCAGTTAGCAGGAGGACTGATCACTAAACTGGTCTAATTCAGCTCTTCTCAATCACTTGCAGAGATGAGAAAGTTGTTGGAGAGATATCACCTGGAAGCTCTGGGATTTTCTTCTGAAGTCATTCTGAATTAGCTGCTAATGGGGAGCTTTCTTTGATAGCTCTTTTATAATTAAATGCAGCTGGATGGAAATCAACCACAAAGGGAACTCAAGTTTGTTTATCATTACTTCTGACTTTGTTAGCAGATGTTTTCCGAGTACCGTGGTAGCTTGTTTAATTTGTCTCCGTGTAATGTGAAGCAGGTAAACTTTGATTAATAAACTGACAAGTACATTCCTTAATTTATTTTAGAAGTTTCCATCTATGTCTGTTGTAGCACATGTGCCAAATCCCAAAAGGAAGAAAATAACTGTTTGTGTTTGATTTTTACTGTTATTTCTAAGTCTAAGGCCAGATGAAAACGTGCTTGTTGGTAACACAGCCTTCACCTTTAATGGACACAACCACCAGCAAACTTCTGCCATGTGTGAAAACTGCACGTCACATTTCCCACTGGGCTATTCTGTGTTAATTTATGAACAAGAATTCACCTTGGTTTACAGTTTGTTTATTTTTCTATTAATTCCATTGGAAATACCCCTTATTTTTGGGCTTAGTATGTGCCCACCCTCACTAATTGTGGTGGATGACTACAGTCATGCATGTGTAATTTATATTTGATGTTGTCAGTAAACAGTTATGTTAGAAAAAAATGCTTAAATGCAAGTATAAACAACTCAATTGAATGCTTAAATGCATTTTTTTCCTCAGTAAGACATCTATGTGTGAAATTCAAAATCCTGGCTGGAGCCTTTTTGCTGAGCAGATTTGAGTGTCCAGTGCTTTAACTGAATTATTTGAAAATCCTGCAGTGTTCCAAGCAACATTTTAAATTAAATAGATGGTCCACTTCCTGCAAAGTGTTTCAGATTAACATCTTGGGGATAGTTACTAAAACTGCATAGGAAATACATATGCAGCAGTTGGTTCCCATACATAAGATGAACAGCTTCTTTCTTATCTTCCTTTCTGTACTGCATGTTTTCCTTCTTTCTCTCTCTCATTTATCTGCTTCTAATCTGCAAGAAAATTATTTCTGCCTCTGTCTAGCCTGATCTCCTACATTGCAGAGCTGACCCTACCTCAATTTGTAGCATTTATTCACTGTTCTTTTCCTTTTTTCCTTTTTCTTTTTTTAATCTACCCTTTCTAACAGCGAGGACTCGGACATCTGCTTCCCATCACGGTGTGAAGTGTGAAGCATCAGGTTTTTGTAGCTGTCCCACTATTAAGTGAAGGCTGCCCTCCTCACCCTGGCCCGTGTCAAGGCCACTTCCCTGGGCTCTGCACACCTGATTTGGGCACTGCTCATTGCTGGCTGGCGTTGTGGAAATGAGAGGTTTAGAAATGGAAGGATTGAGGGGAAATCCAGCATTGGCTTCACAGACACAGGGCTGCCAGGGGGTTGGGCACAGCTGGGACCACCTCGTGTTCAGGTGAGATAAAATTGCAACACCTCAACCCAGCTACCAGTTTGTGCTGTCATTCCTGGTCTTTAGAGAGAACCTGGATATTTTCTGAATACTTGATGCCTCTCTCAATTTTTGGTACTTAAAACTCAACAGGTTTAATTTTACAACAGTTCTTTGTACTTGTTATAAATGGGCTGTTTGTTGTTTCTTGTTCTGTAGCTTTAGAAGTTGCTTTTCAATAATTGCTTTGTAATTATTTTTTAACTAGCTTTAATGAGTCAGAAATAGAATTGACAATAATTCTTGCTTTTTAGAGCAAACATGTTGAAATGACCTTTCCACAAGAGAAAAAAAAATCCCTGTTACCTCACCTGCTACATTTTCTTGCGAGATTATTTGCTCCATTGAGGCTCTTTGATAACAAAGTGAAATACAAATTGCAGCAAATTAATAGGAGAAGATTTTTGAAAGGACAATCTAATTCAGTGGACCTTGTCCTGATTTGTGGCTGTTTGGCGCAGTCAGCTGTGAACCAGCACTACTTGTGTGCCTCCTGCCAACAAGGAGTGCCCAAAAGTCAGGAGTTAATTGCTGGGTGACTCTGGTTTCAGGGGTTTGGATACCTGAGCTCACAGCCCTGAAACCTGATCACAGGGACATTGGCATGTGGGGCTGTCTTGCTGCATTAACGGGTTCTGTGGGCCCGTGCTAATATTTTAACTACAGGGAGACGTTGGATAAGCAGAAGATGATGTGTAGAAAAAAGAAAAACCTTCCTGAGTCATCCTTTTTTAGAGCAGAATGAGACATGAAATAGTAAATACTGGATATTTTACTCTGCCTTTATGTTTCCAAGACGGGGTAACGTTGCAAGCTCTCCTTACAAACCCAGAGTTAAGGGATTAGCAGAACCACAAGGTTTCCTCTGTATTCACGATCCAAGAAGCAGATTAAAAAAAAAAGGATATACCATTTGATCGGCAGCTTCCTGCATATGGAAATCCTAGGTCACCTTGTTGTTCCTTGATGTCTAAAGCCTGCTCTTAGGTTTCTGTGAGGAAAACGTGTGTTTTGCTACAGTTTTAAGGACAAAGACAGCAGAATTTAGCAGTGCTGGGAGAAGCCAAGAAGTCGAGTGCCGAGCCCACGTGGGTCACCAGGGAGGGTCACCACAGCCTGGTCAGGTGGTGGCTGCTGAGATGGTTCTGTTTGCAACATTTTCACACATATTTATTCAATAAGGCTTTTGTTTTACTGAAACTGAGAAACACTATGCAGCATTATCCTGATTTTGAAGTGACAGTGCCAAGGGGACTTCAGTAAAGGATTTGAAGGCAATTGAATCTGAAAAGTAAAGCTTTGCGATTGCTTAGTTATTTTTTGAAGCCGTGCTTACATTTAAGATTTATGTACAGAAACAGACTATATCAATAGTAGTGAAGTGGTTTCAGGCCAAGCTTTTTTCAAAGAAACTTATGAACAGAAGGTCATTTCAGAGTTCTTTCTTCTCTTGCAAAGAGACAAACACAAATCCCACCTCGCTGTATTTGTATAATATATAATACATTATTATGCTGCTGCATTTTAGTAAGTGCTTGTACTTCCACAAAAATATCTAGAGCTTTATTCTTGATTATAGTGCATTGCCAACTGCAAGTAAAAGCAATTGTTATCCTCAGAGTTTCAGTGACCTATTAGGAAGATATAAATTGTGACAAGAATATTTTTTATCTCTCTGTAAACTTCTGAAGCCTCATCTTACACTGTCTAAACCCTATCTTAAAAATACATAACACAGAGACTTTTCCGAATCCTCTGATGATACTACGATATTGAATCATCTTTATATAATTATGCTGGTGAATATAAAGTATCATTGTTTTCAGTATCTTTCATAAAAGCTGTTTTGACCTTCAGATTAAAGGATCCATATGGATTTCCAAATGCAAAAGTTGGAGCTCCTGTTTTAAAAACTAGAGCTCCGGTTCGGCACGCAGACATCAGATGTGCTTCCACTTGAAAAAACGCAATTGTAGCAGCCTATATCCCGTCTGAATTTTTCTCCTGGGTAAACTCTTATAAATGAGTGCATCGTGCATAATGAGGATTGGAGGTTAGCTGCTTCCAGTGAATTCCTTTTCAAAGTGCAAGAAAGAAGCAGCAAGGAGGAGAAATCCATTGGTATTTGAGCTCTGTAGGATGAAGAGGTTTGCTGCTGGGGGAAGATCAAGAGGAGGCAGTAGGAATATTTTGGGCACTTCTGAAGGAGAGATGGAGACCATCTGGTAGAGAGGATGCTTAAAGGAAGAATGCCAGGACAGAGATAAAAGTAAAGGGAAAGGAAATAGTGACTGAGTAACATCAAAGAGCCAGGCTGACTATAGAGCAGGAATGAAGTAGTAGCAGTGACCCAGCATAGGCAAATCACGATACGAACGGTGACACCGGGTGATGGATCCATAGGACTCTGTGAAGGCTCAGGGGAAAAGCTCAGTGTTTTAATTTCAGGAAAGTCTCCAGGAAAGTGGTGTTGACATCTTTGGAAGGCTTATAATTTAAAACTGATGCAGTAAGCAGGGTTCCTGCTGTTTCAGAAATACTGTCCTGGAGTCTAATCCAGATACTGTCACTGTAGCAGAATTTCAAATGGAGAGACGCCAGGAAGAATGTTTCTCCCCTCTTCAGCATCAGCATCTTTTCATTTGAATGATGTGAAGGGTATTAGAAGTTTCCGTTGAATTGCCTCCTAAGGCTCGTGTCCTGAAGCCATGGTTGGTGTGTGGTCCCTCCCTGTGTTGAGCTGGAGCTGATCTCATGTGAAAAAGGGAGATGCTGGTTTTGCTTTGCTTCTGCTGAAGCAGAATAGCTGCTGGCCAGCCCTTTCCTCTTGCCAAAGCCTGGAAAACCTTCCTGTCACTGGAATTCCATCCAGAGGGAAACTATGACAATCCCCATGGTTTCTTTGGGTAAAACAATGCAGAGTAAAGTAAGTCTGCTATTCCCTTGTGTCTTGGTTCTCCTTAGCATTGCTTCTCACCAGCCCTAAAGGCAGGGAGTCGGGGCAGGTGATAAATATAATTATAAAGGCTGTGCTCCTGTCTCTCTCCACCTTCCTTTTTCCCATCTGCCTTTAAGAGGAAACTTTCTGCATCCTAGAGAAACTGTGCTTTTTGAGGCTAAATACCTCTGTGGATTCAAATTCAAGGCCTGAAATAATCTCTTGGGGTTTTTTTCATTTTTTTTTCTTTTTGTTAACAAAACTTGTGTGTTGCTTTTTTACTGAAGTCAGTCCAAGGAAAGAAAAAGAAGAAAGTACTTCCACAGAGTGATTAATCCCATCTTAAAACAAGTGTGTAAGACAGGTAGGATAAGTCTCTCTCTGAAAATGCCAATCTGTCACCACTATCTATAGAAGGAGCCTTCACGAGTAGCTTGGAGTAGGTGTTTGACTTTTACACAGTTAAATTTAGACAAGATGATTGCCACTTTATAAGTCAAAGTGTTTGTTTATCAATGATTAACCATAATAGAATGAAAAGTTATGAGAGATAACAAAAGTAAAAATATAATGCCATTGATGGAGATATCACATCATAAGAAACAGCAGCGACAAATGCAGATGGTTAACATTTACATCCCCATTGTTTTTATTTTACTGTTAAATCTTCCCAGATTTTAGATCTCGTTTGATCTGAAGAAGGAAAAATTCACCCCTGCTTTGGCATAAGCAAAAACTGCTGAAATACCAGTTGGATAAAGAAGTGATTTGTCCTGGAAATGTCAATTCTTATGTGTAGGGTCATTAATCCATAAAACGAATTTGCAAACATTTATAAGTTTCCTTTAGTGTTGTTGGTGTCTCACTTGTCATGCTTCTGCCTGGGCTCTAAACGAAGATTGTACTCTAAAGATCCTGCAAGGCTTGTGCTGGCAGGACCTGGTTTTGCATCTCTTGACCCAATGCACACAGTCAGTTACACTGAAATAAACACTCCTGTCATTTAGGAGAATTAATCCTATTTCAGGCTGTTCCCCAAGGGCTCCATTGCATATGATGCTTTCACCATTCATTACCATATTGCAGAAATAAATAGATAAAATTCATTTTTCCTATACGAAAGTTAATTCTTGACTACAGTGTAGCTTGCAAAGTTGATAAAGCTTGCAAAAAAATCCTGCAACACCTCAGTAGTGCTCAGAAGCTTCAGCATATTGGGACGCTAAGAATTTTAAACAAAGTTGGAAAAAGCATATGGTATATATGGACGGGAAATCCTGTGGTAGTTTTGATTTCACAAAGAAAAAAAGTAACTGCCTAAGTTCATAAATCTGTTGTATGCAGTATTCAAATAGAAATATTCATGATCTTAGCTTTCCTATCTTTTTTTTTTTTAATGTTGCTTTCAAGTACAGATGGGCCCATACCACAAGTTTGGGATCCAGATTTGGATTTGGACCTGACGTTTATCAGAGTTTGGGAACAGCTGAACCCGGCATCTGAGGTCAGGCTCTGGAGGAATTAACAGCCTGCTGCAGAGACCTGGATGGAGTGGAACTCCCCCACATTTCAAGGTATAGGTGGGGAAAATACAAGGACTTGGTTTGACCTGTCTCTAAGGTATTTCAATTTTAAAATGAAAGACTTTCAGTGAAGTGGGAGGCAGTGATTATTGTTGTGCCTAAAGGATGAAATTGCATATGGGGATCCAATTGACTGAGTGCTGTTGGAGATTGTAACTAGAGACAGGAACTGCCTAAAATGGTTTCCAGCTTAAATACTTGTCCAAGGTCAATAAGAATATCTGTGAGAAAGTATTGAGATCCCTGATTTATAATCCAGTACTTTTACCACAAAAGGGCTGCCTCAGTACAATTCTTGACTTGTTCTAGAAGAGGATAAAATACCTTAATAACGCCATACACCTAGGTGCAGAAAGAGACTTAGACTGCAAATGCTCTGAGTTCCTCTTCAGGCTACAAATCCCTCATATTTCCAAGATTAATGGCTTCTAATCCGTTTTTAAATGTTCCATGTGGATAGTGAAGGCGTAACTATCAAAACACTGTAAAATCATAATGTCTGTGTAGCTATAAATTACTGTTTTCAAAATGAGCTGGAGGTCTCCAACTTATTCCTAAGTGCAAATTCTTAGATGGTGTAAAATTGCTCCAAAAATGACTAGGAGCAAGTTTTCTGGCTTTTGCCAAAGGGAAGACAATTATGGGTCTACCTACCAACTCCATAGCAGTGTCTGTCTTGGTGACACTGAAATTGTCCTAAACAGTATAGATTGGATAGATCAAAACCATTTCAGATCATTCAGAGATTGATTGAAAGGCATGAGGCTGTTTGCATATTTCTCTGATATGTTTTGTGCTTTTCATTTGTCAAGTTCTGAAATACTTTGTATGAGACTGATGATGAATTCAACTCATGCTAAAGTATGAGTTCCATGACAGATTGTTTTTTAAAAAAAAAGTTATATTGGCTTAGAGTATTTTCTTAAGCGAAATTAATGCATGGCATTCCAGAAAACAGGTAAAAGAGAACTTCCAACTCATTATTATTTGATTTAAATACATATGCAATGATTACTTCTAAAAATAATTTTAAAAGCATGATTTAAAAGATCATTAGGATAGTCTTTTGTGGGGCACAGAAAAAACCTTTACAGATGTTATAGGCTCTTTGGGGTTATGCTTAAATAAAAATTTGGAGAAGAACCTCATTTGAATTCATACTCCCTTTGTGGTCCATCAAAAAGGATTCATCTCCTATTCAAATGACGAGTCAATATGTTAGTCAGATCAAATACCACTAATAAGATGCTAAAAATGCTTCTGAGGAACAGGGGGATTTCTTTAACAAGCCATAAAGTGCTTTTTAATCCATTTTTGACTTGTTAAATTCTTTGTGATTCTCACAACTGTTCCATCATGACGCAGTTTCAATCCTTTGTGCAGATGGAAAAAATCAAGGTGTAAATCAAGGGCAGTGCACGGATATTGCCGATCCCCTCCAACATTTCCCAAAACCACTGTGGTCCTCCTTGTACTTTTCTATCTCCTGTCTATTTAAGACGCTGCTGCTGGTGGGTGTTTTGGGTTGATAAAGCTGTATTTGATGTGATTGCCAAATCACAGACCCCAAGATTTGCTAAAGATTCAAAACAACATAAAAGAATGGAACTCTGTCTCTTCCCTATGACGGAGGTAGGAGGCTTTGAAGAGAAGAGATGCTCCTGGTGTGCTGAGAGAAGGAAAACCTGGATTCTCAGCTTTGCCATCAGTGCTCTCTCCTCTGCTCTGCAGAGCCATTTGCTGAGTTTTCTGTCTGTGGAAATTTGCCCAATATTGCAGTTTTGCTGCAGACACAGCTGCACAGGGCCCAGGGATGTAGGAGTTCTCAAGACATATCTTTCTATCAGTGGCAAGAAATGCTGAATAGATGCAGATATGATGAAGAGGCTGATGAGGGGGTGCTTTTTTTGCATATCTTCCTGGTCACATCAGTAGAGAAGAATTCTCCTTAGCTCTGAGTTCAAAGAATGATCCTTAATATTCATCTGATTCCCTGGATGTATTTTCCAACCCCTCAGCCTGTTTTGCTTCAGTTGAAGTTTCATACCTTTCCCTTTAATTTTTTTCCTATAGCTAAACATATATAAGTTTTGGGATGTGAACTACAATCAGAAACTAAATAGATACTTTAAAAAAAAGTAAAAGTGTTTTTGATTAGCATTTTTATCTTTTCTGACTTTTCTCACCTCTGAAGAGACCAGAATAAGTAAAAATTCAAAATTCACTACCAGATCTTTATAGATAAACTGAACATGGCTTATGAAAAAATGGGTCATGACTTCTTTTATTTGCTGAAAGCACAGTGCATCTGACCATCCCTATAATTTCTGATTGAATTTGTAGCTGATGACAGAGAGCATTGTGACAAGTTTATCTCTAAATTTTCTGTGGAACAGGGGGCACCAGCCCACAATGTACTTTATTCCATAAATGTAAATTAGTTCATTCATTAAAATAAAATTTTCAGGATTAGATCTGTGAGTATCAACTATTTGGGATGGGGAAAATAAATAACAATGTTTAATAAATACAGAGTGCACTAAGATTGTATTTATTAGACTTTTGACATTTTCATAAAGAAGTCTTTGGAGCTGGGACAACAACTGGTGCAGGTAAATTTCCTACATTGTGAAAGGATCTGGTATTTAGTTTATGGGAAGCAGGCCTGAGCAGATGTGAAAAGTTCAAATAAAGGAAGGCCAGATAAAACGCACTTTTGTGGCTGGAAAATCAAAACAGATGTTATTATTCAACCACAAAAAAATCTATTTGCACTTAAGTAGCATTAGGTGTCTGACTAGTTCTATTTTTTTTTTTTAGTGAAAACAACAAAATGATTATAAAATTATATAGGCTGATAAAGTGCTTTAAAATGTTACCAATGGACTGAATAGTTAGCTAATAGAAAAAAACAGTGCAGATCTTACAAGACCAATAGAAAAATCTGGTTTTGAAGGAAAAATGAAGAAAGGAGCAACAAAATTGAATGGACTCTCCTCTCTGAAGCCCTGATGTACATCAGAGAAATGGTGATTTAAGAAGGGTGGATTTTACACTGCCCATAATCTTCTCTGGAAACCTGCCCATATGGAAAGGTTGATGCTGGCAGAGGATGACAGGTGCTGGAGATCCTCAGGAGCCCTTGACAACAAGAAAACGCTTGCAGGGTGTGAATGTTGCCAAATAGTCCTACAAATTATTTCTGATGAAAAGAAAATTCAATTTGGTTTCAGAAATGTACATGTCAAAGGAACACCTAAAATAGTATAGGAGCACCAAACTGGGTATTTCTGTCTGTGAAATCCTGCTCATGTGGGCAGTGGAGATAATATTTTTTTCTGGAAAACTGATCTGTTTTGTAGAGACTTTGTTGGCCTGACATGTTTCTGCTCTTGATACAGAATTTTCTGAGCTTGATACAGAACTTTTCTACTCTTGCTTTCTGAGAGTCAGAGGTAAATTAAGCATAGGTCCTGTTGGCTTGCTGGAGTTGGTAAAACTTGTCAGTAAATTGGGACTTGCTGGCTATTGCTTCTCTCTTCAATGGGAAATGGAGTCTAAGACATTTCTATCTCAAGAATGGCAAAAGAGAGGACATAGCTGCTTTTTGTCGCAGTTGTTTGAGTTGCTGCAGGAACGCTGAAGGTTTGCATGGTTGGGAGGATGTTGTGTAACAGCAGAGCTTTTTCCTGTTTGCACTGTTATTCAATATTTGATCATTGCTCCTCTTCATTCCTGTCTTCAGCACCACCAGCTCTGATTCCCATTAACCTCCTGTCTCACATCCAGGCCGCCCTTCCAATTCTGATTCTTTTCCTAAGGTGGAGCTGCCCTGCACTGGGAGATGGAGAATTGAGATGTCTGGGACAGGAGGTCTCTCTCCTTTTATTCCTGTTGAATTTCTGGGGAAAATTGACACAGATGTGCTCTGAAGAATTGGATTTTCACTGCAGAGATAAGTGGTATAACCAAAGCTTGGCCATCCCACCTCATGTTTAGGGTTAGGGGCCTTGCTCAGTGAACCTGTAGCTCATTCAGCTCATGGGGAGTTACTTCTTACTTAATTTAAAGCCTATTGCCACTGATTTGGGCTCTTCCCAGGTCTTAGAGCTCTGTGCTTAGTAGTCATCAGTGATAATTCCTCTCAATATCTGGGATTTTAGGAAAAAAAAGCCTTGTATCTTCTCCGTCACACAGGTCTTCTCCACTGTTCCCTTATTTAAAAATGAAGAGGTGCCAGAGGCCACACCTTGTGGAGAGGTGAGTGCTTAGCCATGATTCATATGTTTATGAACCTGTTGTTCTTGGGAAGAGTTCAAAACTGAAAAAAAAAAAAACACTCAAAAGTGAAAAAAACCCCACTCCAAACATGATTAAATATTAATTCTAAAGGTGAATGCCTGGTTGGCTTTCAGGCAATGTCAGGGTCCTAAAGTCGAAAATCAAAAGGTTTTTAAAGATCTGAAATTCCTATTAAAATCTGTGGTTTAGCAGCCTAAATCCAATTGAAATGCAGTGTAATTAAGACTTCCAAGGCACTTGGGGTTTGTTTCTAAGAAATTATGACCTGTAGGCAACTTGCAGCATTTTCAAGGGACTATGTAATTTTAAAACTATGAATACTGGTCATTTCTGTCAGGGACCTTAGAAAACCTCTGTAAAAATGCATATTCCTTAAGAAAAAACTTTCTTTTTGTGGCATCAAGACCCAGCTAATACAGCTTCTTACTTGAATAGGTCCTTCATTTTTTCACTGAGATTGTTGTTGAGGTATTCCTGTGAAGGTGGGAAAAATATTATGTAAGAAAAGGTGGTGGGACCATTTGTCTTTGACTTCTTTCCTCGTGGAGATGTTAAGTATCCCACTGATGCAAAAGGGTCAGAGAGAGCAAAATGTGCAAATAATTTAATAAGGAAAAGAATTGCAAGATAGAAACTCACCAGAGTAAGGACAATAGAGTACAAAATGCCATAAAAGATAATAGGCTTAGATGAATTGGCATGTGTTAGTGATTATGCAATCACTCATTTCCCACAGATTTCTTTTTATAGGAAACCTTGGAAAATCCCTGAAGAACTGACCGAGTCATTTAACCACAACAGGTTTCTTTTCAACATGGCTGGGAGTGGGCGAGGAATATTTTCACATGTTTGTGCACTGCTGGCTTGTTTGGAAGGGCTGGAAGCAGCAGAGGACGACGGAGGACGGTGACTCAGCCCCACGGCGAGTGCCACCCTCCAGTGGGGACCAGCCAGCCCAGATCCAAGTAGGAATGCTCTCATGCGATCAGGAGCTTTGAGGTTTGGTCCCTGGCTGATGAGAGAGGTGCTGTAGAGGCTGAGGAGAGGGGTTTTTGCTCCCAGATCTAGGCTGGACGTGGATCCCTCTGGCTCGCAGGGAACAGCTGAGCTCTCCTCGGTCACTGGCAGAAGTACTTGCTTGCTTCCTTGCTGTCATGGGCTGTTTAAATACTTGTGTTTCTGACAACAATTTTCCTTCACCACTGGGCTAAGGAAAACAAGACCTTGAGCTGCACTTCTGAGTTTCTCAAAGATTTGTTTTTCTCCTTTCTTTCTTCTTTTTTTTTTTTTTTTTTTTTTCTTTTCAAACAGGCTGATTCCTTGCGCTCTTTGGAGCAGCTTCTCACAGCCTCAAAATGTCCCTGCTGCTCTGAGATGTGTCACTGGAAGAGTCACCCTTCACCCTTGCTCCAATCCCAGCCCTCTCATGTGTGTGACATCTCTCTCAGATTCTCCTTCTGCTAAAGCTTCCTGGTGCTGGACTCAATGATCCTGGTGGGTCCTTTCCAATCTGGGATACTCTGTGATTCCACCATTTGCTCTGCTCGGCCCTGTGGAACAAACATGCCCAAGCCACAATGGTAAAAGGGAGGAAATTAGAAGGTTTGTAGAGTTTCATGGAGATTTGTGGCCCCTCTGGATCAGGGAAGGTAAAATGGGTTTAATCACACCCATTTCATACGAACCTTCAAAGCATAAATTTGCTGGTATCACTGAAATTATCTTAGTTGGGTGCAAGGTTTTATTCTTTTTTCAATATGAGTAGCAATATGAAATGTTGAAAGACTCTGCACTCCAAGTCATTTTAAAAGAATGAAAAATAAAATCATTTGTAGGATCTGGATCTCCCTCATGTTTCAGCTTTCAAATCCAGAATTCTGATGTCTGAGAGATGCCATAAATCAAAACCATTCACCAGGTTACAGACATTTCTGAATATGAAGTAGTTTATTATTAGAAAAAAAAAGAAACAAAACAAAAGAAAGCTGCCACTAAATCCTGCAAGTGATTAAAAATGGTCATTAAGAGCATTTGCAAATATTTATTTTAGCTTAAGTTAGATGGGCACAATTTTGACTGAGCCATGATTTTTTTCCCCTTTAGCTACATTACTAAGCCAACTATGAATAGCAATGTTTTCATTTTTAAGACACATTGTCTCTTTCCTCAGTTTCAGCTCTCTCCCGTTAGAGTTTGACCTGCAGTACTTGGCTAAAAAAAGTAAAACACAGTGAGGGGCTGTCCTAGAGAGTTTCATCAACCCCTTCTCAAAATACCAATACCTCACTAAATCCTTTCCCTTCCTTCAAAATATTAGCAAAAAACATCAAAACCAGCTTGCTGTCCTCTGCAGAAGGGTGGGCACCTGATGGTGGAGCTCACCTGGTGGCTTCAGGTCACCAACAATGGTCCAGAGTTGAGAGTTGTGCCTGAGATTGTTTCTCCCACAGCATCTGAGCTGATCATGGTTGCATGAAATAAGAAAAGCAGTCAGCTCCAGTTGGCTCAGGGCAGAGCTTCTAAAAGAGAAAATTTCTTGACAGTCACACAATAAATTTTAAAAAGTTGTCATCAGTGAAAGCTGCGCATGATGGTTCTCACCTACGTTTGATCAAAAATGGCTCATGATTTCAGGTTCCTTTGAATTGGTCACTGAAAATGGTGCTGCTATCTCTGCTCCTATTTTAGTTTTCTTAGAATCATAGAGTGCTTTGGGTTGGAAGGGACCTTAAAGTTCATCTTATTCTAGCTTCCCTGCTAGGGACACCTCCCACCATCCCAGGTTGCTCCAAGCCCCATCCAGCCTGGTCTTGGACACTTCCAGGGATCCAGGAGCAGCCACAGCTTCTCTGGGCACCCTCACCATCCTAACAGGGAAAAATTTCCTCCTAAAATCTAATCCAAATCTACTCTTCTTCAGATTAAAGCCATTGGCCCTTGCCCAAAGCCTCTTTCTAGCTCTCCTGGAACCCCTTTAGGCGCTTGAAGTGTCTCCAAGGTCTTCCCAAAACCTTCTTCAGACTGGGCAACCTCAACTATCTCAGTCTGTTTCACCCTTCAATCTTTCCATGGTTTTATCTGTGATTACAGTCTCTGCGCATGCCCTCAGTGGCCAGGATGCCAAGTTTTAAAGTCTTTTGCAAATACTTCTGAAATATTTGTGCAGTTAGAAAAGGTAAACTGTGAGTTGCCATCATGTTTCCTTCCACAGGGCACAGACACCAGCCGGAGTTCCTCTTGCAGCAGTGCACTGAACCAATCAATGCCTGTGATTTTAAAGCAGTGTTAATCTAAAGCAACGAGTTCTGAATAATGTTTATTAACTATATTTTAATGACTTGTCAGTTTTCTAAAACACATGCTGAAGTATTTTAGAAATCACTTAGTAAATGCAGTTTTAATTCTGCTCCCATATTCATGGGCTGCTACTTACTTAAAGAAAAAAAAAGAGAGATTAGAAGGTTCAGATTTAGAGCAGCAAATTGCTGTGCTAATCTGCAGGTATTTCTCTTCTTGATATGGCCACTAATGTCTAATCTTAGCAATGCAGGCTCCATCATTGTGCTTTTTCATTAGAGCTGCAATGAACTGTGTGCCAGGGACTTGAACTCTGGCGACAAGCTGCTCCGAGCCTGCGAGCTTTCACAGGAAAATGTTCTGTGTGAGTCTAAAATCATCCTGTTAAGTTTGTGCAAAAGATGGGGAGTTCACCACATGAGCTCTGGTAGGAGCAGAGTGCCTGTGAACCTCTGGGCACTGTGGGGTTAGGGCTGGCCACGGACAGGAGTCTATGCCATGAAAAATGTTCAAACCTTTTAATTTGTTTCCATTTCTCATGAGACAGAAAAAGGAAAACCTTGGGAATTATATTTGTTTTTTCCTGCAAAATGTCGTGGAACAAGGCTATGGAGCACATCTTTCCTACTGGATGCTGTCAGCAATGTTGGGAATGTCTTCAGAGTTGGGATTTGGACCTGGACCTCCCGCCATCCCTGGGCGTGTACATCAGGCTATGGGTGAGTCTGGATTGGCTTCCTCTGTCTCTCCTCTGGCTATCCAAGCTCCTTATCCCAGACTTAAAATCCTGGCAATGACATTTTTTGAGAAAACGCTACGTCTTTGTGAAAGTTGCAATGCTATAATAATTTTTGATCAGGTGGAGTTTTGGAGAACTCTTTTTGCTGGAGGTTTTAATGGTTGTGCCTGGTCTGTGACCTGGGGGTGATGATGTGCCCTTGTGTGACTCGCTGTCCCCCTCCTTGGAGCATGGAACAGACTGGTTTTGGTACAGAGCTCAGTGATGAGAGATGGTCATTGGTATTTATTTCCTTATGAGTTGGGGTGTTGCTCCTGAAAGGGAGTAATTTGGAAATCCTCACCCAGAGTTGAGCAGTACCTCCAGGGAGTTATTCCCCTGGTGTTGCTGAGCACTGAATTTTTGATAACTGCCTGTTTTCTGGTTTTTCCTGTTACTTGAGCTTTGCCTTCCTGTATTCCTGCATTGTTTCCAGAATTTCTGTGTTTCTGCAGCCAAGTGACCATGTAGACTGCTCCCAGCATGCTCAGAGCTTATCCACTTCCCCATAGAACAATCTTCTCTATCTTTGTGGTTTTCTCCTCTCTCTATAGTCTCATAATTTTTTTTCATAATCTTTCATCTTGCTCATTCCAAGTATACACTAGTTTTGATCCTCCCCTAGAAATTTATTTCTCGGTTCTTTTGCTCCTCAGACAAAGGGATTAAAGATATCCTTTGACAGCATTGGTCATTTGACCATGGACTTAAAGACAGTGAAGCTCTTGAGGTCCAAAATGGTGAATATAGCCCAAAATCAGCCTTGATTTAGTATTTTGAACTTTATAAGTCTAAACCTCCACTTTCTGTTTTTCTGCTTGGAGCTATGGCCCACTGTGTGAAGAATTCAGGATGTGGGGGGCACTGAAAGAAATCACCATCACTTTCCAGAGCAGACTTCAAAGGAAAGCTCACTTTTCCCATTGTTTTTTATCTTTTTTCCTATTCTTAGTGCTTACTTTTTTTTTTCCATGCTGCTCTTCTAATTTTTTTTTCCCACTTTTAATTTTTCCCACTTTTTTTTTCCTGCTACAAACTTTAATTAGGCTCATGAGCTTGATCACCAGGTGGGTTTTCCCCAAGGTTCCACAGCAATGCTTTCCAATCAGCAGCAGTCTTGCAAGGGAATTTTGTTAAGCTGCAGATAGGAGCCCAGTGTGATCGGATCCGGTGTGCTCCATTGCTAAGTGGTTTTTATATCTGGTGAATTTGCCAGGAAGGGTTATATATTTAATTATTTTTAAGCAGGCAGGCTCGAAAGCCCCTGATCAGTGGGGTTATCAGAGTGTGAGCGAGAGAAGGGGGATGTGGTGTTAGCCAGGGGAATGATTCATACCTCTGAAGTTAACCAAATGCTCGTGTATCTCGGGGAAGCAGCTCTGCATCTTCCAATTGCCTTTTCTGGGGAAAATGTAGGGTAGGGAAAAAAAAAGGAGAAAAAAAAATTATATATAAGAAAAAAAAAAAAATCCCTGTATTCAATTCTGGAGAATTCCAGCAGATGTGAAGTTCAGAGATAGGAAGGAAGATTGGCACACACCTTTTGGGAGTTTTGTGCATAGTTTTCCTGGGCAGGTTCTTACAGTGTAAGCTTTTCCTGTCTCAAATGCTAAGTAGCATAAAATATGAGCTATTTGGGTAAATTGCAGTTTTTGCAGCCTTTGCTTGGTATATTTGCATATTCAGAATCTGCCTTGGGTTTTCTCGTTTTTATTCTTATTCTTTTAAAAGTACATTTACCTGGAGAAGGGCTTAGTTCTGAGTGCACAAAATAAGCATTTTCTCTGCAGTTGACTTTAATCCTACCAAAAGAATTAACACTCAGAGCAGAAAACCTTCTTTGGGTCCTACAGGGCATAAAAACATCTCAGGTACTGGCTGCTGGTTTAATAAAAGGATAGGATTTCCATTTACTTCAGGCAGGCTTAATGTATTGTTCTTGTAGTGAGACAGTCAGAATGAGTCAGGAGCCAAAGAATACACTTTATAGACACAAATAATCGTAAATTCAGAATGTCACCTTTAGGCAGAGGCATTTTTATTATTGTTAGTGGAGCTGCTGAGTAGGTTTGATGTTTTATTCTCTTGAGTACTAAATGTTCCAGAGTACCACAGCCCTATCTTTATCAGGCTCACAAGGAGGGAGCACAGCCAAACTTGCTTCCTATACTTCTCTGTGATTGATAGCAGATGGCATGCTTTAAAATAAACCTATCCATTAGCAGTCCTCAGTGTTTTTACTCAAGGCATTTACAACTGTCTCAACCAGAAAACACATTCTCTCCACAAGCTCGTTTCAGTCTGCAACAGCTGTACAGGTGCAAATCTTTCATTAACTCTTAAACTGTGGTGAAATAAATGCTGCACTGTATTTTATTTTTAGTGGAGGAGGTTGTTCTTCAGAGGCAGAGTGGATTCTGTTCTCCTTTTGCATGTGGCAGAGGTGCGTGTTAATAAACTGATATTGAAATATGGGAGGTTTTAATTTAATTTTTTTCTTTTAAATATTATTTTTCCTATTCCTCTGTAAACCTTTAGGATGTTCTATTGCCAAGAAATAAACGTGGCTGTCTGTAGGTATATAGAAAAAAAATGGTGAAGTGGCAATACTGAAGGAATTGTAATTCAGGGCTGGGATTCCTGTGGGACAGCAGACTCCTCCTCCCCTGTCTCTGCAGCATGACCTGGAGAGGCAGCACTGGCTGGAACCCAATGGGAGAGGCTGCAGGTGTTCCCCATACCTGTCTCACAATGGGTTTTTTTATCTCTATCCTGGTTTATTTGGGTTATTTTTCTCTATCCTTGTTTATTGGAGAGATGCAGAGAGGCACACACTCACATGCCCACACACATACATTTTCAACCTGATTCTGAGCTCATTGCTGGCAGGATACTCCATAAATAAATTGCTGAAACCTGTCCCTCTATTCCAGTTATTTTGCCTAGATTTCTGTGCAATATTCACAAAGGCTGTTAGAACTTACCCAGCTGTCCTTCCAATACAATGAACTCCCAAGAACCTCCCCAAACATTAGTACACTACCAGCAAGAGCTTAAAATATTAGTAGCAAATCTTTAATATTAGCATTTAGCATTAATATTAGACAAGATCTTAAAATATTAGAGCCAGATAAAAGAGTATTAACAGGGGTATAGGAGTCATTAGGCAGAATAACCATCACTGATTAAATGGATGCTGAAAGTTTAACACGCAAACCAGTTCAGATGATAAGAACTTCACAGAGACAAGAGGATCCTTTCATTTAAAAGGAAGTTGGAGAGAGGAAGGTTAGGGATTTGAAAGCTGGTAAATAAAACAACACAGCGGGAGAAGTTATATAGAACGTGCTGTCTTGTTAGTGGTGATCATGTCCTATGTTATTTTTCTTAAGCTGAAAAGATAAAACAAGAAGACAGGCAATATTCTGTCACAAATAAATGGAAATTGGGGCATTTTTTTGTATAAATCCAAAGTAGCAGGAGAAAAATACAAATGTGCTCTCAGCACTGTAAGTCTATGCAGTGTAAAGGAGGTGCTAAAATGATTTAGCATGATGGACTGCAGCTACCATGTTCTTTTTATGGCACAGCAAGCAAAATCCAGGGGATTTGAACTTGATAGCATGGAGCTGGGGCAGCTGTGCCAACGTGGGGAGCAGAGCTGCAGTGGGGCAGCCCCTGAGCAGGGCTGAGCTCTGGGGTGGCAGCAGGGACCAGCCCCTGGTACAGCTCTGCCCTGTAAGCACCTGGAGAGTTTGGTGCTAAATGAAACAGGAGGGAAAAAAACAAGGCCAGCTGTAGACATAAGAAGTTTAAGAGCATCAGTACTTTGCTTGCAGCTAATCTCTCTTGATGACTCCTGTAAGCAGCCAGGGCTGGTCGCTGCTGTTAATTATTCAAAGCCCCACACCAGTTTTGCAGCTGAGTGGTGTAAGAGGATGTGCAGTGTCCCCATTTCTCAGTCTGGCTGGGGGAAAGGCATGAGACATCACTGAGTGACATCCTGTTTTCCACACAGGAAAGGTGAGACCCCATTCCACAGCCACACTGTCACCCTGAAGCCTCACCTCTTCCTGGAGGGTCTGATGAGCTGGATGCAGGGCAGGACTCATCAAGGGTCATGTTGTATCTCAAAATTATGAGTGGGATGGCTTTTTCTGAAGGTTCAGGACTGCATTCTTGAATGTAGATTAATAATCCAAAAGACACATGGTTGCACTCATTAGCGCTCCATCAGAGGAGGAAACAGAGGGAAGAGCAGCCACCTCAGGATCTACACAGTGTCCACCATATCCTCAGGCTGCCAGACACCAAAAGGTCAAGACTCTGCACGTTTTCCCCCATAAGAAAGATGGGGGCAAATTTTTAGCAGGGCCTGCTGTGATAGGACAAGGGATAAACTGAAAGGGGGTTGGTTTAGCTTGGAAATAAGGAAGTTTTTAATAAGGGAGGTAAAACAGTGAAAAATGTTGTCCTGAGAAGTGGTGCCTGCCCTGCTCCTGGTCAGGCTGGATGGGACTCTGAGCTATGTGGTCTAGTTGAAAATGTCCCTGTTTGCCTGAAGGAGCTTGGACTAGATGGCCTTTAAAGGTCCCTATCTGAAGATATAGAAAACTATTCCCAGAAAACAATCTACTCCAAAAGGATCTGTTCTAGAGACAACAGCATTGGTGTGTGGGATGGCTGTCTGTTGATGCCCAGCCTATATATATGTATATATATATATATACACAGGCACACACATACTTTTCATTATATAATTTGTCAGTTTCATTATAGCAAATATAATTTATTTCATTATGGCTTTTGGAGCTGCTGATGGTTTGCTGGTTGGTTTTTTTTTTTTTGGTGATACTGGCTTTTTGTCTGTTGTCCAGGATTGGTCCCATCCACGCAGACAGATCCTTTAGCCTGAAGCAGAAAGCCTAAAACACTTGTCAAAAATGCCTGCTCTTTTTGGTCCACTGGTGCTTTGGGAGAAGGTATCTCAAGTCCATTCCTGATGTGATTAGGAGCTTGCTAAAGAAAGCTTTGCATAAAATATCTTCTTCAACCAGCAGAATCTGGTACTTTTGGCTGTCACTGACCTCACTGTGGTTGTTTCCAGGAGCCAAGGTGCACAGGTGCCCAAATATCTAAATGCTGGCACGTGTGTTCTCCTGAAAGGCAGGGAAATATCTCTTTTTATTGTTCTAAATAGGAGTCATATTCATTCTCTCGGTTAAACATATTCTTAAGCACTGTATGAGCTCGGGGCCAAAGAACACAGTTTATTATGATACCACAGGTTACTGCGAATTATGTAGGGCCTTTATAGCAATAGTTTCATTTAGCAAATGAAAAAAGAAAAATCCTTTTATTGCCCCTCCAAACCCTTTATTTATTAATGACCTAGAAGGATGTGATGTTGTTATTATTAAGAAATGAACAAATTTTGCCTGGACGGGGTCCAGCACACTCGGAACTGGTGTTGCCTTCTAATAGCTCCTTTTTCTGAATCAAGGAATAAGTCCCAGCTCCATGTCTGAGCTGGCAAATGGAGGGTAGCCAAGGGGGACAGGGAAGGGGAGGGTGGAGAGGGGCTACACTTAATCCCCAGTGGATTTGCCCTTTCTGTGAATAAGATGGATTTCTGATGCTGGTCTCCATGCCCTTCATAGCACTGTTGCCAGTAGTAAATTTGTGCTTGAGGAACCCCCCATGCCCCCTGCTTTCTTGCCAAAACTTAAGTAAAATAAAATAAATCATATTTTGGAAAGCTAATTATACAGCCAAATAACAGAAAGGTATTGAAAAACTGTTGTGTGCCTAACATTAAATGAATTTAAATTGGCAGTAAGGAGCACACGCACTAAAAATAAATGCAGTAGTATGGCCAAGGGGAAGTAATGGAATTTAAACAAAAATGTAATGCCAAATATTGGGACTAGTATTCAGGCCCATTGCAGAACTAACACTGAGCATCCATTGCACACAATCTTTCACAGTCTAAATGTTCTGAGTTAAATTTGCTGGTTTATCATTTTGTAGTATTTCTTGGAAAACTAAAATATCAGGGGAATGCAATATTCCTGCCTTCAATTGCATTACAAAAGGTGTAGGTAAGTCCTCTTTAAGGGAAGAACAGCTTGAGGCTGGGGGGATTTAAAAGCAGCTAAGAAACAAGGTACAGCCTAAACAGAAGCAAAACATTAAGAGAAGAGAGAAGCAAAGGGGGAAAAGAAACCCCAACAAATCCCCCAACTTTAGGAGAAGATTAAAAAAGTTTCCCAAAGGATCAGCATCCTTGAGATTAAACATTCCCATATGCAGGCTGACATTTTAAAATGTGGGTCTTATAAACGATAAGGAGGAAATAGTGAGAAATGCAACCTTAAATATTTTGAAGCACGACTTCCTGTATTATGTGGCAGTTGGCAAAACTTTCTGGGGAAAGATGCACGCTGAAAACCCAAGTAGTGAGGTGCATGAGCTTTCCTAAAACTTCCCTCCTGTTGCTTACTAGTTTGGTGTTCAAAAACTTCCACACCTTTGGGGTAGCGTCGCAATATCCCTTCAACATTGCTTTTAATCTCAAGGACAGATGTTTTAGATCAATCGCTCAAAACGAAACAGTTTAGCAGTCAGAAAACACTGTCAGAAGAGATTTGTTGTGAGGAAGACAAAACCGTGAAATAAAATTGAACTTTTATCCCCATTTGGATGGGAACTGCGCTTGGCTGGGAATCCCAAGGGGATGAAGGCAGTGGCCTATCATGTGTTGTAAAAACAAACAGATGACAGTGCTCTGCAGTAATCAAGCAAACGCTGCTTCTGGGAAGTGGTGTGGTCACCATTGTTCAGTGCTGCAGGACCCAAAAGAGAGAAAATTATTGAAAAAAGGAAGGTGGCCTTGTGACTGGGGTGGAGGGAAGACAGGACAAGTTGCTGCCAATGGGCTTGAGCTCCTGCTGGCCCTGGGAAGCCCTTGTTTTCCTTGTGGTTAAGGTGTGACATAGCAAGTCTTGGCAGAGTGTCTGGGCTTTGTTTTCCAGTGTTACTCAGAATCAGAAATGATGAACACACCAGCAGTGGAGGGTGTCAGTATTTCCTGGATGCAAGAGCCCTTCTAATGGCACATCTTTCCTGTGAAGATGGGCAGGCCCTGACACAGGGTGCCCAGAGCAGCTGTGGCTGCCCCTGGATCCCTGGAAGTGTCCAAGGCCAGGTTGGATGGGGCTTGGAGCAACCTGGGATTATGGAAGATGTCCCTGCCCATGGAAAAGGTGGGAACAGATGAGCTTTAAGGTCCTTTCTATCTCAAATAATTCTAAGATTTGAAGATCTTTTTATTTCTGTAAATCCGATGCAGATGGGGTAGTGCCACTCATGTAAATAGCCACAAACTCTGTGCATCCATCCAGTAAGACAGAAGTGACTCTTTCATGACATCCCCAACCTCCTAGACAAAATCTTCCTGCCTATTTCTAGATATTTTACAGCAGATATACTAAAATGTACTCTTTCCCATAAGGCCTTGTTTTGTTTTGTGTCCCGTGGTGGCCTGTTCATATGCTGAGCTGGAGCTCTGCTTGGCAGCATCTTTTGGTCTAACCATATTGCAGTGTGGTACCTGTTTGGAAATGGTAAATATTCCTGCCAGGGATGGTGTCTTGGAACTAGTTCCAGCCCTTTGTCCCCCCTCATCCATGCTTGAGTGCACCACGTGCTTTTCTCTTGCCTTGTACTTTGCTTTGGGAGGTTTTTGCAGAGCAGTGCCTTTCCCTGCCCGCCTCCCTCCGTATCCTCTGTGCTGGATGAGTTTGCATTGTGTGGTGTTTTCCTCTTCATTTATTGCAAACAAATCTGGTCTCTGCCATTTGTTTACTCTTATACTCTGTCTTTATGCCTTGGTATGCATTTTTAATTAGATGCGCTTCAGTTCTTTCACTGCTTGTTAACACTTTCGTATGGTAAGTACCGTCTCCACCAGTCCTGCAAGCCCTCTCCCTGCTTAGGAAATTCAGATTTGCTTCTCCTAGCCTCGATTATCATCTGATACAGAGGCTTGTTCCCTGTCTGCCCTGTCTGCTGTGTGCTTACATTCTCATTTTGGACTTTTAAGGTTGTTCCCCTACACAGCCGGCACAATCCAAGTGCCCTTATTCTGCTTAAAAATATTCTGCATACAGAGAAATAGTGTTTTCGCTATTTGTCTGGGCTGCTTCCGGACTTCAGCAACTCCAGTTTGGATGCCTGACATGGAGAAGTCCTGGACAAAGCCTGCAGTGTGTGCAGATCAACTGCCTGCATTGTGAGAAGTTCTTCTGCACACGCAGAGCGGGTCCCAGGGATCAGGAATGTGCCGAATTAGCCCTGAATGCGTTGGCCATCAGTCCTGTGAATGGAGGATGGATGTGTCTGGAGGGGAATACTGGAGTCCCAAACACATGACAGCTTTCAAGAACTGCATCTTTCCTGAGTGCCAGTATTGTTAAAGCATAAAATTACTCCTTTTTTTTTTTTTTTTTTTTTTTTTGCAATAGTGTGAACCCATTCGTGCCTCCACTGTTCTCTCTTGCCTCTACATCTGACTCATGCCACAGGCAAAGGACTTCACCCTTTCTAACTCCCCTCTATGCCATGAGCTTTCTGGAGATGATCTGGGAACTGGGATGGAAAAACTTGACCCCACTCCACCCTTTCCTTCCAATTTGCCCACCCTGCTGTAGCACTTGCCTTGTGTTGCACAACCTGCGTGATCTCCAGGAGTTCATATCCTGCTGAGGGACTGCAAGGTTAAAATGTGACTAAAATGGCTATTTCCATCTCAGATAGTCTTCCCTGACCCCGTTCTCTGGCTGGGGGTGAGGTTGCCAAAGGTCACAATCCACTTCAGAGTGCACAGTGATCGATATCTGCAGAAGCCAGTGCCTGGATTTGCTCCCTTTCCCCTGCCACTGCTGGATTTCACAGTGAGGAGCCAAGAAACATTTCTCCTCCCTTCCAAGAGGAAGGGGCAGGAAAAAAAAAAGGAAAAAGTCTTGTCTCCACACTTCCTCCCACCAGGAGGGCATTGTGTTTGGCCTCTGCTCCACTTTTTGTTATAAATTTGCATGGTGTGATGTTTGCTTTGGCCGGTGCGGTGGCAGAGCAGCAGCTGGCACGCCGACACCACGGCCGGCTCCTTTGCTGGAGGACAGGCCAGGCCAGGGTCCTCCCAGCCCCCTGCAGCACTGGAGAGGAGGTGCCCGGTCTCTGGGAGGCTTCAGGAGGTGGAACACCCTCTCTGAGGGTTTGGGATGTGCGTTGTGCACTGAAATGTCGCGATTTCGGCGTTGGTGGCAGGAGCAGGGAGCTCGGTGCTGAGCCTGCGGAAAAGCATCGCGCTGGCAGGGACACGCAGCACATGGACTAATGGGTCTTTTCCACTTTAATTTCTACTCTAAAATGACTCTTTGTTACTGTTCTCAGACTCGGCGCCAACCGTCACGCCACACACCAGATCTTTCTTTCTTTTCTGCCCTTAGCTTTGCAGAGAAGCCTTTAAAACAAACAAACACAAAACTGTGAGAAACCGAGGGAAGATATGGACTGGCCCACTCGTTAGTGCTGGAATGTGGAAACTATGAAGACATCTTTTTTTATTACCAATGCTGGAAAGCACAGTCACTGAGTGGGCTGGGATACAATTCATACTACATGCAGTAGTTAAAAAAAACTGCAAAAATGGGTGTAACCCTGGGCTGTGGTTCAACTGGCCTTTCAGCCCCCACTTGAGATCGGGCCATCCCAGGGGGAAACTGTGGTTTGGAATAAGAGCATGCATTTAATTTCGCTCGGAGAACTTATTGGAGTTGGCACTTCAAGAAAGAAGCTGAAGTATATTTTTTGTCATGATTAGTGGCCCCCCTCACCACCATGTTTGATTATGTTGGAAGCTGAAAAGTTAAATTCTTATAAAATGATGATTTACAGTCCATGATTATCCAGGTAGGGTGCGTGGATTGTGCCAGCTTGGTCATGGGACTCCAATCTCATCCTATTTCATTGCTGTGAGAAAATAAAACTAGAATGTAAAAGAGCTGAAAACACATCCTCTGATTGCTCAGGGAATTTTCTTAGTCATACGTTATCTTTCCTAGTAGTTTCAGTTATTTTGTCTCCACTAAAACCCAAAGCAAAACACTGCCCTGACACTTTCCCCTTGATTTTGGATCCGCAGTGGCCGCATTTATTTTTATCTCGTGTCGTCTTTTCCCCTATGGTTCTGCAAATCCGTGGAATAGGGGGCAAAGGGAAGAGGCAATTTTAAAGCCAGCAAATTCCAGTGGAAGGTTTCTTCAGTCTCTCTGAGCAGGAATATCCTGGGTGCTGCTGTGGAGATGGGGCTGCCTCCAAATAGCGCAGGGGTAGTGCCAAGTGGGGAGGTTGAATATTTTCCTTGTAGACACATAACTTTGCCCACAGGATTGAAGTCTCTTGCCTTAATGCTCTGCTAAGCTTCTCGGGAAGTACAAAGTTGTGCCTAAGGAAGCACACGTTAGGGAAATTTGTCTCCTTACGATCAGCTGCTGGAGAAAACCTCAGTGTGGAAGGGGTTTGGTGGTGGGTGAAGTGTGAGGCTCATGAGAAAGAACTTGGAGAAAATAAGGGGCATCAGCATTTCATTGCTTTTCCCAGAAATCTTTTGCTGTTTCAATTTTGATATGCTGCTTGGGTTTTTTTGTTTTTTTTTTTTTGTTGTTGTTGTTGTGGTTTTTTTGTTTTGTTTTTGTTTTTTTTTTGTTTTTTTTTTTTTTTTTTTTTTTGTTCATTCTCCTCTTTTCCCCCCTCCATGGAATCATTTTGAAATACTAAAATCCATTTAATTTCAAATTTATCTAGTTTCTTTCTCCTCCCTCCACCTCTGCCCCTAATACAACAATATTTCCTTGAATTTGTATTTAACTCTTTTGTACAGTAGTAGATACTCAGTGGGTTCCCTGGCTAAAAATCCAGCAGGAGTAATGCAGGGATGGCCTTTGTGAGCAAAGATGAGGGTGCATGTGTGGACATAAAACCTGTAGAATCACAGAACATAAAGTCATTAATGTTGGAAAACACCTCCAGCATCACTGAATCCAATATGGTGGACTGATGTCCCCCTCTTCAATTAAACCAGAGCACTGAGTGCCACATCCTGTCGTTCCTCAGACACCTCCAGGGATGGTGACTCCACCACCTCCTGGGCAGCTTGATCACATTTTCAGTGAAAAAATTCTTCCCAATGTCCAACCTGAACCTCCCCTGGCACTGCTGAGTGAGGTTCCTCTTGTCCTGTAGTTACAGGCAGCTTTGTAAGTTTTACAGAAAAAGTTGGAGATATCCAGAGTATATGGCACATGTAAGAGCCTCCTGCCAGGGCTGTGCTGGGTTACACAATGCAATTTGTGGTCAATGTCTGGAATCACATTCAACACTCCTTTGCTCTTCCTTTGAGTACCATTGCTCTGCTCATTACTGCAACGAATTAACCACAGTCTCTAATCTTCTGTGGGGCCTGAACTTTCTGCATCCAGCAGCACACAGAACCCTCTCCTTGCATGGTGCATCAGGGGGCTCTAAATGCATCCTTAAATGCTGCTTAAACTAGGATGAGTTTAAATATGCATTTAAGCTTGTCTCTGTTTTGGGATGAGGAGATGAGGGCTTGAATATTTATGAAAAAAAAAATCATTTAGGTGCAGGGTCCCAGGTTTGGAAAACTTGGTCCATGAAATATATGCAGTGAGGGTGCTTGTGGTTATATAAGATAACAAAATTCATAACTCATTTGGATTAATCTCTCAAGTTACTAGGGGCATATTGTGTTCACATTCATGTTGCCTGATTATGAATTTATATTACAGTTTTTCAACCTAATAGATGTACATGGTTCAAAATGCCTGACAAGGGCTATAGGGTCTGGAGTATAAACTCCGTCCTCTACTTTCATGAAGCACCATATGGAAGCCTGACCCTCCTTAGAAAGAGCCAAGACTCTCCTATGTCAGTCTGCAAAGGAACTGCCCATCTGAATGCCAAAACAAGTAATATAAATTATTTCCTTGAGATACACATTCGAATGTGCTTAACCTCAGCGCTCTTTTTCACGTGCTCAGTTCATTTGTGAATTCTCTGGAAGTCGAGGGTTTTTTTGTTCAAACTTTTGGACTCCTTGTGATCTGGCTGGAAACTGGAGCAGGCACATGGAGCCTCGGATGTAACCAGAAAATGCCATGTGAAAACGAGGACTGCTGGGAGCAGCATCTTTGTTAAATTCCAGCTACTCTGAACTTGTTCCTTGCTGCTCGAGCCCTGAGCTCGCTGCTCGTAGGACTCTGTGTGCAGTCTGATTTGATTTCTGAGCCCAGCTAAGGGAAAGAGTTAAGCTTGTTCTCCCCTTCTCGTTGGCAGAAAGTTTGCAGTTTAAAATTACATACTGACTCTGGTGTAGAGACACAAGAAATTATAGAGCAGACACTGTCCAGGACAACGTATAATTTAAAATGTACTAAAGAATGTATACCACATGGCAAAGTAAGTGAAGTGCTTCTTCAAATATAAGTGTTTTGCATAGAAAGGCTGTAATTATCCACTCCTAGGGAAATGTTTGCATTCATTCTAAATCAATATTTACTATTCATCTCTTGTGTTCAACAAAACAAGGATTTAACATTTTTTTGTTTTAATGAGCTACTAAGACTACAATAATACTACAATGTAATTGTCTTGATACAAAATATTGCTAAATTGCGTTGCTATTTCGGGAGCAAACAGTTTTTAAGAGGAGGGGTGTCCCTGTTTGTGAGATGTTACTGCAGTAACACACAATTCAAACCCAGCCAAGCAGGGAGACTCACCAGTTCCAAAGAGCTGTTAAAGCCTCCTCTCTGTTCAGGCCCTTAACTGGGATCATTCGGGTGAGTCCTCTGTTTCCCCCGAAAGTATCAGCCTCTTCATAATGATTCCTTTTCAGCTGGCATCTCAACAACCACAACAACGATGAGATTTCTTTCCCTGGTTTTAAGCTTGGCCTTTTTTTTGTTTTATTTTTGCCCCCCTCTCAGCATCTTTCAGCCAGGCAGCAGCAGCTGAGGGCAGGCAGTAATTGGGCTGCAGCCTTCTCTGCAATCTGGCTCAAACCTGTTGATGCAAATGGAGTTTCCTGAACTTCACCCTTCTGGAAAAATCTTGGTGCGGGGGGGATGAGGAAGTTTGCAGGATGATATCAGAGCTTGGTCCTTTATTTTTTTCAAAGAACTGATCTACCTTGGAAAAGTTTGATGTGGTACTTGGGGAGGGCATGGCAAAGGAAAAAACGTCCTAAAATTGCATGGGAAAGTCACTGCCCATGGTGAGGGGGGTTGGAATCAGATGATTTTAAGGTCCCTTCCAACCCAAACCATTCTATGATTCCTGCACCAGGATTCGGGTGGAATGAGAGCATCTGAGAAGGATCAGAGTCTCTGGGAGGAACAGCACATTTAATCACAGCCTGTGGCACTGCTATTCTGTGGTTAGGAGGATGTCCTTGCATCAAGCATCCCTCTCTTTGAATTTACCTGGCATGTCTTAAGAAGTAATTCTCAAACTTCTCCAACTTCAAAAAAACCCAACAAGCATGCATTTTTGGCACTGCTGTGGCTCCATGTGAATCAAATCAGATAACTGGAAACACTTTAGTTGGAAAATCCTTTAAAATCCTTTTCTTTAATCTCTACTTTTTATTCTTGCACACTGCCCACCATATTCCAGGCTCTGGCCTACCCTTCCCAACACTAAATACTTCCACTTTTGCTGCTGAAATTCACAGTACAAGGCTCTTGAGTGGATTTCAATCTTGTGCTCAAGCAGACCGTCCTGTATTTTTTCCCTGAGTCTGAAGTCATTCGTGTCCTCTTAGAAAATCATGCACATAAATGGGGTCAATAGCCCTGAGAGAAGAACAGTCTCTTTCCCCAGCAAATGTTATTGTAACTGGTGTTTTAATTCTCCAGATATCACTCTCAGTGTTCTGGGTAACAAAGGGCTGTGCAGTGCCTAATCATTCAGCAGCGATCCAGGGAAAAAGCAGAAGGTTAAGAGCAAGTTCCTAAAGTCTGTAAAATCAATGGGACACTAGAAAGGGAACTGAAGTGTACCAGAAGGGACCTCTTGAGGGTCATTAAAAAAAGCAGAAACTGATTATGAACAGAGCTTTTACCCGAAGAACTGGAGGGGGCCAGCAAAATCATTCTGCTGCACTCCAGTTAAATGTCTAATAGTGGAGACATTTTCTACACAGCCCATAAAGGATAATGAGGATGCCTTTGATAGCTTTCAAGAAAGTTGTTCTTGTCAGTGTTCACAAAAACATGATCTGGGTGAGCACTCTCTGCATACTCAGCCCGTGGTGATCCTACACAGAGGGTGAAAGGGAAGATAGCAGCCCAAAACTCTGCATTCCACCCCTGAAATGCATCCTGTCAGTCACATGTGGGAAAAATGGGATCCACCTGACAGGATGATGCAAACTGCAGACATGATGAAGCTTGGTGTGGCCTACTGGCTTGGTGCCTCACCTTGCTGCGATGGGAGATGTAAGGAGAGGTGACAAAATCTTGTGACTTCCTCCAGAAAATGAGTGAGGAGTAGTGGTTTGTCCTAGAACTTATTGAAATCGATTGCCAGCGGCAAAGTTTGGACTGGAATGTAATTGCTTTCTGCTCAGTTTGTGTGTTGGGAAAGCAACCCAGGGCAGTGGGAATTGGAATGTTTGTTCTCCTCCTGTCTCTGACCCTGATCCTCTGTGTGGCTCTGGGTGAGTCACAACATTGCTGTGATTCATTTTCCCAATGAAGCACATTAGTATGATCCAACTTGCAGATCTTACCGGTGTACTCTAAGAATGATTTGTAAAAAAAAAAAATTACGTGGAATTGTGTCTTAGAAGTTAAAGGTTTTATTGGTCACCTTAAAGTAGAGATCTGGCTCAATAGAGAGCAAACTCTGCCCTGATTTTAGACTACAGAGCAGCTCTGTTGGGGAAAAACACCAGAAACCTTTCTAGTAAGAATGAACTTTGAGTTCTTTGTACTTCAGAAGAAACAAACCTTTTCTCCAGAAACAGGCGTTCACAGGGATGAACTGAATATGAGTCAGCCCAAGAGTTCTACAGCCAAATTGTGAAACTTTTGTGTCATTGCCCTGTGATTCCAGCTATCTTCAATTAATAGAAAAAAAAATGCAGGAAATTCAGGTGGAAGGAATGCATGGAAATTGAAGTCAAAGAAAAATATTCGTCGTGGCCTTGGCAAAGCGAGTTTTCTAAGCTGAAGGAGCTTTTAAGCAATTAGCATCTGCTGTGTGCAATTACTGAGTGACACGCAGCCCCAGATGGAGGGCTCAGCAGCCAGTGGCCATCTGGATTTCGCTCTCTATCAAGGGTACACTCTGTTCTGGGCTTCACCTGGCCCAGGAGACAGCCCTCCCTCTGCCCCACGTTGCACAGTCAACCTTGAGTCATTGGTGGGGGAAACAGTGAGACAATTCCTCCAGGTCTCTCAGGTCCAAAGCTTTCTGAAGTCACCAGAAAGATTATGACTGGAGATGTTGACCTCTGAATTGATGCATTGCCCCCAGTTTTCCAAAATGAGGTAAGTTACTGGGCTAAAATCCACCTCTCAGCTGTAAAAGTGGCTTGATGTGCACCAGCCTCTGGAGGGACATATGGCTTGGGAGACTTGGCATCTGAGATTGCACAAAGGAAATCAGCTCTTAAAGGGAGAATTTTGTCAACAGGCTTTTTTATTTACGAAAAAATGCAATTAAATTTTTCTTAGAAGTGCTGAGAGGTATCAGACACAGCCACAGAGGCTAATTCTCTGAGTAATGTAGTTCTAAAAGTGAAACTACAGTTCAGTTTGTGAAATTCAAAGAATAAAAAATCAAAACCAACTGACAAACAGTTTCTGACTATTCTGTATCTAAAAATGGGCCAACCTCATTTGGTCTATTTAAAAATTGTGAACCCATAATGCTCATATGGCAAGTTCAGCATGATGAAAATGAAAACGGTTGAGGTATAAACCCTTGGAAAACAGGGTTTATAATGGAAACAGTAATTGACTATCAAATACCGCATCAAAAATACAATGCTATAATACAAAGGCTCATTTTTGGGATCCCAGCTCTGCTTCTGACCTCAGGCTGGCAGGCAAACACCTCACCACAGAGCTAACTGATGGTTATAGGTTTGGTGTTTTTGTTGTTAGCTGTTTTTTCTTTTTTTTTCTCGTGCAAGTGGAACATGGCAAATGAAGAAAATTTATAGGAGCAAAGCAAAATTGGCCAACAGTTCAAAAGTTCTCTCTTGTAAGCTTTTGATATTTTTCCCAATCACTGATTCTCTCTCAACTCCAAAGACTGAGGAGATGCCATGATTCTGCTCCGGGTGAACATTTTATTTTGGCTGATGATTTTATCCACTTCAGCCTTACAAACAGTTTAACTTTTCCTTCCAAGGTCACAAATTTGGTTATCCTGAATGGAGAAGACCAAAACAGACCAATATCTTTGCAGCTGTTGTCTGCCCCTGCTCTGCATGACTTTAACAGAGAGGAGAGGCAAAGCAAATATTCCATTGATCTCATTAAAGATGCTTCCCAGAGCCTCTGCCTGGGCTGAGCCAGGGTGCTACTTTTGCTGCCAGTTATGGCTCCCATGACATCTTGTCATTTTGGGCTACACAGAAAGTACCAGTTCTAGCTGAAAATGTCATCAAAAGTGGTGAAATTGGGAAAAATCAGGAAGTTCAACAGGGGAGAACCACCAGTCAGCTGTGGTTGATAAACACGTGTGGACATGTTAAATGAAAATACCCTGAGATCTGCATGCATTAAAAAAAAAAAAAAAAAAAAGAAAGAGAGAAATTCTACCAAGGTGATCAACCTTGAAATACTTTAAAAATTATTGCTGTTCTGTGCAGCAATGGATTATCAAATTCATATTTTTTTAAATATTGAAGGACATACAGCAGAAGCATTTTCTGTCCAAAAATGGTCTTCTTTCAGGTACAGATTAAAAATAAGAGTAACTGCTTTGGTTTCTTTTGGCACTGAAGATGCTACAGAGCCATAAACTTTGATCTTGGTGGAGCTACACCTTACCCTCTGCCTGTTTTGCAGTGGTGTTTGCAGCTGGACCAGGTGGGTGCACAGGCAGAGCAAATCACAGCTTTGTTGGTTGGTGATCACTATTGGAGCTTTTCAAATCCAAGGAAATAGGTCATGGACATTCCAGAAATATAATTTATGTCTTCTTAGGCAGGCTTCCCAGTGATGGTCCCATGGGCACTCTTTTTTCTTACCTTTAGCCATTGAGCACCTTTCATTTCAAACTATCCTATTAATGTCAGTGCAGAGAATCTGGAACATAACCCAGAATATGATTGTTAAAGGTTTTTTTTTCCTGGAATAGAGAAAATTTACCTTTACTGGCAACCATGTCTTTATTCAAATGCTGCTCCTTGTGAAAATGATTGGGAAATTGCCAGTGCAAACAACAAATAAAAACTCCAAGAATTGGCCCTTTATGATGAGTGATTTATGATTTATGCTCTAAACCATATAAACTACGTATTTCTATTTGGATTCTGAAAAACAAGCCAGGAAAAAGCAACAATAGCTTAGCGCAAAAAAAAAATGTGTACAGTGGTGGAATGTTAGTACAGTCTTTGGCAAAGCATCAAATAGAGATAAGGCTCGATCCTATAGGGATATTAACATTTTTTAAAGCAATCACTGTGAAATAAATCTGAGAATGTATATTTAAATTATAAGAAAAACACACAGCCTGAATATGCATTTTGTAGTTAACCGCTCCCTGTTGTTTTGGGCTCTTGTCCTGCTTTAGCATGATTTTTGAGGAGGAAAATCCTGACTGGAGCACAAGTTACATTTCAAGTCCTATTTTAGGTGGTTTGTACTAGTGGATTTCCCTATTTTCCTTATCATTTTTCTTTGATTTGCTTTTTTTAGGAGCATTATCCAACTCAGCTTGGCACGGCTCAAGTGCACAACTGCAACCTTTTCCATGACCCAAAAGTCAGTGCCACTCTGTGGGTTGGCAGTTTGCAAATAAAACATATCCTTAATGAAGTGTGGAAGCTCCTGTTCTTTTCCTTCCTCAGGAGACGTGCCTTAATCTCTGGCTCAGAGCCTTGTCAAATGCTGCAGTACAGAACTGGCAAGCTCAGTGCTGCTAATGGATTGAAACCTCCACCAGGTTGTTCATTTCTAGAGGGTTTGTATTTTTTTTTTTTACTGCTTTCCCTTTTCTTTTTTTCCCCCCCTAAACACTGCAGCAACCAAAGCATCACTCCAGCACTCAGTCTTCCATAATGATTGGCTGGGGACCTCAGTGACAACTCAACAGTGCAAGTAACAGAAATTTAAATTATGCCACTATAATGTACCAAGGATTTGGTTGCTTATGTAGGTCAATTATTAAGGGAAAAAATAAGATTAAAACCAGGGGGCTGTTCTGTGTATTTGAAGTTATTCCCGAAGATATAAAACTGTGCTATTTGCACTTATAACTTGTGACAGGTTCTCTAAGTCACAGGCATTTTGTCTTTTCTGCAGCAGAAACTGGAAATGCTTGGATTTTTTCACTTTTATTTTCTTTTTTATTTTCTTTTATTTTTTTCCTGGAAAGTGGAAAATCTTTTCACTATAATCTAGTGAAAAAGATTTGAATAAGATGACTAAATTTACTAAAAATGCTTGGATTTTTCACTTTTATTTTCTTTTTTATTTTATTTTTTCCTGGAAAGTGGAAAATTTTTTCACTATAATCTAGTGAAAAAGATTTGAATAAGATGACTAAATTTACTAAAAATACAGTACTGGTAAATATTACAAATATTTTATTTTTTTTTTTCTGGCTATATCTGACTAATATCGAGACAAGAGGAGTTTTTACTATCTGTGGCATAAATTGTGATAAATTTATTAATTAAGAAAACTGTATTTCTTTTCAAGATTTAGATTTTTTTTATTCCTATAACACATGTATGATATGTGATCTCAGATTATATTTTCTAAAAATGCTGATGTTTATACATCTGAAGAAAATGTTACCTCAGAATTGGCCTCTTTACTGAGTCACTTTGAGAGGGGTCCAGGCTATCAGGGTGCAAAATCAAAGCACATTTTCAGCATGGTAGGAAATAACCTGCATTGCAACCTGTTGCTGTCCAGAGCTTGAGAACTTTTACACCAGGGGAAAAAAAATCAAGCAGAAAGGGGGAAAAAAACCCCAATTATTCCATCCCTTCTGCTAGGGGCAGGAATTTGTAGTGTTCCTTTAGTCTCTGTTAACCTGGTTCTGTCAATGTCAATAACTCCATGACACCCCGGGAGGAGGAAAGCCGTGGGATGCCGGGTCCTTGGGTGCTGAAATTTATCAAACAATGTGTGTGAGGCAGCACCGTGTGCTCCCTGCCTTTGTGCCTGCGCTCCTCACAAGCACAGGGGGAAAGTAGGTTAGCCTCAGCTCTGCTGGTGGATGGAAGGGGTGAAAAGGAGCTTTTTCACATTCCTGCCTTTTTAGAGCCACGCTCCGGCACGTTACTGGAGGGTGATTTCTCTGCCGAGCAGATGGGAAGTCAGGTTTTCCCAGAAATACCTCGGCAAATCGTGGGGTTTATTGTTATATTAAGGTTGGAAAAGCCCTCTAAGGTCATAGATTCCAAGCATCCCCTTGGCACTGCCAACCCATGTCCCCAGGGGCCACATCCACACAGCTTTTAGATCCCTCCAGGGATGGGCACTCCACCAGTGCCCTGAGCAGGCTGCTCCGATGTCCAGGATTGCACCTCTGTTGATGTTCTCCACAAAGATTCTGTGCATCTCTGGGATCTATTCTTTTTGAAGAATTTATACAACCTGTGGTGACCCTCATTATTTTCCCTCTAGAGGATTTTATTAAGGAAAAAGTGGGAACATCCATGTATTGTCTCACATAGATGGTCTAGACCCCCTGGAGCAGCTCAGCAGCTGCAGGTTGCTTGAAAATACTTTTGAGCTGCCTGCTAGAAGAAGTGGTTTGCAGTCTGTAAAGGCAACAGATTTAGGAAAAGAAATAGGATATGATATAGGAATTGACCCAGCTGTGAAGTATTATGTCAGTTCAGGGAGTTTCTGGAAGAAAAAATTAAAAGAGAGAGAAGTAATGTTTGGCTCTCTTTTCTTAGAAGGCTGAGTTTTATATTGAATGTTGTGTGTCTATGATGCCTTGAAAGAAGACTGAAAGGACAGCAGAATCCTAGGGAACAAAAGGAAATTTGTGGAGGAGATCAGATGCTCCAGAAAAGCTGAAGCTAAGAGGCAGAAACAGTGGGAACTGTCTGGAGTGGGGAAAGGCATGAGTGTAGAGACTAAAACCCGTTTGTTAAACTTGTGCAAGGATTCACTAAAGAGTTTAACATGAGGTGAGAGGACTGGAGGGGCTGCTGGGATGTGGCTGTATTATTTAGCTGCTGGATTTTGGATGAATGACTGCGGACTTTGGAGTGCAAAGTGTGGAGCACATCCCAGTGAAGGGAATCCTCACAGAGTTATTCTCTACCTGCACAAACCTTGACTGGTGGTGAAGGCCCAAAGTGGCCAAGACACGTTTTAATGCAAGGCCTCCAGCTGTAAATCAATATTTGAGGTAAGTGGCTTCAACTGTTCACTATGGAAACTTCATTCTGAGAACAATTACAAGTTTAAAAGTGACAGTGAGATTTGGCAAGCAGTGTCCATGCTTAACCAGTCGCACCGTGGCTTCCGTGCTTAAGATGGAGGTTGCAGCTTGTTTGTTCTGAGAATTCAGTGTATTCATTCATCATGTTTATTCAAATTAGGGCTCCTGAGGAGTAATGACAACGTTATTGTGCAGAATTACCCGCTGTGGTTTAAAAAATGCACCTGCCAGTATGAAAATCTGGGAATCTGGGGATGGCAGGCTTGAAAAGAGTTCAGCAGCCCAGTGTTACCCTGTGAAAAGCAACAGAGCACAAGCTCCTGTGAGTACCTTGACAACAGCAACCTGTATTTGTAACTTTGCATTTCCTCTTTATCTCGGTAAACTTATGGCCATGTCACTAAACGTGAATTTTATTGTCAGCACTGGAAATGTGGGCTGTATCACAGCTACCTTAGGAAGCACCTTGCTAATTGCTGAACAATTAATTAATGTACTATTTTTTATTTTCTCAAGGAAAAACAAAGTTTCATTATTATCTTTGCTTTTGCAGTGAAGTATATTTCCTTGATGACTTAGAGCTGCATAAATCTCTTCCTTTCTGAATTTCTTTACATTTTATTAAGGCACTTTACCTCTTCTAAGGCACGATTATTATTGAGAGGCACATACACTGTCTGTAGGAACAATTATTGGGTTTTTCTCTGTTCCTAGAGAGGTCCCATTGCCAGTTTCTCCTCCGCCTCCTCAGAATTAAAAAAAAAATAGAAGTAACAATAACAGTCTTGCTGTTTTCTCCCTTCCAAGTAGGTAGAAGAAAATTACTTGATTAGATTATAGGGTTTGTATATGTGTTTAAAGAATTTATTGTGGGAAATCTATACTAGAGCCAAAATGATTAATGGTAATTAATGTTCTTACATTTAATAACAAAAGAATTAATAGAGAGCAGCCACTTACCATAAAGTGTTTCCTTGACATTTCTCACTAAAAATAAAATTTCTGAGCATGCCACGTAGATTTTTGGGAAAGAAGAAAGAGAAAGATTAGGCAAGGAAACATCTCACTGTAATTTAAACCATTATTTCTCTGACAGCTTTTTATCTCCTGTCTGGAAGAAATAAACATATTAAATTTTTTATTAAAATAGTTAGGCTTTGTGAGAGTACTTTTTTCCCCAGTGCAATAATAAATATTTATTTGTGCCAGAAACAAAGAAGTTTCTCTGCAAGGCTCTTACTGATGCTTAGCCAAAGGTAGGATTCTCTTAACCTCGTAAATGCAGCTCTTGTGCACTTGCTTTCTCTTCTCCAGCAGAAATTTTTGATGTATAAGTAACATTCTTATAAAGACTGGGTCACCCACTGGTATTGATCACCTGCCTCACTGTCCTCCTTTGACTGCTGTTTGTGGAGGATGAATTGCCCCATATCAATTAAAGAACAGCTCCAAAACATTGAGTTAAACCACAGCCACAGTGAATTTCCAAATAAATAACAAAGGCTTTCCAGCAAAGATCTTCAGCCATACGGGCTGGACACTGGATGTGGCCAGAGAAGGAGTTTATCCTGACCCAGCGAGCTCTTGCAAAATCCTCCTTCTGTTGCCTGTGCTCTGCCTATCCCCTGTTGTGTTCCATTGGCATGGCTTTAAATATCACCTCCTACCCAGCAGCGTGGCTGGATGGAGTGGCAGGAGGCTGGTGTTAGGCACTCACATAAGAAAGGGGATTGCATCCATTTGGGAAAAAGCTCTTGGCCAAACTGTCCGGTACGGAGTGAAATTCCATCCTTTTGAAGGAAAAAAAAAAAAAGCAGGGCATGAAAAGAAAAATACTGTCAGATGTCCGTGTACTATTAGCACAGAATAATTTATACTGAATTCTGCTCTCACTGTTTTGGTAGATCTGGATGTGCTCTGCCTGTGATCTGGATGTGGCTGGGGTTTCTCTGTCTGTGCTTCTGGCAAATGTGGTCAGTGTTTAACCCAGACTGTATTTTTGTGCTTGCCATCTGCTTAATTCTGAATGTCAGATCCACAACTGGCCTGGTAGCTATTGCTATTCAGCTATTTTGAACCCAGCTCAGTGCAGCAGATAGGGGAGGATGTACTGGTTGTGTGAAAATGTCATTTGAGCTGAGCCTCCTCCCAAGAGTTAAACCCAAGTCTTCCTGTGAAAATAATAAGAAAGTATGATTCTCCCATTTTTTCTTTATTGCATTGTTTTCTCCAATTTTGTGCCTTCTTGGCTGTGTTGCAATTAGGAAAAAAAAAGGAATAAAGGAAATCTAGTAAAGGCTGAACTTGTAAGAGTTTTCCATCTGGTTGGAATACCTAGTCAATGGACATGCCACACTAATTCTTTACTAAGTAATTTTCAGAAAGATTCTATGTTTTCAGGTGTGAAAAAACTTCAATATGTGACTCAACTGCAAATGTTTAACTAAAGTGAGTTATTAAGTTCCCTACTTTAACCCTTCCAGCCTTTCTTATATGGTCAGGCTGCCCAAATTCTTGTTTGGAGCATCTAATAAAATAATTGGAAATGGTTTTGATGACTCACTGTAACTTAGAAATTTGGATGTAATGCACAAATGCTGGGAAAACTGCTTGCAGTCATTTCATATTAGGAAAATCACTTAAACACAGTTATTTGTATTCTTCACAGGTCTGATTCAGTCTTACAGTTTTGATGTCTCAAAGGTCAGCACCTTTACAAGGAGCACATTGACAAGTGGATGAGACAAGCAAGTGGGCTGGAGAAGACATCTGACTCCAATATCCTGCTGGACCTCAAGGACCTGTGTCTGGAGGTAGGAGAACTGCTGCAGGATGGGAGGGAGAGCTCAGCAGGATAAATTTATTTTCTTTTATTAGTGCTTGAAACCCAGGTCATGTTGGGTGCAATTTGCCCATCTCTTTGGGCAGCAGTACCCATAGAGGTCAGAGGTGGTTTGTGGCTGCAGAAATTACTCCAGATCAAAAAATGGTCATTTTATGTTGGAGGCTGAGGGAAAGATGTGAGAAGGAAGGCTTGTAAGGGCATGATCTGTCTCCTAGGCTACAGGGCATTCCAAGATATGGCCCCCACTGCAGGAGGCTGAGATCAAAAAGGGCTGTGGTGGGATTGGAAAGGGGTTTTTCCTTACTCTTGTTGGATGCTGTGCCCAGTCCCTCCTTTGAAAATGGTGTTGCATGTGCTCCAGTGCTCCAGCTGGCTGAAAGGTGGCTCTGCCTGCCAGGCCAGCAATGGGAGAGTGCAGGTGGCCACACTTGGAGGAGACTTTTTGTTCCCTCACCCCTATGAAATCCTTCTGCTCAAAAATAGTCAAGTAAAATACAGATACAGGTGAATAAATCTATTACACAGAGCTACCCAAAAGCACTTATCCAAACCCTCTCTGCCAGAGATTAAAATGTTAAGGTATGTCTGACTGTAACCCATTTATTGTTCATGAATTCGCAATCCTCTCGGACGTCCCCGGGTGCCAGGTTTTGCTTATGGATCTCTGAACCAGCCGAAGGAAATGTAAAATCAAATGTAGACAGACAGCTCCCTCTCGGATACATATCCACAGAGGCTGAGGAACACTTGTTATGCTAGCAAGGGTGTGGAATAAATTAAGCTGAGGAGATTTGCTCTGGACCCACCTATTTGAGACAGGAGGCTTTGTGCGCCGCGCCAGAGCCGGTCCTGCGGGAGCGGCCGTCACCGCGGAGCAGACAGGTGGATCTGGAGATGCTCGGGCTCGCAGCGTGGCACAGCACCAGCAGATCAATATTTAATGTGAAGGCTGTTGCAGCCCCTCACATGCATAATTTATCCCTGCTTTTGGGTACAGCTGGACCGGAGTCAAGCCGTGCTTCCAGGCTGCAGGGGGATTTAGAAGCGGGTCCAAGCATTTCAGACGGTCCTCACCTTCAAAACGGGGGCAATTCCAAAGCCAGGAATTTCCAACCAGCTCTTTCCCTCCCCTCTCCTTTGCCCAACACACAAACAAACGCTTTGGGGAGGTCTTTGAAATTTGTGTCGAATTACATTGACTTTCCCTCATTGAGGGCACACAGCAATGTTTGTATAGAACAGAATTAGGGCCCCAGAAAGAATTAAGCATTTCAGAGTTTAATTAAGTGCGCTAACAACACATGAGCGAAGTCAGCCTCATAAAAGAGAACTTTATTGTACGAATTGACACAAAATAAAAGCCCTTTGGGATTAAATTTAGAAAAAAAATCTTAAAAGAACCCCACGTTATGGGGAGTAACCTGGCCACCCTGGCTCATTTCAGTGAGCAAATATCTCTGCTTGGGATTTTTTTACCCTGACAAATGATTAAATTCCAGAGGTAGGATAGCACGTGATGCCGGCGTAACAAGGTATGAGCAAGAGGGATTTGCTTTTGACTAGTTAAGAAATAAGCTTACTAATTCACAAATTTATTATAAGATTAGCCTTTAATACCTGATAATCACCTTCGTCAAGGAAAATTTCGTCTCTTCAAAAGGCAAATGAAATTTACAGATGGGTCCTGAGCCAAGCTCATGGGTGGTAGGCAACATTCAGGAGAGGTCCAGCCTTTCTCTCAGAGCAAGAGAAACAGAAACAAGACAGGCATGGCAAAATCTTAGATGCCGTGAGATTATTAATCTCTTTGCAGAAGACAGGTTTGATCTCTGTCAGGCTGTCCATTAATTTTGATGGAGGTACTTTTAAGATCTTATGTTTGCACTTGAGCGGGGCTGTTACAGTTAAATATGCAAGTAAAAATGTTTTCTCATAATGTATACAGACAAGTGTTCCCATTTCAAAGGTGATGTTGTCATATAGACATAAGAACATCAGTATTTGCTAGTCTTGATATTATCTTCTTTGCAATAGCCCATCTGGACCTGAGCTAAGAAATGCTCCCAATGTGTTAGGCTCATGCAAACATCTGGTGCAAAAAGAGGCCTTTCTGCGCAAGGACTTTTAGCTCCAACTAATGAAAAAGGCAACGTGTGGGAGAGAAAAAAAGGACAGAGAAGGAAAAAAAAAAAAAAAAGATAACTTTTCACAGTCCCACAACCTTTTGCTAACAAATGGAAGTTTGTTTCCTGACTCCCAGCTGAGTCCCATTGCCAATAAAGGATGTTGTGCAACTGTTGAGGCCAGGTTTGTACCCAAGTCACTCATGCAATGATGTTATGAGCAGGTATGAGAGCAGCACAAGCCAGAAGTGGTTGTAAAGACAAATAACAATACAAATACTCACTGTGTTGCTGTCATTAGCTTTCAGATTCAAAAACTACAGGCTCAGGACAACACTTTATGCACAGATGCTGAATCTGGAATTAGATTCCCCTCTCTGGGTACCAGGTACCACATCAGCTCTTATACACTTCTGCAGAAATTAGGTGAAACTGGTACCTGAGAATCAGCACCTGTGGGAAGGAGGAGCAAAGTTAACATTGTACCCTGAGATGCAGAATTCCTGAGGTCTCATTGCCGCTGCAGAGTCAGTATTTGGAGCCTCCATCTTTTGGTATGAAGGATTTGAACATAGCCATCCTTTGCCACAGTGCCTCAGTTTCCCCCAGGTGCTGTGTCACATTAACCTCTTAGCTGAGCCCAGACCAGCAGAAATGTTCCTGCAGAGCCTTCTAGAAATGATTAGGTTGGAAAATCTCTTTGAGATGATTGAGCCCAACCATTCCCCAGCCCTGCCACCACAAGGCCACGTCCCCAAGTGCCACATCCACATGGCTGTTAAATCCCTTGGGAGGATAGGGACTCCACCACTGCCCTGGACAACCCTTTTGGTGAAGAATTTTTTCCTAATATCCAAGCTAAACTTATGACTGCAGTTTTTGCTGCAGCAGAGGCGCTCTTTTTATTCCCCTACCTGTCTCCAGCTGCCAATGTTTGCAGAAGTTACAGGAATTTAATTATCTTCAGGGCTTCTACCTCTCTATTAAATTGGATTGAAATAAGCCAATGAATTGGCAAGTGGTAAAGGGAGAAAAGGTCTGGCAGACAGGGCCCGTGTGAAAGCTTCGCTGCTTCAGGAGAGTTGCCCAAAAAGAACTGAACCCAGAAAAGGGTGGGATTCTGAAAAGTATAGCAGCATGTGAACTGTAACACAGATTGTCTGGTTAGGGAGTGAGTGAGTGAAGGAGAACAAATAAAGGAATTAAGTAGAGAGGAAAGCAAAGGTCAGAGGTCAGTCCCCTTCTTGGATGACATGGGGAAAGAGATTAGACATTTCCATGATTTTGAATATATTCTTCCCCAAATTAAAAAACAGTTTCAAAGTCCAAACATTAGACAAAAGCATGTTTATTCAATTTATTAAAGAGGTCTCAGGTTCCCATTCCTTCACTTCTTACAGGTTTCTACACACTGCAGCAGGACACAGAGAAAGTCTGGCCCAGAACTTTTGAGTATGGAGCACCCAGTGCTGAAGGTCCTTGTGGAGTGGGACCTGCCTGGGACAGACAAAAATCTCTGTAGAAATGCACAGGCTTCACTGCACCAGGGATGGCAGAGGAGCAAATGGCTTCTCTCATATTTAAAGTGGCAATTTCAAAGCTAAAGGTGTTCCTGAGCAGACACAGGCAAGAGGCCTTTGGAAATTGCTCAACAAAGTTATAGATCTTCCTGAACTTGAGCCAGGCAAAAATACTAGGACCTGAATCAAAAGGAAATATTTTATAGCTTGAATCCCTTCACCTATCAATTTTTCTTTTCTGTTTGGAAATGCTTTTTTCCTCTTGTGGCTGAGATGAAAAGAATGAAAGTATGATAATGATGATGTGGAAGAATCATGTTTGGCCGGGCGGTAACTGAGCATTTTGGATGGCCTGGTATTGGCTTTCATGGGTTTGCACATCCCTGGGAGTGCCCAAGGCCAGGCTGGATGGGGCTTGGAGCAGCCTGGGACAGTGGGAGATGTCCCTGCCCTTGGAAGAGGATGGGACTGGATGGTCTTTAGTGTCCCCTCCAACCCAAACCATTCTGTGATTCTGTGCACAACACCTACAGTTCTGCATATAAGTACATGCTCCTTCTCACTTTTTGTGCTATTTTTTTTGTGTGTGTGTAAATATTTGCAGTGGAATGGATAAACTAAATGAGAATCCCGCTCCCCACAGGCACACAAGCATTGCTGGATCAAAGACTGGCAGCCAAGGTGAGAATTGATTTCTCAACACACTAATTTTAAAACTCAGTAAGTTTAACTCTTTTACTAGAGGTAGTTCAGTTTGAATTTCTGCTTTTCCCATGCTGGGTGCTTTCATCCCTCTTCCATGCACGAGGCTGGGATAAGCAGGATTTTGAGGAGGCTGATGCCCTCACCTCCCACTCTTTGACTGAGAGCTGCAGCTCCACAACACTTTTCCTGCAGCCCACAGGTTGTAACAAGTGTTCAGTCACACCAGCCCTCTGTGAGATTGTACCTGCATTATTTATTAGCCCACAGATGTAACTCTGTCCCTTTTTTCAACCCAGCTTTAGTGACTGTGCATTCAGGGTCAATTCACTCTGCACGCTGTGGAAGGTGAGGAGAGGCAGGGATTTTCCATGCCTGTTCCTTGGCTGGCTCTCAGCACACTTCCCTTTCAGATTTGGGGGTTTACATGGATCCTTAGACATTTGTGAGTTAAATTAAAGTATTCCTTGCAAAGAGGGAGATGAATTTGTGCAGAGCATCAAAGCAGGTGGGCTGATCTGAGCAGAGGGTATCCCCACACAACTGCTCATTCAAAATCAAGGTGCAGAATTTTAGAGTTTTGATATGCAAAAACAAATAAATAAGGAACATCGCACAAAAACCTGCAAGGCAAGCTTGCAAAACAGTCCATATGCTCTGACAATGGAGCTAATTTTCTTTTTAATAATTCCAACAGCAATTCCTAATAATTAGCTGATCTAATTTAGATTTGCATTTTGCCTTTTCAAAACTATCCTGTTACAAATAGTTGAGGAACCTTGCCTTTAAAGAATTATGATATTATCCTGACAGCCTGGAACTGCTGTTGGAGAAAAGATTTTGCCTGAAAGAGTTTCAGGAAGTTACAAAACTCCTTTACATGGCCTGTTGGATCTGTGTATGATTTCCAACATTACACAAAATAAATACCAGGAGACTGGTGTGGTTTATACAAGAGTTTATAGAGAAAAAAAAATCCACCCACCAGCTCCCTTGCTGAGGATTACAACCAGGTCTCAGCTGCCAAGTTCTCTGTTTAGGTAAAGCATGAGAAAATCTACCATTTTTTTAGAGTCACAAAAGGGGTGCTACAGGGGAGCAGTGAGAAGTTGACAGCTCTCACTGCTTAAAAGGCAGCTGTTCCTTCTCAGGTACTATTATTAATAAACCCTAAGGTAATGTTTGCTCTGAAATATGTCTAATTGAAATAATTTACCCTAACCCTTAGAGAATTATGAAACTGTTTTCATCATGTTCACACACAGCAAAATAATTATGAGATGCCATATGGAAAAGACATCATGTGGTATATGTATTTCTGAATGTATACTTTTTGAAATGGTTCCCACAGATAAATCATACAGCTAATTTACAAAGAGGAGGTGGATAGTAGTTCTTAAGTATGCAGTTTAAGTTTAAAATGGTTTCAGGCTGGGTAAATTTACAGTGGTGATGACATGCAGTAATTGCACTGATCACAGGATGTATATCACAGAAGATGTCGATAATGCCATTAAGTTACACTGCACAAAATGGAGAGAGAAAATTCTGCTGGTGACTTTCTGCTATTGCCATAAACCACCCCCCAAAGCCTCTGCAGGTCCTGTGTGGTCCTGAGCTCATTTTGCAGCTGATATGTACTGGACCAAAGCACTGGAAATGGTGCTCCATCCTCTGTGAGTCTCTGAGTTGGTCATGGTTTTTACTTGGAAAGCTCCAAGCAAAGGGAAAGATCTCCTTAATATATAAATTAATATACTAAAATACAGAAAATAATTTTGAATGAAGTTCTCAAGAGAATATCTGCCAAAATTCTGCTCCTTTCTGTTGAAGGTTTTCCAAAAGGTTTTATTCCTGACCTCTATTTACCTGCATTATCTTGTGTATGGATGATTTATCTCCATGACTTGATGTATGTAGGTTTGATTATGTACAGGCATTCACAGGTTTGGTAGCAGGAGAATTCTGCAGGGCACTTCTTGGTCTTTTGCCAGGAGTAATTGTGGTGGCTGATGAGACATCTGAGGTTCTCTTCCTGCTAGTTAAGAAGTTTTGAAGGTGCTTTTTGAATAAGGAACTCTTATTAACATTTCTAGAAATCTGGCTGGAAATCAGGCTGTCTTGTCAGACTTCTGGTAGTTCTTGGTTCCAGATGGATGGAAGTAAAATCAGAATATGTCATTGCACCCTCTCTGTTTCATGTCCCATTGGAAATCAGCAAGGGACAGCGATACAAAGCTATTTAATTCTGTCCACTCCACTCTCTTTATCTTTAAAGATCCTTCCCAAAAAAAGTGTAATTTTGAATTGGAGCGCTTCAGATTTGCCTGTGTCTGAATTAGTTCATTATTTCTATGGTGATTAGTGAAATATTTGAAAGATGTGGAGTGCACAAACTAATTCACCCTCAGCTCTATTTTGCAAGAGCTATAGGCACGCACGGCAGCTGCGATGTTTATCCCCCAGTAATGACATCATTACCCTGCATTACTGCTCTAGGTAGTGTGTTTGTCAACAGCCAGGAGCTGATGAGCACAAGGAAAATATTTACCCAACTCCTGTGCTGTGGCATTACCCCAGCAATGCCATTTCAGGAAGATCACACTGCATTCCCGAGATTCGTGCTGCAGAAACCAAAAAAGCTTTGACATTTCCATGCGTGTAACACCAGTCTTCAAATAACCACCTTTTAGAGACAGTAATTACAGTAATTCTGCTTTCAAAGGACAAATAAAAAATATGAAAAAAAAAAGAAAGAAGGGGAAAAGCGATATTCCCCACAAATATCTAAAGGTGGGAGTTTTCCAATACCCTCCCTGCGTGTGGAGCGCTGGGCACATCCATATTTGATGTCTCCCTAATCTTCCAATGAGTAACTACATGAGCCAATATTTACTCTCTCTGTCTGTACAGATACAGTGACTGAATGCTGCTGCTGCTGCATTAATGTGCAAGTATTTAAACTGAGCTTTTCTGTCTCATCCCTAGGAGCTGCCTGCACGGGAGAGGTCTCGCCTCGTGCCTTCCCCCTCTCTGTTATCCCTGCTCTTGGATGAGAAATGTGAGGCTCCTTCTCCATTTCTAACGTTGCACAGATGAAAAGGCAAGTTCCCCTTTTAGCAACTTCCAGTCATTTGTTTTTATGCTCACCCAAGGTGTATCACGGTTGGTGTTATTGCAGTGCCCTAAACCAAAAGTCACTTTTTTTTTTTTTTCCCCGGTGAGTTACAGTAGATTATTATTTCACTACAGTATCTGAAAGCATGAAATAGAGATTTATGGTACTCTTGTGTTTTCCACTTCAATTCATGTAATGTGGGGAAGGTAAAGAGTCTCTAGCTGCACAGTATCCCTTTTTTTCTCTTTGGAGCAGTGTGTGCTGTGTGATTAGAGGATAGTGAGAAGGTCACTAACCAAACTTTATCTTCCACACAGTTTCCCACAGAATGTATTCCTCCTAGGGAACATTTTCTCAGCTCAGGTTATTTCCAGAAATGTTCTCAAACCATAAGAGCAGTCCTTGCAGTAAAACATTTCATTCCCACTTTTTATCCTTTATCTAGCAGCGCAGTGTTGACAGCATTTATGTTTCTTCTATTGACTGGGCCAAGAACAACACGATTAATGAGGTTGTCTCTTCATGAGTGCATTATATTTTTTTTCCTCTGACCTTTCAAACATGGGAATCTTCTGTTTGCAATATTTCTTAAGGAAGGAAAACCCCTTTTTACCAAAGCTGGTTTTGACGGTCCCCGCGCCTCTCGCCAACCTGTGGGCTGGAAGGAAACCGGGAAAAAGCAGAAGAGGGAATATCTTTATTTCCTCATCTTTTTGGAAGAGCTGTCTGGGGGGGATGTGGGATGCTTTAAGGGCTTTCTCAAGCCTTGAAATCCTGATGATAAATCTTGCATGGCTGCCTAAGGACTATCGTGTTACAGGAGCAGTTCAGGAGACGAGTGGACATTGCCCTGCTGGTTTAATTATTTATTTATTATTTCCAAAGGGTTGCATGTGTTTAGACTGGACAAGGAGGGGAAGGAGGAGCCACTGGATTCACAGCCTTCCACAGAACACTCTTGTGCTTTATCTTGCCTATTCCTGATTATTTTTGACGCTGGGTAGCTGGAACACAATCAAGATAGGATCATTGCTGAGTGCAGCAGGACAGGGAACGCGAGGAATTTTCCCAAGGATTGGGAGCACAAGTATCTTTAAACACAACAAATAGCTTTGCAAATATGACATCTTTTAGCCAAGCTCCCCAAAATACATCAATTAGATAAGCTAAACATAATTAAAGTTTTGCATAAGATCATTAAGGGCAGCTTCTTCCCATTTTTCATCTGGGCAAATGGAGGGACAGAAAGCTGGAAAAACTCCTACTAGCCCTAAAGTTATCTATATGGGCTGGTCTCAAAGCTGTTAATTTCCCTTTTAAGTTGTTTATTTGCCTTTTTGGTGGGAAAAGGGGCACCACAAACTTGTGCATTCACATTTAGCATCTTAGGGGGCAGGAAACCTCTTTATGGAGGTAAAGGTGGTTTAGTGTCAGTCCTTTAATCTCTTCTTTCCAGCCCGTGGTAATTGATGGAGAAATCTGCCTGTTGTTGTGGATGGGGAGAAGTAGAAAAGGTTCTATGGATGTGTACATAGAGGGTTGTGTATGTGCATAAAAAATAAAAAAATTATGAAAATACGTAAAATATATAAATATAGAGATGTATAAAACTCAAAATATAACCTAAAAATGACTCTAAATAGAAGTGGAAACATGAGTGCTTGCAAACACTTGCAGAATGTGTTTCCCAAAGGTGTGTAGTGCTGCTGCAAATAAGAAAACCCTTTGCCAAGTAGGAAAAACAGCCCTTACCTGTTGACTAATGGGAAAATACATTGTCCAGGGAACTTGCTGAGCACTCCAGTGCTGGCTTTACTTCGTGTCCAGGGTGTAGAGGGCCAGGACTCTGGGCAGGGATCCAGGAGGGCCAGAGCTCAAGAACTGAGCTCAGGCTTTAAGCAAACTCAAGATCTCAGTGTGTGGATTCAGGTCACACTGGGACTGTGAGATAGAGCTGAACTAGACATGTGGACACAGCCAAATTCACCCATGGAAGGGAGCAGAAACAAATATTCCTGCTTGCTTTAATGATTTAAATAATCCCACGTATTAGGGACGGGCTGCTTTTGCAGGGTTTAGACTGAAAAAAGTGATCAGAGAAGCTAAGAAATTTCTAAGCAACTCTTCAGAGTAATATTTCATGAGATCTTGAAATATTTCCTCTTGTGAATAATATTTATGTACTTTAAAAAAGTAATTCAGCTGTGTATTGTCCTCACAGGAGAGAGTTTCTAATATTTAAGCATTATTGTATTACATGTCTTAAATTTGGGGTTCCTGGGCTTTGAGCATTTGCGTTTGATGCTTGAACTCTTATGTGTTTCATTTAGGATTTCAGGTTTAGCTGCACTTAAATAACCAGAGAGAGCATTTAATGAATCCACATTTGCCAGTGTTTAGGGAAGTTGAACATAACTGTGATTCTATGAAATTCTTGTATTCTACTTTTTTTCTTCCTTATAATAATAAATGCACAGGCCTAAATGTGCTGAGTGTCACTGTTGTTTAGCAAGAATAATGTGGCTAAAAGCTAAAGAACCTGCAGTTTGCTTTCTCCTCCCTTAAGCAGATGAGCTCCCTGTCATACACTACTAAAATATTCTCATAAAGCCCCAAATGAAAAGAATTTTTGGGTTGCAACCCTCAAGACTTTGAGATTTTTAAATCCTGACACTTCAGGATTAAAAAAAAACCCACCCACGTATCTATCAGGGAACGGTGAATACATATTTGTGTAGTTTGCCTTATTTGCATTTGTTGGTAATTAATTAAAAAACATGAGTTTAATTAAACTTGGAGTTAGGGGATTCATTAAAATAAAAACAAAAAGCATTTCAGTTAAAAATGTAAAATAACGTGTTTGCCTGAGTTTGCTGGTGCAGCTTAAGGATTTGCAGTAGGAGAACTTTAGGGACTATCACACTGCACACAGTCAGAGAAGAGTTACTGAACAAAGAGTCTTTGTCAGCAGATAAATTTCACCTTGTAGTTGCCCAAATTGGAATAACAATGTTTGCCCTCAGTTTCTTTCTGGGCTGAGTCTGTGGCTATGAAAAAATGACAGCCATAGAAGCCCAAAGGAAAGGGTTGCAGCATAACTGGAAGAGAGGTTATTAAAATAAAAGCTAGAAGGGAAAAAAAATTTAAAAGCCTAAAGAGAAGAGGTATAACTCATCAAAACCTCAAGACTAAATTACATCTACCTGTTCATACTAACATGAAAAGTTATTTCTCTTTTCAGTCTCATAGTCACAACTCACTGTCTTTAGATTTTTTTTCCCTTTGAGAATCATGGAAGGGGCTTGATTTCTAAGAAAAGACATGTTAGAATGTTGAAAGCAAGAACAGAAAAAAAATCATCTCAATAGAGAATTAAATGTTTATTAAGTAGTTTTCTCTGCTGCCTTTGATTTTGCCCCTCTTGCAGGACCAGGCTCATCCCTCCAGCAGAAATGTATGAACAGCAGAAATCTTGAAGATTTTGTAGTCTGTGTCATGAAAATTGTCACCTGGAACAGAATTGAAACCTTTTGCCCTCTCACACTGAAGGGGTTTAGTGAAGATCTCCTGAAGCAGTCACCCAGGTGGCATTTTTGCCTACAAGGATCTGCACATGCTGATGGTTCCAGAGGCTTGGGACAGACAGATGTCAGTGTCACTGCCACCTCTGTTCTCCTGGGGTGAGGGAGCTGGTGAAAAATCGCTGACTTTCATCAAACTGCCTCAAAAATCAAGAATTTCTACTTTATTCTTCCCCTGAAGTATTTAATTTGGGGAGGAAACAACTACAATAACGGAATAAAATACTCCCTAAAAAAAAATTCCAAGTTGCATTCATTAGACTAATTTTCCCGTTAAATTAATTTAAAACACCTCAGCAACAAATATGAAATGCCTACAAAAACAAAAACAAAAACAAAAACAAATCTCAATTAATTTGCCTGGATGTGCATCATGACAGTGGCTTGGCACTGCCTGGCAGGATGTTGTAGGACAACTTTGGTGTGCAAAGGAGCAGGTTTAAAAGAGAAAAAAAAAAACAACCCACAACAGAGAAATATTTGGTGTCTCTTCGAGATAAGAAACCATCTGTGGGTGCCCATTTCCTGCAGGGCTGGGCAGGAGGATCCCAATTTAACAAAACACCTGCACCCACTGGGGAAGGTGGCCCTGGCAGGCAGCAGATGCTCCACAGCTGAAGCCTTTCAAAGGAGACACCTTTAGAGCTCCTGCCCTGATGGGATAACTGAATCATCCATAAATAGTCTCTAAAGGCAGCATTGTCTGCCTAAAAAAAAAAAAAAAAAAAAAGAAAGAAAAAAATAATGGAAAGCAAAACGAAGCAGGGGTTTTGTGTGTGGGTAAAGTAAATACGGTTGGAAATACATGACTTGTTAAAAGCTTTTTGAGGACCCCACACTCACGAAATCTTTTAGGTCATGTGTTTGCTTTCTGAAACATTTGGTAAGTAATAAGTGCCAAGGGACTATATGCACTCCATCTGGAATTAGCAGATTCCTCTTTGTTCAATTGTTCCTAAATTTGGAACCAGCCAACTTGTTTAAAAGTATTTTGATTTGCTTTTAAATAAATATGGGAGATAAACATAGCCCAGGACCAGGAAAGGTACGTTATTAGTCCTCTCCCTCTCTCCACACAACTCTTAAAGGGCCAATTCTGCTGTTTGCTGTTGATTTGTGGTAACAATTTGTTTGGAGTGGTCCATCATTTTTCTTCCATTTTTATAAATAGTTTCAAAGAAATCAGAGCTGGAAAAAGAACTATTAGATCACTGAATCCACTCTGCTGCCAGCACAGTCCTGTTCCTCACAGATTATTTTTTCCATTTCTTTCTCCAGGTGAAACTTGGAATTAAGTTTAGAGCCTGTAGGTCTAAGGAGAGGTACAAGAGTAAGTGGAGATTTCACTCTTTTCTCCTTTCCTAACAAGAAAAATACCTCATTTTCATCTCCACCATCCCCACACAAGGAAATGGCATGTCAAAAGATCAAGTAGATGCCTGCTCCTTGCAGGTGTTGCAGATTACTACTTCATCTGTAAAACTTTAATTTTTGCTTGGGGAAAGCAGAAAAGGAAGAGAAAAGCAGCACTTCTGTTATCTTCCCTTATGTCCTGTAACATCTAAGAGTCTGAGACCAGAACACCTGCTTGTCCTGTAGGCGTATGAAAAGAAACTGCATTTCCTTTAGAGCCTTTAAAACATTTTTAGACAGAAGCCTTTACAAAAATCTTTGAGAAAACAGTTTAAAGAATTGAAAAAGCAAACTGGAATAACCAAAATTCCACCGAATTCACGACAGAGAATTCAGCTGGAGGAAAAATTTCCCCCCGAAAATGTTTTCAATGAGAAGCTTGTAAAGAAGGGCTCAGGAAGGTTGTTGCATTTGGCTTGTGAATAATTATGGAGAGGTGCAGATCTGTAGGTTTGGGATCCCAGCCTAAGATGTTCAGCCTGTAAGTGTTGGTCTGCATCCATGGGTTGGAATGGAGCAGTGCCTCCTTACTCCAGCCAGGGATGGATGATCCCTCTCTCCACCGGCTCTGGAGGAGGCTTAGGGAGACTCTCCTTCCTAAGCCTTCCTGGCCTTCCTGAGCTGTGTCTTACCAAGCATTACAGAGCAGGATCAAGGTCTTTATCAGGTTCACAGCTGCTCAGAATTTCTTTTCATCCAAAGTTTATTCAGAGTATAAGCAAACATTTTATTTCTGCTTCAAGCTTTCCTGGGACTGCAAGCAGCGCGGCACAAGATGCGTATTTCCCTGTCTCTACAAGGCCTTTTTATTTGGTCTAGATACACATCTGTAAGTATTTTACCCTCTCATATATTCATATATACTGTAAGTCAAAGGAGCTTAAGTTTTCACTGCTTGCATTGCCTTGCAATCACTGTTTCATGGGGTGCTTCCGATGTGCGGCATCTCAGCAGCCTCAGGCCTTCTCCAAGTCACTGTTCTGACCTTCCCAGCAAGCAGGAACTGAAACTGTAGTGAAAGATTAGTGTGGGATACTCAAAACCTAACCATAATCTCTTCTACCTCCTTTCCTATTCCAGTCAGTCCTTGTTTTGAGGATCAAATCTGTATTTCCTGCGGGCTTGAGGAAATTCTGTCAGCATGATGAGGTATCAGCATCACTCAGCAGGACCTGTTGAGGAGCCAGTGTTTGGGCTTGGCCCATCACAGTACTGGTTTATCCTTTTCAAATCTAATTTTTTGAGTATGAGCTTAGGAGATATGCCAAAACTTTGTGGAGACTCTGTTGTATGCACACACTTCAGGCTAGGACACTTCAGCACTGTTAGGGTAATGGTTGGACTTGATGAACTCAGAGGTTACTTCTAACTTTAATGATTTTGTGATTCCAGAACTCTAATTTTAAAGAGAATGAGCTCTCAGCTCTAAGGAATGTAGTGCCACAGGCTGCTGGCTGCAGTTAATGTATTTAATTATATATATATATATATATATTATATTATATATACATATGTTTATGTTAGGAAATATTTAGTTGAATCTGATGATTTGAAAAGGGAAAGATTTAAAAACGGTGCCTGAAGGGGCTCCAGAAGAGCTGGAGAGGGACTTGGGATAAGGGATGGAGGGACAGGACACAGGGAATGGCTCCCACTGCCACAGGGCAGGGATGGATGGGAGATTGGGAAGAATCCTTCCCTGTGAGGCTGGGGAAGCCCTGAGAAGCTGTGGCTGCCCCTGGATCCCTGGAAGTGTCCAAGGCCAGGTTGGACAGGACTTGGAGAACCCTGGGACAGTGGAAATTGTCCCTGCCCAAGGCAGGGGGTGAACTTGATGAACTTCAAAGTTCCAACCAACCCAAGTCATTCTGTGATTCCATGAAAATACAGCAACTCATTTCCTTCAGCACCTGCAATGTGAGTAAATACACCTGCTAAGAAAAACTGGTGGTAATTGTAATAATTTTCTGATAACGTGTCCTGCACAAGGATTTTCTAGGGCAAGAAAGGAAGAAATATTCATTCTTGCTCTATAGAACTGAATTAAAACCTTGTCATTGCCACCTGAGAGAAGACAGAACCCCAGTTGCTCTGTAAGTGAGAGACCAGTGGTTTCTTTTTGTTTCTGGTTATTATTTATAAATTCTGAGCAAGCAACTTTGTTATGAGACTCAGCTCATTTGCAGCTTGTGAATTTTTTTGACAATGCATATGTTCATGCTTCACATTTTGTCATCTCCTTTTAGGAGACTACACAAATTTCCATCATTTCACTCGGAAAAATTTCTGATAGTTGGGCAAAACTTAGAAAAAGACAAGGAAACTCAGAGAACAAACAGAAATATTGGATGGTAGGTGAGATGAATCTAAATTTTACAATGAAGGAAGAGGTGACCAAAGTTTCACTCTCACAAACTGTGGTTTCTTTTAAGGGGTTGAAGGCAAGTGGTTGTGGCAGGTCAGGTTATCACATTGTGCTATAGTTAGAACTCTGGGCTGGTTCCGTGCTCTTGTTTGTTGAAATGACTAAGTTGTCATTTTTAATTAGCTTTATGCTCCTCTCAAAGGCTAATTACTTTACTTTTTATCAAGAACACTTGATTGGTAATGACAAGGGTGCCATGGTTACGTATTTTTAGAGAATTCCCCAACCTGCACCATTATGTGATTTCCTGTTCCCCCTGGATTCTCTGTGCAGTAAAGCCTTCAATAAAAATAATGGTTAAGAAAAATAGAAGTTTACTGGAGATATTGGTGGAAAAAAGTATATTTTGATTTCTTTTCGGCAGGAAGGACACTGTTAATGTGTTTACTCAGTGTAAAAGCCATCATGCTTAGTTTAGCTCCCTGTCAGTGACACTCATGTTGCTCTATTACCTTCACTGAAGTCACCTCAGAAAAACTGAATTTGAGACCTTCCTCTTTTCCCCCCCTCTCATTTGTCTATAGCTGTACTTCTGCCCTGGTCATCATGGAAATTTGGACCGAGTGCACTGCACCCTTATTTCCAAGTGTGGATATTGCACAGCCAAACACTGAGTTTCAGAGAGGATTCACCACCTTTTTTACCAACACCGGGTTGGAGAGCCCTTGAGACAAACATGAGAGGTGTAGTCACAGGTGAAATCTCTCTTTTCCTTATCGACCTGTAGATTGCTCTGATCTGTTCTCATTTCAAACAACAGCAGCCCAAAAAGTGTTGTTTCTGTGAAGGCTCCCTTAATGGGGGGAGACAGTAATGGGAGACATAAATATGACATTTTTTAGAAATATAATTATACCCAGAGAATGGCTGCTTTTCTTCTCTTGATAAATACACATCAAATGTTTGGTAAACCAAATTAAAGTAGTGTCATTGCTTCTTACTGATGTCAGCACCAAGGAGCAAGGAGAGAGAAGCAGGTAAGGTAGGCTGGCAACCTCTCTGGGAATCAAGTATTTGGTTCCCTGCTTCCTCTGCTGCCAGAAAAAGAGACAGGACTGGATCCTAAAGGTATCAAATGCCTAAATCCTATGGAATTCAAAGTAAGTGAGTGGCTAAATGTTGTGGGGATGTGGGTTTTATCTCTGTATGCCTCATCTGTCCTATAAGTATAGTGATTCTTTCCTGTTCACAGTAAAGAAAAATGATACATGGGTATGGAAAACAAGGTGTCTATTGCTATCTTTGAATATATATATATATATATATATATAAGCAAGACGTATTTATTTACTTTTTTACTTTTACTATTTTACATTTTTTTCTGAGTGGTGATTATGTTTTAGTTTTCAATTTCAGAGAGGAGAGCTTGTTGATGAACACATTGCTGTATTCCCCAGCTGTAATCAGGATGCAGTTTCCTCTCCAGAGGCTCACCAACAGCAAGGATCAACAAGAAGGTAAGGTAAAGGTTCAACTTTTAGAAGTCAGACTAATAATATTCTCTCCTCAATGCAAAGCTGAGCCTATTTCACTTTCAGGCCAACTTTCAGCCTCTCTCATTTCTATGTGGTGCCTTGCTTCCAGTATAAATAAATGATCCCACATTCCGTCATGATAACATATGCTCATGCAGAGCTCAAAATTAGAAGGAATATGAAGTGTTCTATTAATTGCATGAATGTTGATTGTTAAAATCATGTGCTAATTGGTAATATCTGTGTGCAGTAGGTTCCTGCAATATGTGTTAGATTACATTAACTGTGCTCGTGACTCAGATATCAGCATTATGCCTTTCGTGGAAGGAGCTTTTTTAGACTTTGTGTAATTAGGTTCTATAGATTATCAGTGTAGAAAAATTAGTAAAAGGGCATGTGAAGTTAGAGGCATGAGGAACACAGAGCTTGAAAGATGCATCTGCTCCTCTTTCTCATGGTGTGCTTTTCCTCACATCCTCTCCAAAGTAATTCTCACCGTGTTTGTCTTGAGGTAATTCCCAGGAAATCCAGCACCTCACTGCCATGGTGATCACATCTGGAAGTTGCCATTTTTTTCAGCGGGTTTTCTCCCTTTTCAGTCTTTTCCTTTGCCTTCTCCAGGTTTTGATCCAAGAAGCATTCAGGTACACTACAGATAAATGTGATTATCACTGTACTCACCTATCAGAGAGCACAGTTAGCAACACGACTCTCCTGTACCAGATGTGCTTCCTCTCCATTCCCAATCCCTGGGGGAAAACTCATATGGATCTGTTTTGTCCGCTGATGTTTTAATTTTATTGAGTGCCATGAGTATTTATTAAAATAGGCAAGGTAGAAGAAACTGGGGCTCGGAGCTAAATGTGGTGAGATGTGTGTGTTTTTGGGAAATCTGCTGGTTATTTCCACTCTGTGTGTGACACTCAGGAGGGCTGGGCTCCAAACTCACCCAGATCTGGGACTTTTCATCAGGAATACAGTGACAGGACAAGGAGCGCTGGGTTCAAAATGAAAGAGGAGGAATTTAGGTTGGATATATGGAAAAAACACTTCCCTGTGAGGGTGGGCAGGCCCTGGCACAGGTGTCCAGAGGAGCTGTGGCTGCCCCTGAATCTCTGGATGTGTCCAAGGCCAGGTTGGATGGAGCTTGGAGCAAACTGGTCCACTGGAAGGTGTCCTTGCCCAAGGCAGGGTGTGGAACTTGATGATTTTTGAGGTCCATTCCAACCCAGACCATGCAAGTTTCCATATTTTCAGAAAGGAAGATTGAAAATTTAAAAAAAAAAAAAAACTTTTAAAATTTATTTAGAGAAACACCAGGCAGATTTTTCTGTTGTTACGAAAAAGAAAAAATTAAACACTTTAAATATTTCATGGGTTGCGTTGAGAAACATTCAGAATTGAATTCCTAACTAGCATAATTTTAATTTTAATTCATTTTACAGTGGACCAGCTTGGTTATGATGCAATGAATTAAAACAGGTTGTCTGAGAGGAAAAATGGATGCAGTTTTGGTAAAGAGAGCATTTACAGAAGTGTTAGAAATCTTGAGTCTTATCAGGGCTATTGCTCTAATATCTCTTGATTTACTGATCTTGAAACAGGCAAAACCTCATGGGTTCATGAGCTTAATGTTGAGGCACACTTCATCAGTTGTCCTGAGAAGTGCAAAGATTTAAGAGGAAATCAGTTTTAGCCCCCATCCAAAATGTTGACACTGAATCAAACAGAGCATGAACTATATACACAGTTTTAATTAAAAGAAAAACTGACAAATTACCAACATTCTAGTGTTCAGAAGATGGTTATCTGTTACAGAAATATGTTTTCTAATGCACATGCTCTCATACATGAAATAGTTTCTAGATTTATTTTATTATAATTGTAAACTATGGCATGAACACTTAATCTTACCTACTTAAAAAATGTAAAATGTTTTCCAATTTCTTAGCAAGTCTCCCTCCTCCCCCCCCACCTCTGATTCCCAGAGTGATGCATGGAAAAGGATGAACAAATTTAGTAGACAAGATGACCACTAGAAATATGTTGAAAAACTAAAAAATAAAAAGAAAAATTCACCAGAAGGAAGTTGCTTACTTATTTTTTAAGATAAAAAAAGTTAGTCTAAAATGACTACCAGCCTTCCAAAGATTAATTGTCAAATTAAGTAGAGAGACATTCAGTGGTCACTGGCTACCTGGGGGAATGAACTGGTAAATTGCTTAGCTCAGTGCACATTATTTACAAACAGATCAGCTCCTCTGCCTCTGTGGAAACTCTGCATATTCCAGGGAAGGTGAAGGAGGTCCCATGAGGACCCAGCCACTGGTGGGAGCATCTGGAGTAAATAGTGTGTGTTTCCAAGGAGGTGAAAGTAAACTGGGGAACAGGGCAAGTTGTTACTCCATGGGGAATAATAAAAATCACTTTTCTCTCATTTCCTTTGGACTGTTAAAAAATTAGCTAAATATTTGGAGAGCCGCTTTTCACATGGGCATGGACTGATAGGACAAATGGGAATGGTTTTAAACTGACAGAGGGCAGGGTTAGATTAGATGTTAGAAAGGAATTGTTGGGTGCAGAGGCCCTGGCACAGGGTGCCCAGAGCAGCTGTGGCTGCCCCTGGATCCCTGGAAGTGCCCAAGGCCAGGTTGGACAGGGCTTGGAGCAGCCTGGTCTAGTGAAGGTGTCTCTGCCCATGGCAAAGGTGGGAACAGATGAGCTTTAAGGTCCCTTCCAACTCAAATCATTCTAAGATTTGAAGATCTTTTTATTTCTGAAAATCCAGTGCAGATGGGGCAGTGCCACTCATACAAAATGGCCACAAACTCTGTGCATCCATCCAGTAAGACAGAAGTGACTCTTTCATGACATCCCCAACCTCCGCAATAATATCAGCCCACGGAGGCAAGGGCAGAGGAGAAGTGCTGAGAACCCTCTGCCAGGCTGGATCCTGCCACTCTGAGCTCTGCTTTGTGCCCAGCCAGGAGAGCTCTGGAGCACCCACAACTGAGGGACAGCACTGATTTTAATGAAGCCACGGGGAATCCAGCACAATGCTGCTCCTTCCCCATTATTCTTCGTTCCATTGTTCAATCTAGCAGGGCTGGCAAGGGGATGTCACTGCATAGCTTCTTGTCCTCCAGAGCCACTCTGGAGCATGGCTGAGGTCCTCAGGGGGCTGTGGTGGCCCAGGCAGTCTGATATCTGTGGTGAGGAGGGCAGGCTGACTCTGAGAGCAGGAGCCAGGGGCTGCTGCTGCCAGTGGGCTCGTGGATGCTCCAAGGGTGCTGGTGCTGGGAGAGGAGTGATGTCTCACAGCTGGAACTTCTTCCCAGTGCTGCTCTCACCAGTTTGCAGAGCTCCATCCTCCACAGGTGTGCCGGCAACACTCTGGGCAGCCAGTGCAGCCTCCCCAGAGCCTGTAGGGCCAGAACTGGTCCCAGGGGTCACTCCTGGATTTTGGTGTTCTTGGGCTCAGTGTGCAGCCCATAACACGAGCATCAGGGTGGGCTGGAGGCTGCTCCTGCTTGACCATGCAGTGCATTTTTCTGGTCATTTTTAAAAGATTTTTTGTGATCTATCAGGCCACTGGAGGGGCAGAAATTATTTCTGTCCTCCCTTTAAGAGCTATGTATCCCTGCTGTTAATCTACTCCATAAAAAAACCTTAAATATATACTGTGAAAAATGTTATGCCTACTTAAGCAAGATAGTTGCCTGTAATAGTGCACCATAAAGCAATCTGAAATGTTTATTGTCTGTTCCTCAACTGCGGTTTTATTTCTTTTTAGCAGTTTTTGTATCTACAGGATTTTCTTCACTATGAAAGATTTAAAAGAAGTTTTTCCTTTTCCCTGCAAGCAGAGTCATTATTTGGCCAAGCGATCCTCCTGTCAGTGCAGATACAGAATTTTTTTTACAAAACTTCCAGTTTCCTAAACTTTTTCCAGTAAAAAAAAACATTGTTTAAATCAATAGCAAGCCTTGATATGATAGGCTTTAGAGGGCAGCCTGGCTTCCAAAGGAGCAGATAATGTTAAACAAGATGTCTTTTGTAAAGGCTTAAATAGGAAATCAGGAAAAGAAAAGAGAAAAAAAAAAAAAAAAAAAGGAAGAAAAAAAAGCCAAGGTTAGGGGGTGGTAAAGATGTTGCTGCTGGATCTAACTCCAGAGACACAATGTGTATTTCATTGCCACGAATAAACTGTATCCAGGGAACGAGCAAATGAAAAAGTGAGGACAGGAGATATCTTATTTTTGTTGTTTGTTTCCAAAGAGTCCACCCCCACATAGGTCACTTGGAATTCATTTGTCTACATCCTGGACTGCACGTAGGGGAAAAAAAAAAATGCCTGGGATCTGAGAAAGAGGAATGCGATAGGGCATGGGAATCACAGCGTCACGGTGGTCACCAGAGCATAGCTTGGCTCCTCTTAAAACAAGCAAGCACCGTTGGACCTCTGTAAGAGCAGCAAAGCAGCCCTGCTATCAGGCTACCTATCAGAGCCTGAATGCTTGAGAAAAAGTGTGTGGGATTTCACCCGGAGCCTGGGGCGTTGCAGGGCTCTTGGAGCTGCTGCTTTCCTCTTGACATCCAGCACGACTCGGTGACCTCGGCAACAATCCAGTGTACTGTTACAGTTCATTTCAATAATTAAACAGTTCAGGGATGGCAGGGCTTTCTTGTTGTCGATAGAAAATCAGGGCTGCAGTTTGCTTTTTTTTTTTATTTTTTCCCTTCTCTTTCTCCCTTCCCCTTTCCCTCTGCCGAAATCCGAAGTGTTTGTTTTTAATTATATTAGCTAGAGACAATTAATTTCACAATCCGAACAAAAAAAAAAACCCCACGTTTTGCGAGAAGGACTGGCAACTGGTAAATGCAATTATTATTGTAGCACATTTTCAAAGGAAGAGATCCCAGCTCCAACAAAGTCATATGTATAAAATTTCAGTCATAGAATATAGTCTCAAACAGCAGATTTACTCTGCAAGAGATGGGAGCTGCTCTCCCATCTGGAGCTATGTTCTGTTCATGCCACGTAGACCCATTTGATACCAGCTCTGAAAAAAACCACCAGCCAGCAAAGCAGACCCCTGTCCATCAGCTCCTCCAAGGAGCTGCCTGATGTGCTCCTTTAAGCTTGCCTGACGTAGAGATGATTAATACCAGCCCCTTTTTAAGCACAGCCTCTCAACAACAACCTAAAAAACCCCTCTCTCTGTGCAAACGGCAGCATTTACATTTCTGCTGCCGGAGCAAAAAAATGAAAATAATTCAACTTTATGCCTTGCAAAAAATTTCCTACAATTAAAAACCAATTTTTTTGAGGCGCTGGCTGTGCCCCTTTCATTGCCCATCTGGCTGCCTCCCAGCTGCTCCCTGGCTGGCTCCGTGCTCTGCCACCAGCGTGGCGGGAGCTGCCATCGCCAGCCCCTGTTCCCAGCGTTGGTCCTGCAGGATGGTGGGGCCACAGTCTGGCCTCACTTACACTGATTTACTTTTATGGGATTCAGTCAAAATGCTACGGATTTATGCCGCCGAGGCAAGCAGCAAAATTTAACTCCTCGGGTCGGGAGTGCTGGTGGGGATTCAGGTCCTTAGGGAATGTTTTGTGCTGGCCCTGGTGACAGCCGTGCCAGCCTCTGCTGTCACACTCCCATTCCTGATTTACATGCCTCACAGAGCTTTTACCTTTCCCCATTTCCTACCAGTGTCATTGACATAAGAATATTAAAGCAAAATATACTGAGGCGTCGCTCCTTTGGAAGCAATGTCTGACATCCTTATTCCCACTGAGCAGTGTTTCATTTCCCAAATAGCTGAATCCTTCCAGTGGGGTGGCTGCAGAGGGAAGACCAGATCCACAGAAAGGTTTTGACATAATCTATGTTTAGATTGTAGGCCTGGTGGATTATTTTAGCTTGAGTCAGGAGTTGGTCTTTGCAGCCAGCATGGAGAAAGTCGGGCATTGTGGATGGGGGAAGAACAGCTCTGGGAATATAACAAGGAAAATATTTTTGTTCAACAGTTGAAGCATCCCAAATGAGGAAGGGTCTCCTTTTCCTGGTGCTCTCCTCAGGAACTGCCCTGGCTCCAAGCAGCACATTCACTGTGTAAGTACCATCCCAGCCACAAACACCCAGCTCCATAGGGGCCCTATGGAGCCCTCGTTTTAAACCAGTAAAAGGGAAACCTTTTACCCCTCCCCTACTGAAGGGAACCTTAAATTTCATCTTGTCCCATCCTGCCTGCCATGGCTGGGACACCTTCCACAAAACCAGGTTGCTCCAAGCCCTGTCCAGCCTGGCCTTAACTTGTTGAGGTGTTGGTGGACAGCACCTCTTGTGGGATATGGGTGCTGGCAACCTTTATTTCCACCCCCTTTTTGAGGCTGTCAAAACATTTTACATTAAAATAATCAGCAAAAAGCAGTCTATGGGTTCCAAGGACCAAGTAGCAGCTGTCAGAGGATTGTTTTCTGCATTAAAGGTCTAAAGCAGGAGTTAAACACAGATCTGGCTTTAGGGCTGCAGGTGAGGCTCTCAGCTTGGCCTTTGCAGTTCACACCTCCAAGCGTGACAAACCTCTCACCTCTTAATTTTTGGACTTGATGATCTTAGAGGTCTTTTCCAACCTTAATGATTCAGTGACCCACCAATCCTCCAGGAACCAGGAGGTAAAAAATAATTCCCTGTGCACGTGAATCTGCAAAGCAGAGAGGCAGCTGCTAAAGGCGCAGCCACTTGTGGTGGGGCTGCTCTTGATTTCCAGGAGAGCTCCCCAGAACCTTGCAGAGCCACGCTGATCTATGCCAGCATCAGAGGGACCAGCCTTGCCCTTTGCCTGTGTTTCTAGCCCTTCTGCTTGCTCTTTTTTTTGGCGGGAGGAGAAAACCTTGCAAGGCTGAAATGAAATATTAAGCCTCATTCTTTCCAGGTAAGCGCATGCCAAATCTCGCAACGATGTTGGCAGGCTCCCAAAGTTGCAAAATAATGAAGAAAACATTGAGTTTGGGACTCTGTGCCCAATTTAGCAGCATTCCTTGTAAGTGCAATTAAAGCTGCCACTGATTTGACCTCAGGAAACACAGCAAATATACACTGGAGTGCTAAAAAATCACCTTGAAAGGGGATTGAAGTATGCCCACAATCTTGCTCTTAAAAAAGAATAAACAAATTAATGATTTAAAGGCCATTGGAGTTCTCATCTGCACATCCATGGTAGGTCAGGCCCAGCAGGAGCTGAGGTGCCTGGATTAAAAGCAGCTTTGAGCATCTCCTTGGGGTAAGGCTGAGCTGACTTGGTCTGTGGATGTGTTATTTAACGCCTGTTGATGCAGATTCTGCCCACATCTGGACCACCTGGGAGGGCACCTTCCCACAAGGCAGATCCAAATCTTGAGTGCAGGATGGGACAAGAAAACAGTCCACAAAGATATTTTAAGGACATTTGTGTCTTGCTGCCACCTGCCATTACCATTATTATAAATGCTGTTGTTGCAGGGAGAGGCCTCTCAGTGTGAAATAATTTTTTGTCATCCTTTGGTCTCCACTATCCTATTTTTTGCAGAAGTTAATGGCAGATGCAACTTTCCTGGCTCCAGAGGTAGTGAAAATAAAGCATAACGCATTACAATATGCTATGAAATATGGAATTCCCAGAATTTAAGCCTATTCTCGCTATAATAGGCTGAAAACAAAGGTTTTGAGCTCTTATCCTCAAGGATATTGCACAGTAAGGTAAAAATGTCTCAGAGGAAAAGCCAAGATCCTTGGAGTCACTGTGGTGGCCTCACAGAGACCTGTAGAAGACTGATTTCAATGATTTATTGTTCAAATTAATTTCCACCTGTAAGGAAAAGGAAGAAGCTTTGCTTTTTCCCCATTTAATTTTTTTTAAAACTTTTTTAGATAACACCAGAAACACAGAAGCCCCTGGTGGTACCAGCAGCAACGTTGCTGCAGACTGTCCACACTTTTTTCCTGACACAGCTCTCTAACTCAGTTCAGAAGAATGACATGAGCTGCCTGAACATCTGTTAAAAACTGCCGCTGAGAAAAAAAAAGAAATATTCTCCCTGGGACACACCATGGAGCAGGAGAACTTGAACCTCCTGCCATTGGTTTCAGTGGCAGGGGCTCAGACCCACTGACCTCTGGTTGTCCCCTCAAAATAGACTGGGAAACCAGAATTTTATAGTTAGGTGGTTATTTCTTCTGGAGCCAGGAACTGCAATCCTAATGACATGATTACAGCACTGAAAAGTGATCTAAAGCAATAAAACAGAGGATATTTACCCTGAGGACAGTTGTGTTTTGTTATATATTTAAGAGAAATAACATGCTTGGCTAAGACACTTTTAACATGTGGGGTTTTTTTTTTGATTGGGGATTTTTTTTCCTTAATATATAAAGGTTTCCAAGCAGAGTGACTCATGAGAGCAGCACTCCAATTCCTGTTTTGTGAGCTGACTCTGTAGATGGGAACAGAGCTGCTGGGAACACAGGACCTGCTGCAAAAATATTCCTACTTATTAACCAGCAACTTTAACTTTGTAGTACTTCAGATTTATTCATATTTTCAGGTTTTTTTTCTATGTTTCCACTAGTGATAAATTTTTTTGACAGTGGGCAGGAATTTATTGTTGTTTGCTGATGGCTGGGTGAAGTGTTCAGCAGGGGTAAGGCTGAGACATGGAAATAAGACTGGGCAAGGAGTTCTGACCTACAGGTGCCTCTGTTTGCTGCTGCACTCCATGTGATCACTTTTGAAAGCCTGGAAAGTTCTATCATGGGATAAGTGAGGTTTTCCTGACTCCATTCCTGCAGTGAGGAGGCACCACAACCTCAGTTCTCTGCTGATTGAAGACTTTCTCCTACTTTGCATTGCAAATATATGTATGACTAATTCAAACCCACTGGCTTTTTCCTACTTTTTTTCCTCTCCAGTTTTCCCTTTCACTGAAATAATCTTTGCTTCTCCCAGGCCTTGAGACCAATAAGTTCACTCACAGTGAACAGGTTTCCTTGGAGCTTCAACTAAACTGAAGCTGTTCTGTTGGGTGGAATGAAACTTAAAACATTTATGATAAATCACAATTCATAAAGTTTTTCCTAATTTCCGTGTATTTCTGGTTTCTCCACTTCTGTCTAGACTTAGTAGATGTATTTGAATTCTGTATTTAACACCTGGCTAAATCCTACTAAAATCCTTCAAAAAGTTTCACCCCAGTTTATTTAACAAAATAAAAGCCAAGCACAACTAGAAATCATTAGAAAAACATAAAAAGCTCTGATTTATGCTGGATATCAGAGGAAATCATCTTATCCCCTCTGATATGCAATCTATGAATGCAGAAAATTTTGGCTGACTCATGAGAGTCCCAGAATGGCAGTAGATGTTGACAGATATATTAAGAAGAGCTAAGCAATTTTTTTGTACCAACGCAGAGGCAGAGGAGATGTGTTCATTAATTGTTGGTGAAATTACTGAAAGTGCTGCAATAAAGTTTGGTAAACTTTTTACCTTCCCTAATCACGGGCTTACCTGGGTCACAAGCATTAGTCATGGATATTCATTGCAAACTGCAAGCTCATAAAAGACAGCATATGGCAGCCCCAAATTTCTTGCTATATAAAGTTAAATTCACAGTAATAACATCTGTGCAGAATTTAGAGCCCCACCAATTAAAGTGAGGTCAACGTGCCGAGGCAGAGATTGATGGCATTCTGCAAATCTTAAACGACAAGTTAAATAGGTATAAAATAAACAAACAACTTTATTTCTTATTAAAGAGCAGACAAGCGGGGTGAGAATGCTGAGTGCTCAGTAATGAGGGCCAAGAGGATCAGAGCAATGGTGTGGGCTGGAACTCAACAATGAGGGGTGCACATGGAACAGGCTCGATGCCTTTTTCTTGCTGGTATAACACAAATAACAAATAAAAACTGCTGGGCAGGACTCTGAAACCTCAACCTGTGAAACTCAGGCTAAAAAGTATTGAAGGAAGAAGGGGAAGACACACGAGGAGTGGCTGAGGTCACTTGGTCTGTTCAGCTGGAGGAGACTCATCCTGGTCTACAACTTCAGGAGGGGCAGGTAACAGCTCAGTTCTGGGTATAGGAGGAGCACCTCCATCATAACTTAGGTGCTGGATTGTTTGTTTTTTCTTAAATGGGTGATCTAACTTTTCTAAAGTGGTTTGTGCCCTAATTTTTCAGTGAGTTTCAATTTTTCAATTTTTGCAGGAAGAAAGAGTTAAATTGCAAGTGGTGACTAAAATCGCTGTAATTGGGCTGACCCCACCGCGGAGCTCTTTCCTTTGTCTGTTGTGTTGCACTTGAAATTTAGGAAGTCCTTGTCAATAAAAACAAAAGTAATGGAGAAATCTTCCTGTTTCAAAGGCAGATTTTATCCAAATCTGCCATAAAACTTAAAGGTTTTAAACAGAGATGAATTGAAAAAGATAAAATTAAGCCTTGACCTGAAGCTTGGGTAGGTTCTGTCCTTTTAGTGCAGTGTGACCTTCAGGTCATTATCCAGAGAGATTCACCTCAGACTTTCCCAATTCACAGCCAGGATTTCTGCTCATGGTTTTCCACAATGCTGCGCATGAACGTCTGAAGCAACATTTCCAACTCTACAGCAGGGTAGGGGGAATGGGGAGGAAGGGGAATGTATGCTTTGCTCAGCTGTGAAGCCGGAGACAAGGAAACTTGTGCTTGTTTGGGTTTTTTTCCCATGCAGTGAGAAAAACATGCAAATGAGGTGTGAAGGAGAAATTATTCTGAAAGCAGACAGGAGCAGCATCACTGGAAGAACAGGGCCACCAAGAAAATCCCAAATCCAGGGCACAACTGAGAGAAATCACAGAAAGCTGGGACTGACACCACCTCATTGATGGGCAAAGGTGATATTTCAAAGGGAATAACCAATGAAAAATAGACCTTTCTTTTTTTTTTTTTTTTTTTTTTTTTAATTCTATGGAGGTAATTTGGAACAGGATGGGTGAAGAAAGCTATTATGAAATTTCAAGAACCTGCTACATCACCATTTCTCAACAGCCAAATCCTGCTCTTGTGTGTGTCCAACCTAAATCATCTACTCTTGATTTAGTCACAGAGTTTTCTGTTTCCAAATCAGGAAAAAGGCTGAAATACCTTGTTGGAAGGAGAAATTGGGCAAGGGAAAAATGTTCTGCTGACCAAAAAACGAAACCATGTGTGAACAAAGGAAATGCTGTACTGGTTATCTTTAAATCGATGCATTTATCAGCACTATTTTTTTACCAAGGGTTTTCCTGGCAAGCTCTTTGTTATCATAAAGGAAACTCACGGCTGGCAACTCTTTGTGGTGGTCATTCACTAAAAATGAGAATTTAGTATCTTCTGGCACTGTATCAATCTCTACTAGAGCCTTATGTATAAACTAACTCTGAATATTGACTCAAAATTTGGAACGGTGAGTGCATTTCTGAGCTTAGAGATGAGCCTGATCTCTTTTTCCTCCTGTAAAGAATAATAATGTCTTACTTAGAAGGACCTGCAATGTTTCTGGCCTGCACTCAGTGTCTTGTACAGCTGAAACACTGGGTTTTGTTAAGCAAGGAGAGAGATTTTCTTAGCTTGGGAGTCATCCAGGGAAAAATAGGTATGGGATGGAGGTATGCAGGAAAGGCAATAGGTGATGATATTCTTTAGACTGCACTTCCCAGCCAAGGCTGTATCATATTTCTTGGATACCAAGGAACTTGGAACTGGGCAGTTATCTGATGGATTTACAGCTTGGAAACGTTTTACCTCAGAAAACCCTGGTGTGCCAAGATCCAGGAGTTTAAAGGAAGTGTCTTTGTTTTCAGAAAGATTCTGCTGGAAGTGGGTGAGCTCAGCCTGTGGAGAGCTCAGCTGGTGCTCAGGTCCCCAGGGCATGGCCCCAAATGCTGCCAGGACTGGGACAGCCTCCTCTGTGAGAACATTCTGCCTACAGAGCTCCTCATTTTACCCATCCCTGCAGCAATTTTGGTGGCAGAATTGCCCCGGGTCCAAGCAGCAAGGTAGACCTGGAAGCTCTTGAGTAATCTGGGACACAACCAATGTCCCTTGTGCTGTCCCCATTGCTCTTGAAAGCTCAGGCCCCAAAAAGGGGCTTGCAGTGCTCAGCTCTTGCTCTGTTTTGTTTCTAAACGAGGATTTTCAGCCTTTGATGTTTTGGGAGAAGTCTCAAAAAATCATCAGTTTTGATTTGCAATTAAAAAAAACTCAAACCAAACCCATCCTAGAAAGTTTCAAATTGAAACAACCACAAAGAAAAAAAGGAATTTCAGCCAGCTACAGATGTAATTCACAGGACTTTGTATATTTATGTTCAATAAAGAGACCACAAACTTTGGAAAGGTAGAGGTGTTGCCTGTTTGTGTGCAGAAAACAGCAGTTTCATTGATTTCTTTCCATTGTGATGCAGTTTCCATGTGAGTTATTGGTGACACCTTGTTTCACTCCCAAAGAAAAAGGTGTTCCAGTGGATGGTGAAACCTGTGCTATGTTTGTTTGCTGGGTATTAATTTGTTAATTCTCATAAGGGTGTTGTTTTATAGGAGACAATATTTGCCAAGGTGCTATTGAACCAAAAAATCCTAATGCTAAAGTTCTAAATCTGAAAATTTCATATGAAAATGTTCATTACTACTCAAATTTTGTTTTTTTTTTTTTTTCAAAGGTGTCTGTATTGAGCCATATACCAGGAGCTGAGAGGAGCCTGGCCAGCACCACACACGATCAGAAATAGAAATCCTGAGCTCAGCCAGGAGTGATGGAAGAGTTTTGGCTGGATGGTGCACAAAAAGCTTTGTGCAGTCACAGGTTGGTGGTGGGAAAGTTTGCCAAAGCAAAAAAAAAAAAAATAACCCCCCTCAAAAGTGCTCTCATGGTTATGCTGGGGATTTGGTTGGTTTTTGTTGTTTCTCTTTTATTTCTAAAAAAAAAAGGATTGAAGGCTTTCCAGGCTATTATTAATAACTATTATAACATAATAATTCTATATGCAATTTTATGCATAATTTAATATACAGTGTATTTTATACATGCACAATATTATTTTATACATGCATAACACCATTTCGTACATACATAGATGTAATCATGTCACAGTGCCCTGTTCAGGAGATGCATTCCTGGCTCCCAAGCTCCTCAAAATGAGTTCAACCTGTGTGGCCCTGAGCAGAATGGCAGACAGGCATATTTTTTATTGCGATTCCAACTCTCATAAATTCTTAACTTGCTTAGAATTCGCCAGATTAAATGAAAAGTTACTGTAATTAGGGATTTATTAAAACATGAATCCTTGACCCAATAGAATATAATAACTCATTTGTTTGCAATAAGGCCTCTTTAATTGTTCCATCATTGGCCTGAGCAGCCCGTGCAGTGCAGAGTCACGTGTGTTCTCCAAATCCACTTGCAAAATGCTCTGTGAAATTTTTGATCCCCACACCGCTCCATAGGCAGAAGCCCCTAAAACAAAAATATGTCATTTTAATTAAAAATTCAAGTGCTGAAAGCCCTTACTATTCTGCACTACAAAGCAAAGTCTGTGAAAACGCTTTTTCTGTACAAAAGGTTCTATTTTAACTTTTTTGTGAAGAACCTTCCTTCTCTGTGTCTTCAAAACCAATAGTTATTGATTTACAATCTTATAAAACAAGACTGTAAAATCTTGTACCCTGGAACTATAAATAGATATTTTTAAAAGATATGAAAATTGCTCCCAAATCAGGTCTATATAAGGCACTAATCAGCAGAGAGCCATTTTACAGGGGAATATAAACTGCAGAAAATAATTCCCATTGAAAATGCAAAGAAATCTGAGAATACACACAAACAACACAGCCAGAATTAAGGAATTACCCATTCCTCCTCCCCATCTTTGAAATAAGCCTTCTCTTTTTTTTTAATTGGTTGGCTGTAGAAAGCATATTGCTATATTTGGGTCCTGTTTCCCTGTATAAGAATAGTCCTACAAGGAATTCCCAGTAAAACAGCGTTGCAGTTCTACAGTATATTAAAAAAAAATACCATTGGAAAGTGTTATCCAATGGGCAGATGTTAACTTAAAGTGCACATTGTTTGGAAAAGGAGTTAATTAACAAGTTATTAATTGGATAGAAAGTCTGAAACTGTTGTACTTCTAGCAAATACATAATTTTCTTCAAGTATTATTAAAGCGTTTTTGTTGTACCTATTAAAGATTCTTGTCTCTAAGTTAATTTCATTATGCTAATAAGCTATCATCGTTACAGAACCTAAGCTTTGATCCATGTTAATTGTCGTGATCTTCAAAGACAAAGTCACCACTTACTTTAAATGAATTTTACATCTTTTTAAAGAATCACACGGAAATTAGGGGAAGTAATTAATTTTTTATTATGTGTCTCAATATTTTTAAGGGAGGAAGTCAATGGTATTGGCTAGAATTCATTTTAACATTTAACTAGGGAAAACAGCATGAGGCAAAAAAACGTTCAGATGCAAAAGATTAAAGAAAATTTGAAACTGGGACCTAATTTGTCTTGATAAACTTTGGTGTTTAATATGCTTCTTTTGTTCTCAGTGTGAAACTGCGGGGTTTTGATTTGTAAAAACTTTTTGAAGAATTAATTCTTTCTAATTTTTATTCCTTTCTTTTCTTTCCTTGTACTCGGAGACAGTGGAGTTGACCTTCAAACCATAACACTTTTAAATATCTGTGAATATACAAGGTTAAATCTATTAGTGGTCTGAGATTAGCTGTTCTGCACTTGCAAAGTGTGTACCTTCTGCAGCAAATTTTATCTCCTGGTGAAAGATAACGAGCTTACATCCACCCTACAAGTTTTCAACAAATAATGGGATATGTGTTGTAAGTGATCTATTCCTCTTTCTTTTAAGTGTTGGTTATTTTAACCCTTTGATGTTACACAAAGCTCAGTTCTGAGCCTGTAAGGCATTTTTCTTGTTGAGATCAGGACCTAAATGTTTGCTTTGTCATCACTGCAGGGACTGAAAATTGGCAGTTCTCCTTTAGCTTTTTCAGACCCATTTTGCAAAAAAAGTGGAAATAAGAATATAAAGGAAATATGTGTAAGAAAAGAAAAGTAACAAAAGTGGGAAGGTTGTGCTGTGTTTTTCTGACAGGATTCACTATTTAAAGCCCTGCTCTCTGTCGTATTTGCACAGTACAAGCATCCCATTGCACTGGAAGTGAGAAATGGTGCCTTTTTAAAAGGCAGCAGACAAAAGTAATTTAAGGATGGTAGCAGCAAGTGAAAGAACAGCCAGATTTACCCTCTTCCTCCTCCCTGGTTAGCAGCACATCAGTGTTGAAAATGCAAGAAACCCTCAAGTTTGAGCTGAACCTCAGATTTCTGCGGCAGACAGGTGGTGAGCTCAGCACCAGGATTTTCCAACATTAATGCTGAACTCATTTAGACTAACACCAGGCTTGAGTGACCCTCATCTGGATTTAACCTCTGCCCTGTCAATCCACAGACATACTTTCAGATCTCAACATCGGTTTTGCATTTTTTTTTTTTTTTTTTTTAGCATAGCTGACTTTAATCATTAAGCAGCTTTCATAACTGGAGCATATACATGTGCTGCTCAGTGCTCTTTGGTTTGTAATCTCAGGTTCTGCCCAAATAATCCCCAGCATCTGAGTGAATTGAGCTGAAGTTCAAAATTCTTTGATTGAGAGTGCAGTGATGATTTGGCCCTGCTGCTTTTCTCGTTTTGTAGCAGGAGTTTTAGTGTGCTAAAAGGACAGATGTGTTGTTCATTATCATTATTATTAATAGTAGTAGTATTAAGGCTGGGCTCATTGGTCTTGCAGGTCTTTTCCAAACTAAATGATTCTGTGATTCTCTTATTTTAATATTTGGGCATTTGTTCCAGTAAAGAATTTTTTATTAAACAAGTTTCTCTTTGTTTGTTTTATTTTTTTTTTATTTTGGTTTCTAGATGTCAGTTTTAATTAAGTTCGGTTATAAAATATTTTTAATTCTTCTGTTTTGATGCTCTTTTGAAACACCTCAGGTTATAGTGGGTAAAAGGCATGACAGGAAGGCATAACCCACCCTGCTGTACGGAGAAGTAAGAATTTCCTCACCAGTTTAATAAATAAATTAATAAGTAAAGGAAGGTAGTGGCTCCCAAGCTATAATCTCCTCGCCTGAGCAACTGAAAGGTGCAATTCTGCCTATCACATCTTTTCTTAATAAACATAACAGCCCATAAATGTTTATGTAAATACACAGTTTAAAAGGACTCATCCCAGCAGCACTGTGCTTGTCAAGTGAGTCATTTTTTCACCTGGCAGGATGATGTTGTAAGGCTCAGTTGTCTTAACTAATCCTGGCTAAAAAGCAAAATTCTGTTTTGTAAGAAAATTCCTGGCCAGCTCTAATCTTAACCTCTTGCATGTCTGTAGCTTCTAAATCGATGTCACAGTTGTAATAGCTTTGAAAACCCATATGTTTGTAAACTAAATAAACCTTGATATTCAAAGGAGATGAAGACAAGAATTACATCTCTTGGCAGTGGTGCTCTGAGCTCCGTTTCAGCTCGTGTTGGCTCCTCATTTTTATGCCCGTGCACCACGCCAAATCTGCCTTATCTATGCAAACATATTAACACTGGCTGTTTGCTAAGGCTGTGATGCATCAGCCTCTTATCTGCAGTTCTGACCCTAATGTTACATAATCACTCGGGATCGGTATTTCTTGATAGTTCACTGGGACCGCCTTCGCTTTCTCAACTCCTCACTCTCCTACCCACTGACTAAATCAGCTCCTGGCTGCTCTGTGCCAGCTAAGGCACACAGGCTGCCAAATAGCTTCCTGCTCAAAGATCTCTGTGTGCTCTCCCTGCCACGGCCCATCACCCTGCAGCTCCAGTGTTTTTTTCCTCAGGTAATTCTCCCCATTGTGTTGAATTTACATGGTTTGGCTTTGGGGATGCAACCCCAGATCTTCCCGAAGTTGCCCCAAACCTCTACTCATCCTATTTTCTGTCATTAGACAGGCTTTAATATCTTCTTAAAACAAATGGGTGTTCTATTAAAGTGTGAAAAAAATCTGCACTAAACATAATAAAAATGCCACCCTAAATACCATATATGAATACTGATAAGTGTTCCTAATACTGCCTACTAAGACTATTAATGCCAAAAGAAGAAAATAAATATTTGTCATCAGTTCTATCTGGCCAAAAGTCTTCCTTTAGGAATAGAATAACATATTCCTTTGCAGTATATAATTGCTTTAATTATTTTTTGGCCAATCCACAAAAGCTTGGTTCCATCTCCCTCCCCACAGGGTCCGAAAAAATATGCAAATTCTGTTCATTCCAGCTCTCAAAATAATAATAATAATAATAATAATAATAATAATAATAATAATAATAATAATAATAATAATAATAATAATAATTTTAAAAAGCCTGAAAAGAATCTCCTTTAGCTATTTAGGAAAGGCTTAGAAAACTTTCCTAAGCATGGCTGTGTTGTATGCCAAGAACTTTCTTATTTGTGGAAGATGTCCCCAAGCTCTTTGCTATTGTTCTGAGGTCCTGCCCTTGCCCAGTCTGTCTTCTCAGCATTCCTACAACAGCTCTGTTCATCCCCCATCCCATCTCCAGTGTGGAGCCTGCAAACGTGGGAGGGAAACTGAGTCAAGCCCTTTAAACCTTCCAGACTCAGTTAGGAAGCCAAAAGCACGAAATGTAGGAGTTTTTAGGGTTTCTCTCTTCTTAATGAGGAGTTTGCAAGACCCAAGAGCTTCTATCGCTTCTCACGGCTGTAAATGTCTGGTTAACAATCTCCAAGAAAACTCAGGAAAGCCAAAGGGTGGAGGGCTTTGGGAGGCTGGCTCTCCCAAGCTTTCTGTTTCCAACCCACCCTTTGTCTGATATCACTGGAAAGAGCCCCAGAACCCTGGACATGACAGGCAATGGGCCTGCGTGGCATTTAGGGTTGGTCTCTACTGCAGAATGTTCATACTGCAACTTCTCAATTCTTTCTCCTTTTTCCTCCCTGGCTATTAAAAATTCCACTTTTAATGCAAAGCAGAGCTGGAGTTCTGTGACCACCCTATGAGTGCAACAATCTGTAACTCAGTTATAGGAAATCATTCCCTTTAAACGAGACGCTGAGGACATGATCCAAAACAGGATTTTCAGTATTCCATGACCTGGATGACAGCTGGATTGACCTGCCTATATTATGCTCAAAAGTAAAATGGAAAATGATCCAATTTTCCAATGTGTTAGTGAGAACATATAAGTGAAAGGAAGTCAAAGAGCAGCCTCTGATGCTCAGTGGAGGTGGCCCTTATATTGGAAAGATTCGTGCATAATTCCAGCATCTGGAGCTTAGAACTTTTAATCTTGAAAACTTTGGTTGATGACTGCGTATTACTTCCTTTTTTATCTCTCAGAGAAGTTAATGGTGCTCTGAGAAAAGCCCTCTGATTTCCCTGTTTTCCAGAGCAGTTGATTATGAAAACGAAGCTTGACTCGAGACTTGCTGTGGGAATGGTATTCAAGCACTGGTTAAGTGCCAGAATGTGTTGGGAAGGAAGAGTTTCCAGAAAAATATCACCCTGATTAAAACCTGATTTGACTGAGTTTTCTCTATGCAAAGGGTTACCAGAATAGTAAGACAACATTGTTAGTCAGATTTTCCTTCCCTTTCTTGATCATTACCAGTGACGGTTTTATTGCTGCTTTTTGAATGATTATTGTAACAGCAGCTCATCCATGAGCTGCTTAGGTACTGCTTGCCTCACTCCTCACATGATATGTTAAATGTCTTGTTGATGCCTGTCCTTGTTTGGCAATTTTTCCACAATGCCCTTTTATTCTTTATAATATGTTTAATTGGATATATGAGGAAAAGATGGGAAGAAAGCCATAATACCAATGGGATTTTTGCTCCCTACATTATGTTCTTCATGAAGCCACCCTTGTGACTATTAACAGAAAGCAGCCCGTCAAAGGACGAAATTAAATCAGCAGACAGCAGAAGACAAAAAAAATGCTATTTTGATAATTGAAGGGATTATACATTTTTATTTCTTTTTTAAGGCCGTTTGTGTAGTTCATACATTTGGTTCTCTTCAAAAGATAATAAATACTGTGGGCAGACCATATTTGATAGTGGTTGAGCAAGATCTTTAAAAATGGCCATGGCCATGCTACCACTCTGTAAATATTGACTGAACAAACACCCACCACAGGATTTCTGTGAAGCATGACTTCTTTTTTGTTCTCTCTTAGCCATGGATGTGGTTAGAACACCCTACTGTATTCTGAGAGTGCTGTCCTGCTCTTGGTAGGAGATCACAAGATGTTGGGGTTAACTGTCAGATGCTTTGCTCTTCTAAAGACCTTTGCCTTTTAACTAAATGCTTGCTTATCTTTCTAATTTAACATAGTCCCACATTCTTTTTGTAGTAATTTTGGACTATCTGATAACATATAATGGAAAACATGTTTATGTCTTCCACTAGTTCTTGTTGCATATTTCAAATGCTTAGAACAACAATTTTCAGAAGCTTTCATTAAGGTTAATTTAAAAACTACATTAAATACAAACAGATTTTCTCACAAACAAAATGCAATGTGTACTTAACAGACTTCTGTATGTTATATTTGATAAACTACCTCATATAAATGCAAATTCTGACTTTCTGCCAGAACAAGGTGGTACAGAAAATATTTCTATTAAACAAATAATGCTGGGAGAGCAAACTTCAAGTTACGGTATGTTACACTGAGAAAGAAGATTTTATTTTTTTCACTGAGGTCAGACATATATTTATTTTATTTGCTATGAGTACTTTGCTGCTTCTACACTAAAGATGATGTAGCACAGCTCTGTATAAAAGGCAGGTACATGTATGCATAGGATAAATATCCATTTTTAGCCCATTTATTTGTTAATGTTCTTCACGGGTATTGCTGGTTCACTTTGCTTTGCAGAACAGTGGTATGGGACAATGTTATGCTCTGAGCTGAATGCTGAGACTGAACCAGAAGGGTTGGGAAGAGGAGAAGCAACCCTCACACCTGGAATTGTGAGGTATGATCTGAGCTTCCTTCGTGTGCGTTCTCCTGGGTGCTGGCTCATCGCGCTGCCGCTGGATAACGTTCACTTGGTAAAGGAGCGTGAAAAATAAAGCTGCCAGAGGCCACTAAAGAGCATATGATGGAAACAAACTGAGTCACCAGCAGTGGGGCTGACATTGTTGGTGGAAACTGGGACACCCGCGTGAGCCATTGTTCGCTGCACCTCGTCTGGTTTATGTAGCTGGCTGAGTTGAAAGCTGGATCGGCGCTAACCTTGGGCTTGGAGGGGGATTGGTGCCATGTGGTTTCAATTGTCCATGGATGCTTTCAGCTCCCACTGCCAGTAACGAGCTGTCCTCCAGGTCCTCCCACAGCCGTGGTGTCCCAGCTCACCCTGATGGGGCTGTGGTGAGCACTGCTTCCTGATGTGGTCCCTTTCAGCGGGAGCTGCTCTGCAGGCTGCCGCGAGAGAGGGTTTATTCACTCTTCCCTCTGTTGCAGTAGCAGCAGCTGCTGAGAAGTTTTCCCTGAATACATTTTGCTGTGCAAAAGGGCTTTTTTTTCCTTTTTGAGCTGGTTCCTTTGCTGACTTGGTCTGACGCTGCTCTTGGTGCAGTTGTGGGAGTATCTGAGGCTATGAGTTGCTCTTTTCATTTGGAGGTTGTGCAGAGTGAGGCTCATACTAGTTTCACCACCTATTTCCTGGAGCACACAGCTCTTGTCTGGGAGTGTTTTTTGTGGACATTGGGGTGATGAGACCCACAAAAATAGCAAGAGATCACTTCAACCACCACCAAATTACAGTCATGCCTGAGGCAAACTGCAACAGCTTTGTGACAGTGTCACCATGCTATCTTTGTGACAGAGATGGAGATAATGAGAATTAATTAATCAGTCTTTGATTAGAAAAAAGAGGAGGGGGAAATCCTTGTGCTGTGATTCCACTATAAAAATGCATGAAACTGGTGAGGTTTTTATTTGATGTTACTTCTTAAATGTAAGGCAGGCTTTTGTAATGCAGATCTGAGGGTTTCATGGCTGCTGCCTTGGTTACCCATCACTGATGGACCGCAGAGGCAAGAGATCCTCACTTTATAGAAAAACACATGCTCAAAACTAACACCATGAGACTATGGAGATGTTTTTACTCTCTCTGTGCAAAAAATCTCTCTTATTCAAAGATCTTGCAAGTCCCAGGTACAAGCTTGTTGGCTGGAGTCAACACTGCCTTCTTTACAGTCCCGGGGGTGAAATTTTGTCTTGTACTCTTTAGACTGATGGCTAAACCTTAGAAATTGATCTCTTATGATAAAACATGAACTACATGGTGCCAGTGTCTGACTGGAATTACAATTATCTAAGTAGATTCATTTGTATCCCTTTCATAGCAGCTTTTCTCTGGGCACAAGATTTTTCTGTGGGGCATGGGAAGAACTAAATTAATCTTATAAAGAGGAAGGGGTTTACACTGAAATCGATAGTTACAGAATTAACTGGGTAAATGACTTTTTCTTAATTCTTTCTCTTCTCAGAAGATGAAGTTTTGATGGGTACACAAATCCAATGGCTGCCAAAAAGCTGATATCACATGAAATATTTCATCTCAGCTGCGCTGAGCAAGTCTAGACTTTGGTATTAGTGAAAACGGAGAGTGTAAAAAATTTCAGTGTTGAAGCAGGGGAAAAATGCCCTATTCTGGTTATTAACTATGAGTAACTAATGAAGTTATGTTTTCAAAAAATGTTGTCACTTCAGAAAGAACTACATGGCTCTCCTGGGCAGCTTTAAGGATAAGCCATGTATGCAGTTTTAAGGTTGTATTTAGATAATTCACAAGAACAGGGTGTTTGTGTTATTTCAAAGAAGCAAAGCAGTGGATTGCACAGGCATAAGCAGTAGTGTGCCACTGTTGAAATTTTTGAAGCAGGCTCAGGGGCTGGTTTGATCTGCAAACCCCAGGGCCCAATTTCCAAGCCAAGTTCATTTCCCTTTGCGTACCTTCTGTGCCCACGGCTCTCAGATTCTCACTTTCAGCCAGGTGGAAACACTCTTATAATTTTTTCTCACCACCAAGCCTTTAGCTTAACTTCAGCTGCTCTTCAGCTGCATTTAGGGGATGCAACACCAAAGATGCTGCAGGTTTCCCAGCCCAGCCGTAGCAGTTCTGTGTAATGACAGTGGTAAAACCTCCTCACATGCAGTTCCCAGAAATGAATTGTACCAAGAGCATCTATAAAAGCTGCAGCATCCCTGTAAAGAGCACATAATGTCATCATTTTTCAGTGGGTATCTTCTCTAAAGGCAAATAATCACTTTTCCCATTAATGGTTGGACTGAAGCTTCTCTCTTCATTCTGATTTCAGCAAAGGTTAGGGGCAGAACATTTAACATGCATATGGGGATGCTACAGGGTGACTCATGTGGCTTCCCACTGCAAATGGTGAAGGCAATATAGTACCCAGGAATTTTTTTCCATCTCTATCCTGGGGACTATTTTCATTTTTACTTTTCCCTTTCACTCATTACTCCAGAAATTTTTACAAGGGCATACAGTGACAGGACAAGGGAAAGAGTTTTAAACTAAAAGAGGGGAGATGTAGGTTTGATGTTTGGAGGAAATTTTTTTGTTCAAAGGTTTGTGAGGCCCTGGCACAGGGTGCCCAGAGAAACTGTGGCTGGCACTGGATCCCTGGAAGTGTCCAAGGCCAGGCTGGATGGGGTTTGGAGCAACATGGGATAGTGGAAAATGTCCCTGCCCTTGGAAAGGGGATGAAATGATATGCTCTTTGATATCTCTTCCACCCCAAACCATTCACGGCTTCTTCTGTGATTCTATGAAATTTGGTTCATCCTCTAAAGGGGTTTTGTCTCTTACCAGCTTCTCAGGCTCCTCTCTGCTGGCCACAAACCATGGTAGCACCAGTTTCTGGCTTACATCAGGTTCAGTGAATAATTTATACCAAAACCAGTGTCAGCATTGGAGTGTCCTTCCTCAAAGTGCTATTAACCACCTTTATTCAGAGATACCACAGATTAATGCTGCTTTGATGAGGAAAGGAAATATTTCAGCAGCAAACCTTTCAACCACATGCTCTCAGCTTAATTTTGCCGAAGCCTATCTAACCTGTGGACCCACAGAGTTACAGAAACTTTAATTATAAATACACATATGTTAATGCCAGCTATCAGCCTGCTCCAGGACCATCATGTTTGATTTCATGTACTGTGTGCTAAACCACTGTAGGACAGATGTTCTGCTAAGGGGAATCCAGATGCAGCATCAACACCTGGCTTGTCCCTGGCTCGCATGGCGGGTTCTTGGATTAACATCTGAGACACCCATGACAAAGCTGTCCCTCATTCTGAATATGCCATATGCATCTGGGGACTCCCTCATGGATTTCATTTACTTGTTCACATAGGAATGTCAAACCCTGGCATCTAAATCCCAGGTCAGTGCTAAAAATTTGAATTCTAAGCTGTCCCTTTATGCTGTCTGCTCACAAGTACGAGGTCACAACTGTTGCAAACTCTTTTCTTATTTGTTTCCAAGGAGCAATCAGAATCTGAGTCCTGAAAACTCCAGATTTTATTTGGGTGTTTCTCTCTAATTTGTCACTGGCCTCTAATTTGTCTAATTTGTCATTGGCCTCAATTAGCAGCAAGCTCCTGTGTGTCAGATGCAGCTTGTATCCATCTAGGAATTGTATGGGAGAACCTTCACAATCTTGAGGACCAAGGGCCAAGTTTAATTCTCTTTATGCTGCATGTTAGCAACTCACAAAGTAGGGACCACTGGGAAAATTTAAATGCATTTAGTTATTTCCAGGATCATTATTTCACTGTAAAGCTTTGCTTTTAATACATTCTGTCCTGTCCAGTAAATTCACTTTTGTACAAGTTCTGATCTCAAACTAAAGTTCTAATTTACTGATTTTTTTCTGTTAAAAAGTATGATTCTGCTTTTCATTGCCCTGTGCTCAAAAAATTACTTGTGTGTACTCCTTGCTACGATTTAGGGTATTTATGAATGGTTCTACATAAAAGGAATGAAAATAACTAATTATAATAATACCACTAAAAGCCATGGCTGGCTAGAAAGTGGAAATCCCTGCCCATTACATATTTTCTGGTTTTAGAAAAGAAATTAATCCAACTCTTGGATGAAAATTGAAAACCACAACATTTTTCATATGAAAGGATTTCCAAAAATATCATATTTTTAGAAATTCACAATTTAAGTTGCTGATAAAACTGAAATTGATTTGAAAAATTCAACCAGTTAAAAAGCAAGTTGTATTTTAGTGACACAGAGAGAAAACTCTTCAAGCCAAATACTGTTTTCCTTTTCATGGAGAGGACATTTTGTGTTAGAAAAGTAATTTTGACAGAAAAGACCTGATATGGTCTACTAATTAGAGCATCTGGTGCACCCAGCTGGCCCAAGGTAAGAGCAGCTATGAGTGTGGAGCAACATTTGCTCAACCCGTTCTTTCAGCTCCTAGGGAGAAGAGCCATCAGAGACTCCAAGAAATAATTCCAAACGTCCTTGCCATGGGCCAGGCCTTGCTCTGGTCCAGTCTGCGGCAAAAAGAAGGACTGGGACATCCCTATGGATGAGGGAATGTTTTCCTGCTAGCATCCAGCAGAGAGACACCACATGGTTTGTCTTCAGGATTCAGCAAGAGGTGAGACCAAGAGCTGTTCAACACCAGAAACACAGAAACCAACCCTGACCCTGTCATGTCCTCAGCTCTCTGGAGAAGGTCAGCCAGTGGCAGTGAGACATAAATCCCTTCCCAACATCCTGGTTTTCTGCCTTGAGCCTCTAGAAACAAATGTAACAGAGAATTTTCTACTGAAAAGAAAATACATTATTTCATTTCATTTATTCTATTCTATTCTATTCTATTCTATTCTATTCTATTCTATTCTATTCTATTCTATTCTATTCTATTCTATTCTATTCTATTCTATTCTATTCTATTCTATTCTATTCTAATTTCAATCATAGAATAGTAGAATGGTTTGGGTTCAAAGGGGCCTTAAAGATTATCTCATTACAAACCCTGCCACGGGATCATAGACACTTTCCACTACCCCAGGTTGCTCCAAGCCTTGTCCAACCTGGTCTTGGACACTTCCAGGGATGGCAGAGCCACAGTTTCTCTGGGCAGTCTGTGCCAGGGTCTTCCCACCCTCACAGGTAAGAATTCTTCCCTAATATGCACTCTAAACCTACTCTCTGTCAGTGTGAAACCATCCCCCTTGTTCTGTCACTCCAGCCCTTGTAAATTGTCTCCCCTATCTTTCTTGCAGGTCCCATCAGGTACTGGAAGGCCAAAATTAGATCACCCCAAAACCTTCCATGTTTGGGGGAATATTTTGAAGGGAAATTTTTGATTTTATCACTCTTGGTAAACTTTGTCTCTTTGGCTTTTTTTCCTTTTTTTGTAAATGTTAAAAATTTGTGGAGCCATACTAAAAAAAAAAGTTAACAGGATGGGATCAGCAGGGGTTCATTGAGCACTGGGTCACTCTTACAGCTCCTAATCCCATTTGTGGATTGGTCAAGCCCCATCTCCAGCAGCCTCTGAGGCTGCTGTATTCTTCCATTCCTCATCCCCATGCTCTTGTGGGCCAGTTCACACTGCAGGTCCCTTTATCAGGCTTCTCCCAAAGCTCATTAGTTTCTAGATCATATCCATTCATATCTGGGTTAATTACAAATATTCTCCCCACTTCTTTTAACCCCACTGGTTTATCTATAGACAGAAACTGCATCTCCCCCTTTGATTTATCAGGCTGAGCTTGCCCAGCTCCTTTAATCTCCTCTGACAACACCTACAGGCTCTCCTCTGCTCACCTACAGGTCCCCCTTTGCAGATGTTCTCATCAGAATTAATCTGAACTGATACCAGGTTAACCTGACACATGCTACCTTCCAGAAACCCATATGGCAACACTGCTCATTTTGTATTTACTTCCACATCCATGGATTTTTTATTTCCTTCTTTCTGTTCTCATGCCTAGTCTTAAACACCATTTTTCCACCTGGTGGGCTTGAACTTGAGACAATCCTTTCTCTTTCCCAAAAGTACGTCTGTAAATCGTCATAGGAAATGCCCTGTAGTGCATTTCAATTTACTCCATTTTTCTAAATTTCACACAGTTTCTAGTCCAGTAACAAGTTTGTCATAATGAATTAATCTGTTATATAGACAGACAAATACATATGAGAAAATGCACATCTACATACACAGAGAAATAAAATACGTATAAAAATATATGTTTACATGTAAGTATATCTATTTTTGAGAAGGGAAGGCTTATAGAAAGAGATATATATAACAAAATATCAAAAAGTATGAACGAATTTCAGTTGTCATCATATTTCTGGGTCAGATTTGGGACATAATGCTATCAGAGTGGAGGGAAAATTTGTGGATTCAACTTTACATGGTACCTAAATGGCAACAAGGTGCAAAACAGGAGATGGGATTAATGACCCTTGGAATGTGACCCTATCCACTGAAATGAAGACACTGTTCTGAGTCACACTTGTTTAGTCAAGACTTGCTGCAGTCCTGTAGTAATGAGTTTCACAAAGCCACTTTTTGCATAGTTAAGCAAATACACTGTTAATTTGAGAAAATGATAGTCAAAGCTCAATAAACATTGATAGGTACAGCGTGTTATTTAGTCACATAAACTCTTTTTAACAAACTACTTTGAATCAACAGATAGAAATAATTCAAAATTAACTTGCTAGACTCAGACCCTAAGTGCATGCACAGTTTCCATGGAAGTCAGCATGTTGTAGGGCAGAATTTAGTCTGTGTATTTAATTCATCTTAATCACTATTATTAATTCATAACTACTGTTTCCAGAAATGTATTCAGTTAGTTTTACATTAGTCGAAATCAATTGTGTGTGATTTATTTTGATCATTCAAGATTACAGTTTTGATGCATTTGCTCTCATCCTCTATGTCAAGCCAGGGAAAGTGGGAATGCTTTGCTGAGGAAGAGTCACCTTCCATCAGCAATTTAGGGTTTATTTCCCTTTATTGGGAGTTCACATATTCTTTTGAACAATCCTGCTTCTGGTAGGTTTTTACATTGGGATGATGCAGTGGATAATGAAATGTCCTTGAGGTGTCCAGCTAGACCCGTGGTGGTGGTTCCAGGCTGGTGGCCCCACGTGACACAGGTTCTCTGTTTGTAACTAGACTCAGAGATGCGAGAGTTGGCCAAAATCTGGCTCAGCACCATCAAACATGGTTCAAAATTGGCTGGATCTTACTCCATCCAGACCAGCAGCTTTCTGAAGACTGATTTCAAATAAAGGGTTTAGCTTCTTCTGGACCCCCACCAACTTCTCTGCTGCAAGGAACATGATATCCTTGTGCAGACTTGGGGTTTTGGGCAGGCCTGTGATGCTTCAGATATGGAAATTCACATGGGACAAGTGTTTGGTGCCTCCTGCGATTCCAGAGTGAGCAGAGTGTGTCAAGTGCCTCTCTCAGAAGGGCCAATTTTGGACACATAAGGGTACAGAACAGTTAGAGCTGGAAGAGACCTTAAAAATAATCCAGCTCATGGCCAGGGAACTTTTCACTAGAATTTATCCAGCCTGCAGGAACAGTGACTATGACATATCTTACTTTTACAGGTGTCTTTGCTGGAGATTCTCATGGGAATAACTTAAAGAATCAGACCCTCGGTTTGCAAATGTAAGTAGTGCCTTCAGGTTGAAGGGGGGTTTTGTTTGGCTGTTTTTCTTTATCATTACACTGAGCCCCACTCAGGCTGTGTCTCCACTTTGGACTCCCTTGTGCTCATTGCCAGCTGGAAACACCACTAAGCAGTAACCCTGGATGTTGAAGTCCATTCAACTCCAACCCATGATTATACATCTTCTGAAGACTCTCATTACCTTCCCCGCATATCTTGGTCTTTTCTCCCAGTCTTCCCAGTCAAGGATTACCATTTTGCAAAACAAAAAAGCACTCCTATTTTTGTCTCTTTAATGGCATCTCCAGCCACAATTCTTTCTGGTGGAGGGAAGAATCCTGGTGCTTAAACCTGGGATCCACTTGAGAGGAACCTCCCTGGCTTTGCATGGCTCAGGGCTGTTGTAGAGTGAGTTGGGTGAAGCTGAATTTGTAAAGCTTTGGTGGAATTAAAACAGCATGCTCCGTACCAAGATGCCTTCGCTTCCTGTGCCTTAATGTTAAGTCCTATAGTATTGTGGATCTTAAAGATGATTGAGTTATTTTTAAACCACTGGATGTCTTCCAGTCACTCTATTTCACACTGGATTAATTATGTAAGAATACTGACTTGTTCGTCACTAATGTTACAACTTTTAAAAACAACATGCTGTTTAAATTCAAGCTTGGCAACTCTTGCCTGAATCCCCTCAAATTTATGGCACCACACCCATAGCATAATAAAATCTTTAGTGGTCCTTTGTCTTTTAGCTTGCCTTCTATTTTTTCTCAAGGGTGTTTTATGCTGGAAGATGCATACAAAAGTTGTCCAGATGTTATTTGTATCAGAGCAGAGATTTCAGTCCAGCTATCTGTGGTTGCAAATGTTTATTTTAATGGGTTATTGTGCAATCCTCGCTGTGCAGACCTCAACGGCCTTATATGTACGTTCTCAGCCATGCCAGCACATTGCTTTTGGAGATTTTTTATTTTAGTCCAACTGCAGTGGGACTGGTCTCTGGGGGGAGCAAAAAATGTAACACCTGTAGGAGCCCTGCAGGGCGGTGTTTTGGCCGAGCTGGGTGCAAAGCTGGTGGGCGTTGGGTGGGAGCAGGGCTGAGACAAAGAGCTCAGCCTGGCCACCACGGGATGGATGTGCTGGGAGTTTATTTTACCCTAGCTGTTGCAACAAACAGAAGGGTGGGTTTATCAAACATTTTTGGGAGCCTCGTAAAATGCTAAGCGATGTTTCCTTGATGCTGGAGCGAATTGTTTATCTCGTAACTAAAACCACGCCGCGTGTACGCCAATTAGGGCCGCAGATTTCAGCTCATTAAGATAAATTTAAGATAAGAGATCCATTGTGTTCTGTAAGGACTGGGAAGTGTGGCAGGATGGAAATATCTGCAGAGCTTGGAGCTGTCCGTGGGGCCTGTGAGCTGAGCTAGGCAGTGCACAGTGCTGAGGGCTCATCTTCAGGCTCTGCTTTACCTGTGTGGGTCCTGTTGAGACCCAGGTGGCAAAGATTTTAAAGCTGAATTTGCATGCTAAAAATGCCCAGCCTTGCATTTCCAAGAAATGTGAGCAAGCAAGATGACGGCAATTAATGACAATGACACTCATTTGCACATGCAAAGAATCAAGACCATTTAACCTTTAAGGAAAAACAGCCATTATATTTTAATGTTGTTTTATGTATTAACAGTCACATATTATTTTGATGTGCTTAATTAATATAAATAAGCTTAAACCATTATACTGTCATTTAAACCCACATAATTTCCTTTTTGTAGGAATTTGTGTGTAATTTACACTGTTGCATTCAGCTCCCAATGTTCCAAGATCATGCTTCAAATAATTAGATTTCAAAAATACAATTGGAATTGTTCTTTGTCTTTTGATTTTTCTGCAGTAAACACATTTTGAACTTCTCAATAAGGACCAGGGGCTTGTTTTTAAAAGCCAAAGTCGATGTTTTAAAGCATCATATTATTCCTGGAGCTTGGGCTTTGGTTAGATGGCCTGGTGAAATGGGTACCATCAGCAGCACAGACCTTGTTTGTAGTTCTGCCCACCCTCACTTGTTTTCAACACTGTTCAATTACACAGGGCTTTACCACTAGGAAATTAGCCCAAATAACTATCTTACCCTCAAATTGAAGGTATCATGTCACTAGTGAGTGGCATCAATCCTGCCACAGAGATGACTTAATTTGGAGCCACTGGAAGCAGATAATAGATGGCCCTTTATAAATATGGGGCTGGGAATGGCATGAAATATTTGTGTTTGTGAGATTGTAGAGTTGGGAGAATATGGGAAGTGGCCTTTCTTATGAGACCCCACTTTCCCTGTGCATGATGCATCTCCTGCAGTGCCTCTCCCTTGTGCCACTCTCCAGAACAAAAGGGGCAAATATTTAATCTTGGAGATCCTCCATGCCAGGGAGATCCTGGGCGTGATAAATGGCAAATCCTGCAGAGACTGGGGCAATTGACATCCATGAGAACCATCTCTCCTTTGGCAGCAGGATGGGAGCTGCAGGTCCCAGTGTCCCTGCGGTCACTCCACCTGTGGGTCATGGTGATTGAAACCCTGCAGCAACGCCTGGGAAAAAAACAAATCTCCCGTCTCAGGTCTTGGCAAGAGGCTTGGAAATCAATTGCTTTTCATTTATGTTCTGTAGAAAGTAAATGCATTTGTAAATTTGAAAGCAGCTGCTGACGCTCAGCAGTAAACCAAACCCATTTTGTTTTACAAAACCTTTGCTGTTTGGTCTTAACTGGTGGAGCTGCACATGGATCCAGCACTGCTCTTCGCATTGCAGGGAAGATTTTGTCTAGCTGCCTCTGTGACATATGGTAATGCTTAGTGTGTGCTGTATGGCCTGGAGCCATACCACTGCAGCCTGTATGCTGCTCAGATCTCCCAGGCTAAGGGAATCAGGATGAGACAGCGTTTGAATGCAAGGGACCTCCTAGAAAAAGTCAGAGTGCAGTGTTTTCTGCCGGTACGAGGACAGGATGTTCCTCCCTCAGGGCTGAGGCAATTCCCCACACGGGGCTAAGGTGACTGTACTCTCCCAGCCGTGGCTTTTTGGACTCAGATTATGAGAGACCACTAATGCACCATAAAAGATCTCACAGCTCTCAGCCATGGGAAAACAGCAAACAATCCCACTTCCCAAGGTAACCCAGAGGAAGTGGTGGCGTGCAGGAAAGCACTGCGAGACCTTTTCTCATCTTGTTCCTGAGGGGAGGACGTTCCCATCACCACCTTCCCTTTCAGGGTGCAGCTAAGCCTGCTGAACAATCGCTGCTTGTTTCTCACGCAGATTGCTCCCAGGCTCCCCGGGAAGCAGAGGGAATTCCAGAGGCAACCTCAGAACAGCCCAGTGGGCACAGAAACCCACCCGTGTCAGGGTGGGAAAGGAGGGAAGCAGCATGGCTCGCAGGGAGGCTTTGCAGCCTCTCCTTGGCGATGTTATTAATTCGTTCTGGGACGTTGGGAGACTCGTTTAACCTCTCTTTGTCTCAGATTCAAACCTCTACAAGCAGTTATTATAACATTTGGCTGCATTATGGCATTGTTGAAAGGCTTAATTAAATTAAGTGTTTTGAGATCTTTGAATGAAAGGTGCTATCCAAGTGAAAGCCTGTTGATGATGATGACTCCAAATTATGAGGCCAAGTCCTTCACAAGTTTTACTCAGTCCTTGGTTAGACAAAGTTATTTTTAAACACTGTATTTGATGTAGCATTAAAATTGTTTGGGGAGTGCCATGTGTATAGACATGACATCTGACCCACAGTGAGAGGCATTTGTCACTGGAGGGTTTTAATGGCAGCAACCAACCACACATCATCCACATGCAGGAAATCCTGCTGGTCACAAGCAGTTTTTAATTGTTTGTTTGGTTTGGTTTGGTTTTTGTAAATTTGTTTGAAGACCTTTATTGGGAAGAATGGCCAGGACTCTCAGTTATTTCAGGAGAAATGCTGTCTCAGGTGGGAAATTAAAAGGAGTTGCTAGATCAAAGTTCGTAGGCGTCTCAGCCAAAAGATGCATTAGCAGATGTCTTCTTTCTTCCAACCTGTCAGTGCCTCCCTAGGAAGAAAACAAAGTTTGTTGGGGCTTTCACTAGGTGGTATCTTACCAACAGCAAGCAGGCAAAATTGCTAATATATTTTTAAAATTTTGATTCTTTTGCAACCTATGCAAAAGTTCCTCTGCTTTGGCAGGAGTAATCCTAAAACTCCTGTCTTTTCTTCCTACCAAACTTCTCCTTACCTGTTTCTTCAGTTCATCTTTGCCTCCACCAGAATCCCTGACACTCTTATCCTCACCACTTTGTCCTTTAGCATCTTTTCCTCTTAATTTGAAAGACATAGTTTTCCTGACTGCTTTTATTGGGAAGCTTTGTCCCCCAGTATTACCCTGTAACCACAAAAGTCTGCTGCCCCTCTCCCTCCTGCCATCCTGAGCAAATTATCAACCCTTCCTAGCCTTTCCCACCAGTTTGTCTCCTTTTCCAGTTTCTCTCTATTGTACAAAACCCACCTTAACAAATTCACCAGAACCACAAGAGTGAATCACAGAATTGTTATGGTTGAAATACACGTCTAAGATCATGGAGTTCAAGACTTTATGAGGATATTATAAATGGGCTAATTGTTTTGCTGGATACCACAGGCGCAGGACCACATCTAAAGTCTGGGCTTCTTAAAGGTCTGCTTTACAGCCTATTATATAATGTGTGATCCTTTCAATAGACAGGAAGGATGGTATTTTGGTTAAAGCCTCCAGGAGATCAGGATTCAGCTTCTAGCTCTGCACACTTCCTGTGTGGTTTTGGGAAAGACACTTTGTGCCATAATTCCCCATCTGCAAACTAAAGATGATATTACATCCTGTTTCTCACCTTCTCCCTGCAAGCTCTGTAAAGCTGCAGAGCCTGTAAGCACTGTAGAGCAAATAATGTCACTTTTTAATGCAACACTCTCCACAGCAGCATTTCAGTCTCAGCTGAAGACTAATGACTATTGTGGTGTTAATAATAAATAATAATTGTAATCATACATAAGACTTTCAGCTTACTTGCACTTAAGGTTGATTCTTCCAGACTTTCTGCAAGTTTACCTTGGAACCAATCTGAGCAAAGAATAAGCATATCAAACTGTGCTAAATAAGGTGGATTTCTTTTCCCATATACTTTCTCTGTATTTGCTGAAGGACAATGAACAGTAGACTTAAGATCATCAAACTCATTTCACCTTTGTAATATTTAAACTAATTAGTCCCAGAGATGAAAAACGCATTGCTCAGATTCCAGATAATCTTAAACAAAACACTTCATGCTGATTTTATTCTGCTTCTATCTGTGCAAAGATTAAACAAAACCCACAGTTGGTTTCATCTGCTAGGCTCTAAAAAAAAATCATGTCACAGAAAGAGAAAGGGGGGAAAATAAACCCAAGACAAGGTTTGCAGTGCTCTGAGCTTGCTCATCCTTAGTTTATCTTCTGCAAATGAGCATGTATAAAACAGTCCACCTACTGTTCTAGTTGCTACGATATAATGCAGTTCCACTGAATGATCCTGTTAACCTAACCTTCAATTTGCTGGGATTTGAACTCTGAATTACAGCTTACTAACATAGTTTAACAGCTGGTACAAGGGCTTCTTTTGAATTTTTAATCACATGAATTAAAGATTGCTGGAGATGCTTTTCAGACCTCCACTAGCACTGATCCAGTGTACAGAAAGACAAGTATAGGTAGCCCCATGGGGATTAAGAGCACAAAGGTACCATGGCTTGTGAAGCTATGCTGCACTCTTTGCTTGCCAAATTAGGAATACTGGTGCAAATTATTCATGTGAAGATAAATTCACATTATGGCTCCAAATGGATTTAAAACCCCCTTTTTAGCTCACATTTTTATACACAGTGTGCATCGCCTGAGCACAGGTTTTGAAG